>NC_091821.1:155829040-156176540 GCF_038994185.2 Dermacentor albipictus
CGTTGTCTTTCATTACCATTCGCCGAGAGCAGGCTATACAACAGCTAGCACATCAAATAGTCGACATCAGTACAAACGGAATTGACATAGTGCTCCGGCGTATCTCACTGCCGAGCTATTGCGTACAGATACCTTTCTCTGCGCGTCTTGGTGGTGCCTTTGTGCACTCGATACACCGAAGGTTTAGCACAACTCGCAAGCGACAAACCGTGCTAGGCATGTGTGTCCCGTCAAGCACTCGAGAGCTATTTGTTTGCTGATCTAGAGGCTTGCAGGTTTTAGGTACTTGTATGCGCGCGTTTTCGCGAACCAGCGATGGCGTAGGCAGGTGCGTGAAAGGAGTTCGTTCCTTGTGCAGCAAGGGCTAGCGCCGCGTTGCTCCTTCTTTTCTCCGTGATAATTGGCTTTTACATATTCCCCCTATTTTGATATCCTGTCCCGTCATTTTACTTTGTCAATGTTCCAGCCACTACCGCATCACCCGCTTCTTATTTTGTTTCTTTTCTTGACGCCGTGATCAGGTGCTCTCCACATCGACCATGGGCCTTTCGACATAAGCATAACAGACTTTGTCGTCGTAAGGTGGTGACAACTACTCTTTTCCGCTAAGTAATCTACATTAAAAAATCCCAGGCACTTTGGAAATCGATGTAAGCGAAGCTTCGATGAGACGCCATGGCAAAACGGTGCAACTACAGTAATAAATGAGCAGCGGTTTTCGGCAACGAACGCATCCCGTAACTCGCCCTTAACGGTCGTTACCCGCGATTGCTTACAAACAGTAAAGGTAAGTGGTATTCAGGGGTGATATTCTCGACCGATAACTTCCGGTGATACATCATCTTCGAAATATCTTGCGTGTATCTACATCAAACGTGTAGAAGCGGACGAACGAAAGCGTTTCTGGCGCACTGCAGCGCGAGAAACGCTGTCAGCTGGAACCGCATGCTGCGTTTGTCGCAAGCGCGACATCCACGCGACAGCCACGGTGCAAGATGAGGCGCCACACGCCCGCGTCGACACCGACGCAAGGGCAAGGGAACCAACGAGTACAGCGCGCACAAAGCCACAGAAAATGCCTGCGCAATGCGCAGCCGTGGCCGAGCTAGAAGGGAGAGACGCACTCTCACCTGCACACACCCCAGCGTGCGCTCGGTCACGCTGCCTACTTGCAAAAGTAAACTTGAGAGAACTTGAGAGGCGTGAGCGTGCATCTGCTTCCACGATACTGCAGGTCCTATCGGTGCCCCGTGAGTTCCGTGGCCCGTGATGCGTAAAGTGCTGCGCGTAGGGCGACACCAGCTGGCGGTGCAGCAAGCCCGGGCTTTGCGTCCCGTGCCTGAACTCGCTTCCACCAGTGGAAGCAGCTCCTATGCTCGCAGATACAGTGACGCTGTCGACCATAGCACGTCAAATCGCGCGGTTAAAGGAAGGTTGCCTTTAATATTGGCATTCATTACTGTTCTTGCATCTACCAGAAATACATCAACATCATGACTGTTTGGAAAACAAACAAGAAAACTGTAAGCACAGGCCCACCTCCTTCTTTCTTTAAACTATACTCGGCGAAGAGAGTGGGGCGATGTAACCGACCAGTAAACAATACGCGGTATATTACTGTTGACTCAGTATCTTCAATCAAGTACTTGGGTGTCCTGCTTACCTCCAATTTAAGCTGGAATGCTCACATTGAACACATTACCACAAAAGCATGTAAAAAACTTGGTCACCTGAAACGGCTCTTACACCTTGCGAACACAGATATCAGACTTCGCGCATACAGTTTTCTTATCAGGCCCTCTTTAGAATGTGCGTCCATAATTTGGCACCTCCATCACTCGAATCTCCTCGAATCTCACGAATCCACTTGAATCAGTCTAAAATAAAGCTGCGCTGTTTATCTTCATACTCTCCATATAAAAGTGTGCCCGCCTTAAAGGAATCCCTCAATCTCCCTTCTCTTGACATACGGAGGAAATTATCACGGTTAGCGTTCTTCCATGGTCTTTACTATAGCAACATTGCATTCGCTCGAGTCCATATTCTTCCCGCTACCCACATCTCTACCCGCACGGACCATGTTCATAAAGTAAAACCTATATTTGCCAGGACTAACGCTTATCAAAGTTCGCCTCTAGTTTTATCTATTGCCGAATGGAACTCGCTACCTTCAAACATTGTTTCGCTTACGGAATCAACATCATTTCATGCAGCACTGCTAACCTTTTTAGAGTGTATCAACCAGTCTGAACTCACATATGCTTAAATATTTACTTAAACAGTGTTTTCATGTATTTGGTATTGTATAACACTCATTCCGTTTCATCTGATATGTATTTCTCTTGGTTGTTTACCTAAATCATCATTCGATTGTATCTTTAAACTCGTGTTCTGATGGGTACTGGTCGTCTCCATCGCGTTTTAAGTTCTTATGCGTTTTTTCACGCTACCAAAATTGTATAAACTCCCTTTCTCTTTTCTTTCTTTCTTTTTTTTCTGTTTTGTTTGTTTCTGTTCGACGTTTAGATCATTTTTTTTAATTATTCATAATGTGTTCCTATATTGTTTTCATTGTACACGTTGCATTTACGCTTGACCTTTTTCGTCTCCCCCCTATGTAATGCCCTAACGGGCCCTTAGGGTACTGAAATAAATAAATAAAAATAATTTGCTTGGCCCTAGACTTTTTTGCACAACAATCAAAGACTGGTTTCCGCATCGGTGTTCCTCTGTCTGCCACTCTTCGGCTCTGCGCTCTGGAATCAAGGTTCCGAAACTGGTTCCTTTGATAGGGTCATTTTGTGCGTTTACAGCACACACCTGATTAAGGGCCAATATACCTACGTGGAAAGGCAACTGGAAGATTTGACCTTCAGATGCTAAAGATACGCTCTCGAACAAAATCGAGCTCCTTGCTTCTCAAAGCAACTTTGTATCAGGAAAGCATATTAAGCGTCCTGGCTTAAGTGCTGGCTTGCCCACTCTTCCTTTCCTCACCCACACTCCGTATTTATTTCGTAGTTCCTTTTCTTTTATGCTGTTTTGTTTTTTCGGAGCGTTCTTTTCTTTCCTTCTTTCTTTTGTGCGGCTAACACCGATGTCGACAACCATGCCCGCCGGAAGTTTGCAGCTAATCGATGCCCGATAAAATGCCCGATAAAATGCCCGATAAAGATGCCCGATAATATATATGACCGAAGCGGTTACACAATGTCACTGTATTGCCCTACAGACGCGTATTCTTTTCGTTTTGTTTTTTCACTCGCATTCGCTAAACAGCCTTATTCGTATGCATTCCAAGGTGCGATAGGCACCAGAATTACCTATATGGAGATTGGGCCAATTGGCTTTGCATCATGGGGTTATAGCATCGTGAACTAATACATATGCACAATGAGAGACACATAGCGCTTGTCCCTGTGTCCCCTTTGTGCATGTGTTTTAGTTCGCGCTGCTATAACTTCTATATGCACTGATGAGCCCACTGATTCCATGGAACATTAAGGGACGCACTCGTGTATAATGGATCCTAATCGTGAGCCACATGATTGCTCGCTCCGGGCGCCGATTTGGCAATACAATAATCGCGCAGGACAGAAAAGCATCTGTTATCTCAACTCTCATTGGCCTCTTTTTGGCAGCATTGGCTTTCAGCACACGATACTTGCATCTCTCTCTCTCTCTCTCTCTCTCCTCAGTTCCTGTTGCTATTTATTGGTTCGCTTCGTCGCTTGTTGTCCCGCAAATTCCGCTCGTGATAGCGACATCTGATCGGCGCACACAGAGAGTCACAGCGTGGCTACCAGGTTTTCTTTCTTTATTTGTTTTCCTTTTTTTTTCAGCTGCCCTCCGATGTAGCCCATTGACCCTGGAACTTGGTCAGCCTATTTACTGGACGTGTCATGCTTTCGCTTCTCTTCGGGAAGGCCGCGTCCCTGGACAGACAACTTCATCCATACCGCTTCTCTCCAGAATTCCTTCTCGCGCAGTTCTATCAGATTTGCTAACTCGTTTCTTTTTCTTTTTCTTTTTTTCAGGCTCTGTTCTTTCTTTCTTTCTTTCTTTCTTTCTTTCTTTCTTTCTTTCTTTCTTTC
Organism: Dermacentor albipictus; assembly: GCF_038994185.2. Taxonomy (NCBI): domain Eukaryota; kingdom Metazoa; phylum Arthropoda; class Arachnida; order Ixodida; family Ixodidae; genus Dermacentor; species Dermacentor albipictus. The sequence goes on from NC_091821.1 coordinate 155,833,135, forward strand.
TTTCTTTCTTTCTTTCTTTCTTTTTTTCTTTCCTTTTTTCTTTCTTTCTTTCTTTCTTTCTTTCTTTATTGATATGATATAAGGAGATGTTGACGCATAATTTAAGGCGCCGGCTATTTCTTAGCTCTTGAATGGTTCTGTCTTACAACATACAGGGTTCAAGATTACATATCAAATAACCTTTTCACACAAGCACCAGGACTTCTCACGCACCGTTTTCACAGTAACACTACGACGTAAGAAACGCGTGGTACATACAATATACAGGTTAGATGTCTCCACAGTTGTGTAGAAAAAAGTCTAAAAAAACAAATGATAATGTTGCCTAATAACACGGCTCTAGTCAGCGGGTGGTACATACATCGTGTAAATGCATTATCACATATGGTCACAACAGAAAAGTCAACATAACATATTTCACAAACACATACATATATACAGCGACATTGAACTGAAAGGAATGCTAAAAGCGTTAATAACGGCCAACAACGCCGCTGTCTTCAATAAAAGTCGTTAGTGCTTTTAAAGCGCTCTTCTGCAAGGAGTTTGTTGGCCAAGGACCCAAAAGTTTCTTTAAACTGAAACGTATGCGGTCTAATGCAATTAGGGTTGATTTAACTCGGCGTCTTGGTGTGTCGTGATGTGGGCAATCTAGGAGGAGGTGATGTATATTTTCATTTACAAATCCACAATCACGTTCGGGGGTTTCCGCACAGCCAATTCTGTGTAAGAAATGTTTTGTGTAGGCAGTGCCTAGCCTTAATCGATGAATAAGGGCTTCCATATTTCTGTCTAATGACAATGTAAAGTTGAATTGAATAAACGGATCAATATGATATAAATCCGAGCTCTTAGAATTCTGGTCAAACCACGTATATCTACATATTTTGAAAGACGTTGTCCTTATGATGCAACGTAATTCATTCTTTGGTACTGGGAGCGGAACCACATCATCTTGGAGGTGTGCTTGTCGTGCTGCTTCATCGGCTGTTGTGTTGCCAGCAATGTTACAATGCCCTGGTACCCACTGGAATGCTATTTCATGTTTCGCTTCACTTGCCTTTGTGAGGTCTTTAAGGTATTTAGTATGTTATACTATCACTGACTGTTTTTCCTTTTGTGCTGCAGAGTGATGTTAGAGCCGCCTGTGAATCGCTGAAAATTACCCATTTTTGCGCATCTTTCACCTACAATATAAATTTCATCGCTCATAGGATTGCGAACAGTTCGGCCGTTGTGGACGAAGTCGCACGATATAACTTAAATCATTCTTGTTTGTTGAGGTGCGGTATAATGAATGCTGAAGTTCAAGAGGTTGCTGTAGTGAAGCCATATGTATAGACGTGTCGGCATCCTGAATACCGCATATATATCTGCCGCATATAGTTTTTAAGCAGCTTGAATGAACAAGTCTTTTTTTTTCTGAATATCCCGTCTACTGGCAATTCCATTTTTGGAAGTGTCCGCATCCATGGAGGATATTCGAATTCATTTTTTGGCAATATATGAAGATTTTCTCGAATTTCTTTATGAACATACCTTCTATCTTGTTTCATTATGTCTACAGCTAATGGGTAGCTTTTATGCTGTGTTTGAAGACGGAAATAATGTCGGCATGTTTCTGTAGTTCGCATAACTCTTAATGGTGATTGGCGAGCCTCAGATATTACAAGAGAGCTAGAAGTCGCTCGTGGAACTCCTAGACATATGCGTTGTCCTCTAGCTAAAAGCTTTTGAAGTCGCTCTTCTGACGTGTGAGAAAGTCCGTGTAAGATGGACGCGGAATACGCAATTTTTTGTTCGTATTAATGCATTGTAAACAGTCAGCATGGACGATACTAATCCGCCCCATCATGTGCCTGGAAGTCTGCGAAGTACAGTCACTATCGCATTGACTTTTCGAGTTTTTTATGTGGGGTGCCCGGGATAGCTGCCTATCAAGTATTATGCCAAGGAATCGATGCTGTGTGACAATAATTAGAGGGTGTCCTTCCAGATTAAGATAATTTTTTTTAACTTCCTCCGAGTGAAGGACAATACAGCTGCCTTTGCGTGTGCTAGAACCATTCCTCTCTCTCTCAAAAATTGGTTAATGATATTTATGCCATCTTGCAATGCCATCTGAAGTAGTTGAGCATCAGACCCCGATGTCCAAATATACACATCATCTGCATACAGTGAAAACTTTGACTGTGATGACAGTTTTCTTGTTAAATGAGCCATGTTCCTTCTGCTTCTTGAACGCGTGTGGGAACGCTTATGGCGGCAGCGTTTGCGACATTCCTTCTACTGACGTTCATCAGAGCTTTCCTCTACCGTATAAATGTTTTCTTTTTTTTTCCCTGTCCGATGCGGCCATCTTGCCGGGGGAAATGTGTTATCTATGTTTCTGTGGGGACGGGACACTTAGATTAAGCAGAATGTCTTGGCAACTTATTGACTGGTATTTTCGCGCATACTTTTCCAGCCACATGCTCGAGCGAGCGCCTTGCTGCTACAACCGCTTATATATGTCTTGTCCTCTGGCTGCTTTTCCAGAGTGATTAATATCCCAAATACATGCTAAACTGTGGGCCTAGTTTACAAGGCGTCTCATTCGTATAGAAGTGCGCAGGCATTCAGAAAAAGCTCCTACGTTATAATTGTCCGTAAGAGCGTTTTCCAGCCAATCCTGGTGCTGGGCATATCATTAGCGAAGACGGCTGGTCAATGACAAAGAGCACTTACGAACAAAAACCTTTGTGAATTCGGCCCCTGTTTGTCATGGCCGGTGCACTGCGATGACACTGTGGACCGAAATAATGTGGCGATTGCGGACCCAATTCTTTTATTTTTTCCTAATCATCAGGGGCCCGAGCGGCGCTCCGCATATGTTGTCGACATTATCTACTGGCCTTGAGCGGTGAATGATAAGAAAGGAATAGGATCCAGCGAGAGGAATCGTTACAATGTACCATCGATATTCGCTATCACGGTCGCCTGACGCGTGTTCTTGTGAACCATGGGCCAAGTTCACAAAGCTTTTCGTATATACTACGTAAGAACACTTTGTCTCTACGTGGTCACCTTCAGTAATGGCATGTTCGCTCTCAATACCGACTGGCACCTGTTACGAACCACTCAAGCGTAAAAACTAAGACCCGATTTTACAAATTGTTTCGTTCGTAAAAAGCGATACTTTATTGGTGGGCTACCATTACCAATAATGTGCACCAGCGAGTGGGATGCCGCGCACACGATTCGAGAACCACGTGAACGGCAGTGCGAAATCACCACAAAGTACTGGAGACGGAATCAAGCTACAACTATCGACGTCGACTGAAAGGTTGTACTGTAGCATGAGAACAAATACACAAGGTGGAACCAAGCGCAACGAAGAATAGGAACAAGCAATTCGCGCATAACCCACCTACGATGGCTATCTAAGTATGTGAATCGCCCAAACGCGTCATGTTTGAGGCGTGTACTGCAGCCGGGCTCCTATCTCGCGCTTTCCCCGGGACACGCTGCGCCATAGTCGCGCATACCTAGTGCCACATACCCGGTGACCTCAGTTGTCATCAAAGACGCTCACTGAAGAGTGTCGCATACCAAATGGCACCTATACCCAGTGGTCCCAAGGGCACATACCCACGGGAACGGCCCACATTTGCGTCGTTGTCAGATGGAAAGAGGGCTTGGCACCCGTACGCTCCGCGTCCAGGAGCTTACATGTACTCATCAACCCAGCGTCACTCGGTACATTGACCGCTTCACACCCCACTACCCGAGTTGACAGTGTGAAGGGCTTTGGTTCGGGCCAACAGTCCTTCCCGGACAAGGGGGCGGCTGTGGAAATACACGAACTGAGCTTCTGCGCTCAACACGAAATCAGCCATGCCGGTCGTCAGGGACACGAGCCCAACAAACCATCGGATTGCTTTAACACAAAAGAGGTCAAGGCAAACAACCATGGAGGTAACAAAAGCCTCCTCCGGCGCAACGCGACCGTATTCATTTGCGTCACGGCCGGTTGTGGCTCTGTGTTCCACAAACACAAACGAAAGCACGTGTATCGACTGGCACACACGGCCAAATCGGGTGACCTTAAGCGCATGCATTATAGTTTGATAGAGAGCTTTCCTCCACACTCATAAAAAATCACGGCAGGGCGAGCCCAGACTTCGAGAAACTTCTCGCCTAAGCGATGCCTCTCCCAAGTAAGGTGGAACCAGTCTTTCTTCCGTGATTTTGCAAGCACTTCATGACGATCCGGCGCCCGATCCCCGAAAATTGTATCACAGCGTGCTAACCAAACTTTGTATGAGCGCTCGACAAGAAGAAGCACGGACTGGTTGGTCGCCTGCTTAGGCGACGGATGCAAGAAACGCACAGTTTGAGATGGAACACGTCGGAGGCCGAAGAGACCAGCTATCCGTTCAAGAAGAGCTGTGGAAAGCAAACAACGTGGAAAGATATGGACCGCATCCTTATGACCTTCACAAGAAGAGCACACCCCAAGTGTCGGGATGGCTGTGAAGCGTTTGTATAACTAATCGGCAGACAGCCACACGGTAGGCGGTACATGAACGTAGCTCACCTCAACGTTACTAGACTAGCTTCAGTTTTAAAACTCGGCACCGTTGCGCGGAACCGCCACCCGCCCGCGCCTTCGTGGCGCTGCAGTCGCGCCCGGCTTCACTTCCTCACTAGCCGCTACGCGGGCGGGCCGGACTAAGCGCGCGGTGCAGCGTATTGTGTGGTTCGTTGTTGAAGGCGAATTTCAGCAAGCATGTAATCCGCGAAACTGTAGCTTTCGCCGAGTTTGTTGAGAATATAAGCAGACGATGCCGACGTGCTGCGCACCTGGGTGCATAGGCGGCTATCGGAACGATGTCGACAGTTCGGCGCGCTGCTTTTTCTGTGCCGCCAGCAATGCGACGCTTCGCTCGGCGTGGAACAGAGCGATTCTGTTGTTGTTGTTGTCCTGAGTGGCCATGGCACATACCCACAGTGGGGGATTGGCCAAGAATCGGGCGGTTTAATTAGGTGCCTAAAATAATAATGATAACAAGGGAGTTAACAATTTGGGCGTGTGAGTTTAAAAGTAAACGTTTTGTGTTTGGAGAAAAAAAGAAATAATCAGATGAAAACCGGGTATAAGATAACAATAACAATAATAATAATAATTAATAAAAGATAAGAAATAAAAGAAAGCTATGGTTGGGAGGGAGAACGATCTATCTAACATGGAAATCGATTAGTTTCAATGAGGTAATTTTGGATCGCCAAGCAAACATTTCTGTTGCTGAACCCAACAATGGAGGCTCCAAAAGATAGGATCACAGGCACTGATAAAGTCAGACCAATAGAGCGAAGCGGGATTTCGAGTAGTCGTTTTCTTATAATAGAAAAACGTCTGCAAGACAACAAGAAATGGTCGATTGTCTCCGCTTCGCCACAGAATGAGCATAGTGGTGAGGGGACCAGACCAGACCTGTGGAGGTAGAAGTTCAATGCAGGTATACGGCAGCGCAGCTTCGTGATGGACACTTCAATTTTCCGTGTTCGGCAAAAATCTCTGTTCCAATGGTGCAGGAGATGTCCGTACTCCACAGAGTTAGTAATTTCGGAGCCTGATACTGACTGTATAATGATACTCCTGCGAAATCTAGCTGCAGTTACATAAGCAGTCAAAGGGCAGCAAGGAAGAATCGGGCCACTTATCGATGCCTTGGCTAGAGAGTTTGCAATTTCATTAATGATTAGTCCTTTATGGCCGGGCACCCAAATCAAACGCACGCTTCTCAAGTAACCAGGTACCAATGATTGAAATGTCCTCATCACGCGATAATCACTAGAAGCAGTAAGGGATGAGCACAATGATAAAGAATCAGTAACTATCACGGCTGACGTAATTGATGGTCCTAATTTGCGTAATGCTAGCACCACGGCCATGAATTCGGCTATTCCTTGTGCCGACCGGCACACGCGCTCGTGCCACTGCTCCTACGTTCATCGTCGTCTTCCACAGCTGGCTGCGTTGCCGTTCATCATTCCAGCGTAGAATTTCACTTCTGTCATCGTAATGGGGAGGCCGCGTTTACGGTGGGAGGGGCCATTGCTTAAGGCAGTATGAGCCACTCATTGTCTTACGTAACGGATATATTTAATTTCTGAAGAAACTTAATTTTGAATAATCGCAAATCGGGCGAAAGCAGCTAATCACGCCTCCGAGCAAACTCGAGACATCGAACGCAAGCGACAACGGCGGACTACGGGCATATCGTCAGTGACGTCGTTCTCTCCGTCGCAGCCGATGGTGTGTGTTACCGCATAATTCAGAAATACTTTAATGAATCCTCTAGATTAACCCAGTGATAAACACGGGCCGCACGTTTCAGCTTCGCTGGTTAACCATCTTCACGGAGTGGAAGAGCAGATGATATTTTTGTGTGTGTGTGTGTGGCTTGTGTGTTCAAAGACTGACCTCATCTTTCTTTTTGTTGCGCTTCTTTGGCGTGGCGAGAAGCCTCGGTGGGGATGAAGATCATCCTAATCACACACTTTGGCCAAATGTTCAGGCTTCTGAGCCTAAACTGCGCGAAACGTTAAGACGGCAGGAAAAAACACAGCTTCCGCGCTTCGCTCTATGCGTTTCTTTCTTTCGTGCAGTTTACCCTTATTACAGTATGAACCAACTGGCCCGATAAATCTTATTGCTGTAGGTGGATACCGCTTTCTCATGGTATCACTAATTCGAACAAGGGAGAACGCCAGCGAGCGTGAAACACGCGCAAACTGCCCGTCCGCACGGGCTGAAGGCTGCGGCGAGGCGTCTGCAGTGGAGCCCGATGGAACGGCGCTGCCATCTGGCGGCTGTCACAGAAGTGGCGACACCGGCTGTAAGCGCGCGGGCGGAGAGTTTTACAACTGGAGCTAGTCTAGTAACGTTGGCTCACCTAGCGTCAAGGAAGCTGGCCGTGATGAGATTCCAGCTTGGTCTGTGGAAGGACAGATCGTATCGTTCACAGTGCGGAGGGTGACCTTGGGTGAGGATATCAACTAGTTCCTGAAGTGGAGTGGAAAATACATCGATGTTGGGGTGAACCTTGCGGAGGCGTACCAGAGAGTTGGCAGCCGCTGCATAAATGGTGGACGGGGATCCTGAACGAGGCACACAGTGAGAAAGTGTGCTTTGCGAAAACAGATGGAGAAAATAGGAAGTAAAGCTTTGAGTCCGTAGCATATATCCGAGTTAAGAGCCACCTGGGCCCATCTGACGTGTAGTGCAATAGCCACGATGCTCAGGTCGGGAATTCGGAGTCCTCCCTTATCCTTGGGCAACTTGAGCAGCTGCTGAGCCACACAGCCAGCTGTCCCTTTCCAGAGGAAACGAAAGAGGAGCCTCTCAAATTTAAGCCTGGTTCGCGTTGGAACTGGAGACACACGTGCTACGCACGTAAGGGCGCGAAAAAGAAGTGACCGAATAATTGTCGCTCGGACTCTCAATGGACACGACAGCGCGCTGAATACCTGAATACCGGTTTCAAGCTTCTTAGCTTGCTGCCAGTTTTCAGGATACATACTGTCTGAATTTCATTAGAAACCTAGAATTCGCAACCGCGTTTTTCACGGGCAGACCATGAACTGGCTGCGGACTGGATGGAGTTCAAGTACGTGGCTGCACTTTTCGACCTATTCAACCTTGCACCACTCGCCCTGCAGTAACCGTCCGTAATATCGAAATCGGTGCAAATTGATGCCTCGTCCGGGACGACAATGGACAAGTCGTCTGCATAGAGGAGGAGTGCAACTGGAGGGGAACCTGGCGGATGTAGGAACCTGCTAATTCTACCATCGCAGGGCAGCCTCTGCAGATGCGGTTCAAAAGCGATTGCGGGGAGAGCAGGTGAGAGAGGACCCCTCTGCCGTACACCATGAACCACGATGATAACCTCCGAGCAGCAGAACTAGGCAGAACAGCAGAAGCAGGCCGAGAATACAAAGCTTGGACCATTCGCTGAAAACCCACACTAAAACAAGCATAATCCAAAACCCGGAAAAGTTACCTGTGGCTTATAATATCGAAAGCAAAAATCAGAGCGAGCGCAATGTGTGTGTTTTTAGAGCGTTCTGAGTACAAACCGAGCAGAATGGGACCGCACTCGATCGAACCCTCGCACTAGTAAAAGGTTAGCTGTTCTTGTTTGTTTTTCTTTTATTGACGTATATCATGCATTATTTATGCTGAAATCTAGAATTAATATACGATAATCGACACCTACGGACGGGTCCTCTATTCAGAATTTCTTCAAAACATAGATATCAGCGAGTAGCTTTGCAGAGCACTGGATCCGCCGTCAGTTGTGGGCGTTTTGCGAAAACGCTTAGACACACGGAAAGAAAACTGCTTTGGCACTTCCAAGAATGCTGTTTGCATTAGGAGAATTGCACCTAATGGTACGCATACAAGTAATTTACTCGAAGACGGGCCCAGGTATGGTTCGCGGTGAGGCGATCGCGAATGCGCTCGCGCGTGCTCATCCATTCGATGGCCCGCTTCGGGTTCAGCTTCTTCCTGCTGCGCTACCTGCCCGCACGCCTGAGATGCAGGACTGCTTCAGGGGTGCCGCGACCCACGCGAGATGTCCATTGGTGATGACCAAATGCAGCGCTTCGGGCGACTCCGTGCGGGCTGCTTTGCGCGCGCGCCGCTCTTTCGACGAGCCAACTTGCGCCGCAACGCGCAGCACCACGCTGTGCGGGCCGCACCTGCGTCCGCCCTGATCGCTGATCGCTTACTGGCGGCCGCAGCGTGGCCGATGTACGCCGCCGATAACCCAGCGTGCTGGAGCCGGAGCGCAGTGGGGGAGGCGATATGGCTGCTGCGCGTGCATGCGTGCAGGCGCGGCTGCGCGTCTCAATTCATTTGGAGCATCGCGTTAGGGATCCTAATCACCCTGCGCGCACTCCGCGTTCGGCGCAGTTCGATCCGCTGCGAGTCGACGTTCCCGCAGCCTCTGTAGATACAGTCCAATGCAATGTTTCGTTAAGGCAGACCCCCCCCCCCCCCCCGGCCCCCTCCCCTTATGTGTATACATTCGTGAGGAGCACGAGAGAGAACCCGTACCTTTGTTTTCAATTAAGCAACGATTGGTCCTGGCATGTGGATTTAAACCTGGCGCTTGAGTATGTGCCAGTGGCTTTCCCGTTGACAATTCATTCCCGTGGAACAATCGTATACGTTCGACTATCTGTTATTATGGCTTCTTGAATACGAACTTGGGTGTTTTCTTTCGTAGTGAGGGGGTGCGTCACTTTTTCTTTGCGGTTGTGTTCGCTGCTAGGAGCTTAATCGCCGGCTCGCAAAGCAGCGCGTCACAGTAGAATTGCAAATGAGTGTATATGATCGCAAGACGTCGACGGCATATGCGAAACAACTTCTTACGTAACGCACATTTTAGAGGAACTCCGCAGCTTGTAGAAAAAAAAAAGCAAAGAAACTAACCAGTGCAAGAAATAAAAGGCATTCCGTCCGCGTCATGGGCCGAATTGGCAGTTTTTCGTAAGTGCTGTTAATCATTGGCTGACCGCCTTCGCTAATGATATGTCGAGCGTCAGGATTGGCTGAAACTTTCTCTTACGAACAATTAATTTTATCGTAAGAGATTTCCGTGACTGCGGGCCTAGGAGGCGTGTTCAAAGAAGAAAAAGAAAAAAAGGTTATTGCGCTATAGATCAGGATCTCGAGCGCCACTAGGCGGCAGCCATCTTTTGCACGGGCTGCGTTAACTGGCTTAAAGGAAGCTCGCTTAGGATGTTCTTGTCGCATGCGCGGGCCGTCCCGACAGATGATGAGGAGGGTAAAGATTAGGTGCGCTTGTTCTACAAGTAAGTTCAAGAGTAAACGATTCTGCGCCAGTATTCACAAAGTGCTCTTAAGAGGAAGCTTTAGCTCGGGCCCAACTCCGATGCGGCCTATTCAAATGCATGTAAAACGCAAAAACGCTTTTCTGAGATAACCCTGGACCGATTTTAATGAAGTTTGTTGCATTTGAGAGAGAAAGAGAAATTCTACTGACTGCTGGCAGCGGGATATCGAGTTAGGGCCTGCATTCTGTTAAAATAATTTTCAAAAATTCGGAAGTTCGAAAAATATAGACGCTCGAAGTTTTAAATTAATAGCTCTGCATCAAAAACAGATATCGCGGTTCTGTCAACGGCATGCATTAGATCATTCAAAGTGGACAAATTCGATACGTCAATTTATATCTTACATGAATTTGTCACGTTGCGTACAAGGGTTCTGCAAAAGCTGTATTTCCATATTACTGAATTTCTTTATATCCATGTGCAACATATCAATTTTGTCCGCTTTATATGTACTATCATATGCAAATACAGAATTGTGACATCATCTTTCCTTGCTGAGTTACAGGGTTGTAACCTTGATAGTTTCCTTTTCTGAAAATTTTCGATTTTGCCAATTTTTTAGAAAAAATTGACGACCTAAGTCAAAAATTCTAAACCAACAGTCACTAGAGTTTAAGTTCTCCTTTTAAATGCAACAGACCTCACCAAACTTGGTGAAGTGGTTGCCGAGAAAAACAAATTCTGCTTTTACAGTTATTTAGATAGGAGCAGCCGAGCTAAAGCTTCCTCTTAAGAGGAAGCTTTAGCTCGGGTGCGCCTATCTAAATACCCGTAAAAGCAGAAGAGGCATTTGATAGAGGCCGCTAGTGGCGTATGCCATTTCAATTTTGTTCTGCCCCCATGTCCATTTCGATACTCATCTTTCTTCCTACCTACCTCTTTAAATTCCTTTTCCTCCGTGTAAGGTAGCAAACTGGATTTTTTTCTGGTTAACTTCTCTGCCTTCCCTTTGTTTCTCTCTGTTTTTCAAGACAGCTTTGTGGCCGGGCGCCGTTTCTAGAGGTACGTATTCGCCTAGAATAACAAAACTAAAGTAAGTTAAATTGACCGACCACTGTCTGGCTGGGAGTTACTCGAAGACCAACCTTACCGCTGGTCAGACGTCAAGGCATTGAAGGCGCTTTCGCGCTTTTTGGGAACGGCCTGCTTACAACGTACTATAAGAGTTATAGTGCGCTCACAGCGCGGCAGAGCTTGACGCACTTCGTGTCGCCGCCGACAGGTGGCGCGTTTCGCAGCGTCACCTGAAACTTTCCTACGCGTCGTGGTAAAGCGGCTATCGCGCGCTGCTGTTTTGATCGTAACAAAAGTAAAATGCACGACGTGCAACGCACGAAACTTCTTTTGGTGCACCTTCGCAGTGTGCGCTGAGCTAAATTACTATTGTTCCGGTTGATCTACACATGGTTGGCGATGTTTTATTGCCGGAGGCACGAAAGAACTAACCTTGCTATTAACACTGTTCTGTTAATAGCTTGATACGGCCGCTGCAGTCATCGTAGCAAGGGACACTCGAGTGTTTTCTCCTGCTGATCGATAAAATTGCGAGTCTGGCTTCGCCACAACGACCGCACATCCGCGTTTCCAGCACCACCGCGCCGAATTTGCCCACCACTTCGTTTTTCTATTTTTTTCGTAGGTTAGCCGCGTGCAGCGCGGAAGTGTGTTGTACTGAAGCAAACATTTCACGTTGCCCCGTCTATATCACGTTGTCCCGTCCACGCTTTTCAGCCCACTCTCTGCTTGTTCCTGAGATTTCAGGCTGAATTTCTTAATCAGTTGTCCCCTCATGTATACCTTGCAGTAAACATCGGGTTGTCAGTCGCAGAGGAACACTACTTTATCGGACGTGACAACGCCTTCTTTTAGGTTGGTCGACGTGCAATAAAGCACTCCGTCAAGGTCCGTGAGTTGATGTGAACTGCAATACTTGAAAGGAGTCTAGCTCAAAAAGAAACGACAAACAGTGTCGACGCTCTGCCGTAACGCACTCCTCTTGCGCTGAGTCGTGGTCTATCCCGGAAGCGCCGGGAGCAGCCGGTGAAAACTCCGAATGCATATTGTCCAGTGCGTATCGGGTTGTTTTCTTCGCGGGTGCTTTGTCATTTTCACACCTTTTCCTTTTGTTCCTGGGCTTCGGTGTCGTCTTCGTCAGGTACTGTGGTAAATTCGGAAGAATCGTGGGAACAGCGTTTTCTGATAGCAGTGGCTTCTCACGAGGAATGCGCACCTCTTTGCCGTCAATAAGTGCACGAAGTCCCTAATTATATATCGCGATTCGAAGTGCAACTCACAGACCGCGCAAGATTCATCCAGTGTCTTATCTTCACGGTGGAGGTTCCTCTCCCATTTCTTTCGCCGTTCTTCTTCCCGTGGAACGCTGAAAAAGGACGCCTGTGGTGCACCTTTCACGCGACTGTAGCCAGTTCTGCACCCGGGTGCAAAGCAGTAATTTCTACGGCGGCTTGCCATTCTAACTCACTCACAGTGCACATTGAGTGAAGCGTCAAGCACAGAGCAAGCACAGAGGATACTGCTGAATACGCCGGCGGGACTTTCACTCCGCAGCACGTCGATCCCACAGAACAATCTCCACACGAAGCGGGGGGAAGTTTTCAGGAGAAACAGGCAGCTTCACCACTGGAAGAGCTGGCGCTGCCGTCGGCGTGACGTGATATGAGCGATCACGTGGACACAGCGACCGCGTTGGCTGCTCGGAAGCGCCGAAGCAAGCTGAAAACGAAAATTTTTAAGTCCCACCTGCGCTGCTGTTATGATTCAGTGGAGAGGCTTTCCCATTTCGGGTGTCTTCTTGACGATACCTGAAAGCACTATAATATCTAGTGGCTTCCTTTGAAGTCGTGCAACATTGTAGGTGGCTACGTACTGTTCGGTGCCGCGCAGTGTCGCGTACGTACGTAACGGGGCCCGGTGTCAGCCTTCATGCCTAGCCGCAGGACAAGAAGCTGAGTGAAGCTTGGATCGCAGAACCGGCAAGCAGCCGTCGGCTACAACTCGGCCGTGCAGCAAGCACTTCCGCGAGGAAGATGTCTGCTACGGCATCGCGGGGCTGCGATATTCGGTGAGCAGCAGAAAGCGCGCGCTGAGACGCTCGCCCGCGCGCACTGCCCGGCTGATGTCATGACGATTTGGGGTGCGATCTTATACGCGTTCCAAACTCGAACGGAGGCGGTCCGTTCTTTCCGTCGCGAAATTGGCGGTCCGTTCCGTTGCGTTTGTCCGATAGCAGACAACACGGAATGATTGACAGCAGATATCACTTCACAATTGACGTCATGGCGTTCTTCCCCGTTCAAACTGACCGACCATGTGCGGCTCGGTGGAACGGACCGCCTCCGTTCTACTTTGGAACGCGTACAAGATCGCACCCCTGATGTCTGAACCTGTTGATGCTGGACACTGGCAAGTTCGCTGGAATGGAAAGGGTGCGGTAAGAAGCACGTAAAAAAAAAAAAGCCATGGTGTATCCTCATGTTTGTGTTAGCAGCAAACAATGAATGTATACTGGATTAAGAAAAAGAAGCAGCGGGAAATAGCTCGCTGGGAAGATCGATAAACGCACAGTGCGATGCAACTTGAGAAATAATGATACTGAAAGGTCCAAGAATATAGAAGATACGAAAAAAAAAGAAAGATTAAATCGTCGCGACGGCGCATCACAAGTAGCCGTAAGCGTCGAAGTATACCTATAACGAAATTATTTTTGAACAGCTCTGTTAGCGTCCACGCAACAATGGTTGTTTGTGTACTGTGAAAATGCTCATATGCTGCGGTCTTAAGCTCACGGAACGTTGCGAAAACGCGCTCGCAGCGGAAGCTAAACATTGTGCGCGGACAGGCAGGCGCGCAGTCGGTCGCTGCGAACGCGTGCGATCGCTGCATTGAGGCTTCATTCTGTTATGCTCCATTTCATTACACAGACAGCCAACTATAAGAAGATATTTCACATAGCTTGCTCTCAGCGATTGCCTACCTTTCACGCAAGAAACCGGTTATTAGAAACCCAAGATAATTATTTTGATAGTAAATAATTTCTTTCGTTTCGAGAGTAACTACAGAAATGCCCAGGAGGGCTCCCGCGTGGTGTTTTGATTGAGCGCCGATAGCCAAACCCATGAGGAGTGCGTCGCGTTTATCCCTCATACTACGCAAGCGAGGTGCAAGATGGCGACTCCGTCAGTCCTCGCCGCCGAGGGAGCAGGGTAGTCATCTGATGTGCATGCTCTCCTCATCGCTCTTTTATTCTTCTTCGCTTTGTTTTGTTTCATCGCATAACTGCTTTGTTCCGGAGCACTTGCGAAGACGGACGCGCTTGGCGTGGCGCGCCGTCAGCCGAGCGCCAGCAGCCACTCGTACACGCGTGCGCGCGCGAGGGACACGTGCCGGCAGCGCAGGCTGCGGTCCAGGGCCGGCAGCCTGGACGGCCCTCCCTCCCGGTCGCCCTCAACGCGGCTCGCGCATTGGCGGCGACGCGCGGGCGAAGGACGTGCCGGCCTCTCGCGCCACGATCAAATCTCCATACTCGTGCGATCTGTACGTGCACGGCAATCGGCACTGGTGCCAGCTCCTTGCGTCTCTCACCTTAATCTGCACGCCCGAACGGAATGCGCGCCCTTAACACGGGCCCCTTACGTCTCTTCGGGTGTAATAGCTATAGGCGCTGGTAAATTAGCGAGGCCGCCGCGGTTTGGCTTACGTCATTCTTAGCGCACACTCAATGCCGAACTCGTTCGTTCAGAAGCTTGTTTTATTCTTGGTGTGCCTCGCGTACAAGATTCGCCTTTTGACAAGCTCATGCATATTCCATTCTTCTTTGAGTTCCAAGGTGCGCGAATGCATTTGTGTATCGATCGTTGCCTCCGTGTACTCCCCAGGATGCCGCGTTCGCTGAAAAACCGATCAAGGAAACCAAAGTGATGCATGTAACTCTGGCGTGACTGTATGATGCGTTGGTTGGTGGGAGCGCGTGAACTCGTTTTGCGGGGTATAGCCGAATAGGCGGTTCACGCTTTTAAGTCGTGCCGCTTTTATCCACGCCCTCAACTTACCCTTCAGAACGGCACCGCTGCGCTGTTAGCGAACAGTGAAGCTGCTTGCAGCGTCCTCCGACCCGTCAAACGCGAACGCCGCGCCGCGTTGTATGCATGCATGCATCGTGCCCCATTGTTGTTTCGGCCCAGAGAGCCGGGCAGCGGTGAAGTTTAGCATGAGCAGACCTATATGCGTACCTGTAATATTACAGAGGGCGACGTCATACATAGTTTTCTTCCCTCTCCTTTTGTTTCTTTTTCCATTTTTTTTTTTAGGGCCGGCCTTTAGCTAACCTACTTCTATTCGTTTTAGCAGTTAATAAACATGGACAACAACGGCAAACGAAAGGCGCCGCAGAGTATTCCTTCATTCTTAGTTCACGGCTTGAATAACCTCGCCGTGTGAGCATGCAACCGGCTATTATGCTTTCCTTTTCCGCGAACATATTGTTCCCAGTGACGTCATTTAAAAAAACAGAAAGAAACATACTCTTGCTTTCATACACAAAGGTGTCGGGTTTGAATACTCCGTGGGCACCACAATTTATTGGTCTTTCCTAATTTTTTTTCGTGTCCTCCTCCCTCATTTTGTCAGGTAAAAGCGTCTGATTCCATTATTATTTAATTAGGCATTTGTTAAAACGTCTTTCGCATGCTTTAAATTACATCTGATAAAAGGACAGAACAGCGAACGCCTACGAACGCTTCCCACGGGCGCAATTTGCATTCTGCGCTTAATATATCCCATACAGGTGTCCTTGGATTTGCTCTCGATGCTGTCTACGCCTGTTCGTGTAGTTCTAAACTAAAGCTCACTGCAGCAACGGGTAGCTCGAGCGTATTCAGCCGACTTCGTGCCTAACTGTGATCATTTTCAGGCGCACTAAACGTGTTAGCGTATAATTAGCGCATTTCCATACAAATCGCCGGTGACTTTCTTCGGCGCCAACGCGCGCTCCATGCGCGATCTGCAGCCGCTCCAGAAACGCTGCAGCGACAGCGCAGCGCTGCACCCGCGCGGCGACGCGTCATTCGCTCCCCTCTTGTTGCGCGCCTATCCTTGCGATGTCGAACGCTGGCGCGCTCTCTTCAATTTTTCTGCGCTGATCGCGGCGCCAAGGCAGCAGCCTCCGATAGCTATCGCGAATAACAGATGAAGCCCAGTGTGTCTGTCGCATGCGAGGTCATTTGCGACAGCTCGGGGCCATCCAACTTCCTCCTCCGACTGTCCGGGGGAGATATTTATTTCCTGCGGGTCATCCAACCAACCTGCGCCAGTGATTTATCAAACGCGTATATAGTAGACGCTACACTCCGTGCTTTGGACGCCTCGTGAGAACATGGGCCCGTAAAATGAAATGCGTGCTTCTAGAGCCGATTCAAAGCGAGGAAGTACTCGCAGGCTACGACACCGCATTGGCTAGTCGATGGGCGAGGCAAGCCTGACAAGGACAAGAGGGAGAAAAGGCTGCACAACGGGAGGCCACACTCATGAGCGGCTGGTTCCTCGAGCAGGCTGGCCGACAAGGGCGCGCGCCGTATAAAGAAATGCCCGCCGCAAGAATGACTTCCATAGACACGAGCCCATTGCGCAGAGTGACCGTGTGTTTGTGTCTCTTCTTTCTTTTTTTCTTTCTTTCTATTTTTTTTTTCTTTGTGACCATGGCAAGAGAAATTCGCGATGTCGACGCTTCCCGGTCAGTGCAGCAAGGGGAGGGTCTCACCGAGCCTAAGCCAGCTGAAATATATAGAAAGAAAAAAAAATACATCGTAAGTTATTCCGCAAACTGCCTCTTCCTTCGTGTGAGTGTCTTTAACGCGCTCGTCTATGTCGCGCTTCAGTGTTAACGTTGTGCGAAGTATATACACAGAACCGGCAAGACGTGCATCCCTGCAGAGTTAAGTAAATATATTTCTTTTTTACACTTTGTAATGAGAAGCAAGTTGCAAATTAGGAGGGCGCCCCACTGTTCGCGCAAATTAGCGGCGGTACTTGACTGATGACTCAGAGATTTCTTAATAGGCAGGCCGGTTTAAAAAGAAGCTCCTCTACAAAAGGCCCCGCGCCTCGAGGAAAGCGGCCGCGCTTCAGTGGGGCACACTCGTGCTTTTCTTAGCCTCTGCGGCGGCCTGTTGCGCACGAGGAAAAAGAAAAAAAAAAAGACGAGAACGGGCAAAACCACGGCGCGCGCGCAGGCGATATTCAGCCGGCGGCGCGTTCGCCGAGCGCGCGCGCGCAGAGGTGCACCGCCTCCCGCAGGCCTTGGCGGAGCGGCCTTTCGTTAAGCCGCTGATTGGATCGAGGCCGCGATTTTCGCCGCCGTTTCGGGTGGATGGCGTCCGCATTGTTTATCGCTCTTTCCTCCCATTGGTCGTCGCAACGAGCGGTAACGAGTGGCCAAAGAGAACACGGGCAGGGAATCGGACTGCACGTGGCGTAACCTATAGCGCTCATACACGCATCCCGACGAGAAAGAGCGGGCGCCCTAATACGCTCTCATTCGATTCTGTTCGTCGGTACACACCCCCGTGTTACTTCCTGTGTATTTTTTTTTTCTTTTTAATTACGCCGTAGGCTTTCACCGCTTTGACACATGTCTCTCTAGAAATCCAGCACTGAAAGTACGGATCTTCGCGATCGAGATGTTTGCTCGGAAATGTCCCACCTGTATGTAGTTCTGGCACTTGTGAGGGTGACCTACCGTTCTCCAACGACCTAAATTCCACGTGGTGAGGAGCGAACGACGCTCGCAGTTCGAAAGGATGGCTGGAAGGATGAAAGGCTGGCTCTTTGGCCTGGCTGGATGTTGGGAAAAGCGAGGGACGATGAGTTAGCGTGTGCGCCATATGACGACTGCTTCGTGCGTTGCGCTTTTGGAAGCTGTGGCAGCGTTGTATAAGTGCCCCGTGCGTCAACCTTAATGTTACGGCCAAGTCAGGATCACTGCGCTGACCATTGAGCCTATGAAAAATGTTGTATACTTTGGCGTCTCCATTTTGCTTTATCGATGACAACTACT
Source organism: Dermacentor albipictus (assembly GCF_038994185.2). Classification (NCBI taxonomy): domain Eukaryota; kingdom Metazoa; phylum Arthropoda; class Arachnida; order Ixodida; family Ixodidae; genus Dermacentor; species Dermacentor albipictus. The sequence continues at coordinate 155,851,121 of NC_091821.1, forward strand.
AAAGTAAGAACATTCTGTACGTCCGCTGTGCCACCTTCTGCAGAACTTGCGCATATACTTGCGTAGTACATTAGCTAGAAAGAAAGAAAGAAAGAAAGAAAGAAAGAAAGAAAGAAAGAAAGAAAGAAAGAAAGAAAGAAAGAAAGAAAGAAAGAAAGAAAGAAAGAAAGAAAGAAAGCGGCCGTATGATCGCTCCTTGTCTGAAAGCATGTACACATAATCCATATATAGGAGAGCAACAGTTGAATGGGGGCAACGTTTTGCACAAAAGTTCAATTCTCCGTTGCTCCGTTCTCTATCGCACTTTGTTAAGAATTAGAAGGCCTCTTGTCATCGATCGTGTCCGCGCGAGAAGTTTGGTCGGTGGAGGAGTCGTTGCAAAGGTTGTCAACCCGCCAGTGCGGCACATACATACGCGCAAAAAGGAGAAAGGCCGCGGGGGAAAGACATTCCTTGCGTTGGTTCTCTCGTGCAGCGCGTCTTCACAGGTGCGCGTGCGTTCGGTCCCTCATCTAGGCCAGAATCACTTGCGCTTCGGTCGCACACACCTCCGAGCGTTCTTTGGCAGCCAATTCGGCGCGGTGATGAACAGGCGCCGAGCACGCGATGTGGACACCTGATATAAGCACTGGCAATCACTCGAGCCGCACGCTGAACTCGTCGTCGCTGCAGGGGGGAGTGGCGCAAACAGAGCTGGTTCCTTGTTGTTGCAGGTTGCCAAATTGCCGGCGCCGCATGTTGCGAACGCAATCATTGAAGAGGGAAAACGACCGGCGAACGAAGAAGAGGAATATGATTTATTTATTTATTTATTTATTTATTTATCACGTAGTAATACGGGATACGCGATACGCGTATCACGTGTTAAATTCATACATAACCTTACATCCATACGTTACACCATACATAACGTATGGATGTAAGCTTGATGGAAGGTGAAGTGTATCCTTCAATTTATCAAGCACAAGGAGTGCCTTATACCGCCGCACTGGGCAGCCAATTGCACTTAAGGAAACGGCACCGAAAAAGCAAGAAAAGAAATCACTTCTCGCATATAGTTTATAGGAACTGAACAAAACAGTCTGCTAGAATACACAGAAAGTCACTTTCAACGAGAAAAGAAAAATGGAAACAAAAAGAAAAACAGAAAATGAGAGAGCTGGGAGATGAATGCATGTTCGCGACGGTTCTGTTATTATTATTATTATTATTATTATTATTATTATTATTATTATTATTATTATTATTATTATTATTATTATTATTATTATTAGATTTGAAAACATATATACAGGAAAGGGAAAGCGAGGAGCAGGCTGTTGGTGCCATAGTACACACACTAACATGAAAGACCATCGAAGCAACAAAATCGCACCAATGGCGCAACAAGAACGACAATCCGCTACCAACAACAGCGAAGAAAACTCAATAATAATAATAATAATAATAATAATGATGATGATGATGATGATGATGATATCCACATAGCAGTCAAAGACACACAAAGAGCAAGAATTCGACACGGACGAAGCGAGAAAAGTACACACGTACTGTACGAGACCAGAGCAGAGACGCGGACCCCGTAACAAGCGGCAGTGTACTCGTATACGCGATGCCGGGAAAATTAATGAAGTGCATGCGTTTTCGGCCGGGTATCGGGGTCTGTGGGCGACGTTTTCGTTCTTCCGGCCAGTCCGCAAGGAATGGAATGAGCGTTGCGCGCGCGTCTGGAAATTCGCTAGCACGTTGCGGGCGCACAGGAAGTCTCCCTCTAAACAGGTGATGTTTTCTGGTCGGATCGAAGTCTGACCGTGCCGTTATACATGTGCCCCAAGCAGAGACCACCGATGCTTACCAAGCGGTAAATGCCGGGCGCAACTCGGGAAAAAGTTGTGCGTGGGGTGAGCGTGTAGCCCGCGCGGGGAGGCGGGGGCTCGCGTGCAGCGCTTCAGATTTTCGTTCGAGGCCCTCCCCGCTTGATCGAGCATTCGTGCGGCCGCTCTAGCAGCCGGCGGCTTCGTGCCCTGTGCCTCGCCCTGCGCCGCGCTCGCTGTTTCGGCCGCGACGGTCGGGGGGCTGGCGACTGTAGCGCGCTTCCTACTCCGCATTTTTTTTTTCATGGCGCGACGGCGCATGCGCCCTGCCCTAGCGGATTAGTCGCGAAACGTCTTGGAAGGGTCGCGCGCGTGGCCGGGCGGCCTGATAACGCGGAAACTCATAAAATAAATAAATAAATAACTGCGCCGATGCGCACTGCAGCACATACTCGTGCCGCGTACCGCGTTGGAACTCTGCTGGTCTATAGATATACACGTCGGTGCGGTGCCGAAAACGTGCTGCCTGTAATTCCACTTTAAAACAAAGCGGTCAGGGCTTCGGCCGGACTGCACGGTGAACCACGTAATTTCCGCCTTGCATTGATGGCTAGCAAACTTATCGATAAGCGCCCGCGCTACACTTGGGCGACACTTTTGGTATCTTCGACTGGTCGCTTCCATCCCCCGAAGCAGAGTCGGGCAGATCCGGCGTTCCCCGAGCTCAGAGGTAGAGGACGAGCGCGCAAGCCGAACGCGCGACTCGCTCTCGCAGGAGGCAATGACAGATGCTAAACCACGTGACTACTACCAACGTCCGATGTTTCGCTTATCGAAAGCTCCCGGCGCTGCCGGGAAAACCAGCGGACGCGCCGGCGGGACGAGCGTTCGTCGCAGTGGCCTAGGTTGCTTAGGTTACGGTGGGCCGTCGCCAACAGCAACGACGTGGCTCTGCGATGACGTTTCAATTTCGACGACTGCTCCGACGACAGGGCTCGGAGCGCCTCAGAGCGTTCGAAGATGGAGGAGAGCAATCGAGAAGAACCAGCCGAACGCAGGGCGGGCACCCTCTTTCAACCAGCCGAAGACAACGCCGCTCGCGAGAGCGCTCCAGAGCGCTCAGAAACGACCAGTCGAAGATGGCATTTAAAAACATCACGTTGCTGACGAAGCCTTCTTGCAGCGTCGGCCCTCTCTTGCTGGTGGTGGCAGCGCGTGCCTGACTTCAGGTACTCGTTTAAGGCGCGGTAACACTGAGTTGATACGACACCGACAAGGCGCTGACGCCAGCTATTCAGCACAATGTGTCGCTGAGACCATTTTATCCTAATAGACCGACAACGACGCAACCGGCGGACGCGAGTTGTCGTGCCGACCACATGAATCCTCGACCGAACCCCACGCGATCGGCCGTCGAACCGACAACGCGATAGCCGCAGCGCTTTGAGTCGAAACATGACTTCGAAGTTGAAATTCCCAAGTTCCTGTCTTCTCAAGCCGTGCACATGAAGTTTGAGCCAACGTTGATCCTGTTTAGCGAAGGTTGGGTTATGCCTGGCCCCGTCGAATTCGTGCACCCGCTACCGATGGACCTGAACTTAACGATAAGCACTTACGACGAAGGAAACTGCTATTTTAGTTCAGTTATGGCAATTTAGCGATTAGACATCAAGTGCTGCTCACTTCCCACGGAGCGTCCACAATAAGCGGCAAGCGGCGACACAGCGCTGTGTCATCTGTACGTATACGTCACGGCTGTCCCCGAAGGCTGCCGGTCGCATTCGCTAGGTGGGTGGGTCTGTAGGTTTTGTTACGCTGACACATTTCTTAATTCCAGAGAAGAACCGTTTACCTCTGCGTCAAACGGAAAAGAAGAGACATTGCATTCGGTAAAGCAGCACAAACTCGCTCGGTTGCCAACGGTGTCAGCGATGGCATCCACCTTTTCGCGACAGAACTACACGCGTCCTATAAGTGAGCGCTTATGCCGAGCACAGCTTTCTCTAACAATATATACTTTACGGCACGCTCAAACTGTAAGTATGATGAAGTTAAAGAAAAGCGATAATCAGCAATAACATCCCGTAATATATGTGTCTGGATCACAGTTGCCGTTGTTTAAGCGGCCGGGCCGCTCATAATGACTCGTCTCATGGTGGAACAACGCGGCTCATATGTGCAGATGCGTATGTTTTGCTACGTTTTGACATTATTTCATATCAGTGAGGCGTTGTTTCCACAATATCCGAAGCCAATAACGATATCTGTGGCTGTAGATGTCGATATAAACAAATGCACCGCTTTGGCAAATACGACACGGAAGGCTGCGTTCGTAGATTTCTTGAATTTGTGAAATGTGTAAGGATCGTGTAAAAGAAACATAAACAGCGAGGCGCAAAAGCAGACATCTACCCGCCGTGGTTGCTCAGTGGCTATGGTGTTAGGCTGCTGAGCACGAGGTCGCGGGATCGAATCCCGGCCACGGCGGCAGCATTTCGATGGGGGCGAAATGCGAAAACACCCGTGTACTTAGATTTGGGTGCACGTTAAAGAACCCCAGGTAGTCGAAGTTTCCGGAGCCCCCCACTACGGCGTGCCTCATAATCAGGAAGTGGTTTTGGCACGTAAAACCCCGTAATTTAAAAGCAGACATCAGCGACAACAAACTCCAAGGCAGCCGCGTCGGCAGACGGAACTCGGCTTACTTTTATCGGCCACGCTGTTGGCACAACTGCAGGGCACTCAGGCCTGATCACCCAGTAGTGAATGAGTGTTACATGATTTCCAGAAACCACGTGCTGCCCCGGAGGAGCCATTAGTAATTAATCGCGATCCACAAAACGCACAACCGACGCCTAATCAACTCCTCGGACGCAGGTACGCAAATCAAGCGGTGAAAGCCCCCGGCACCCTTCCAAAACGTTTCTAGCAGCGTGCGGCGGAGGGCAGGCATGCGCTCGCAATTGCTTCGGGCCGCCTATCGAGACCCTGCTCGAGCTGATTAGCGTGGCTGCCATTTTCACGCGCAGCGCTTTCTTCGCGGCTGGCTCTCAGCTAATCGCTTAATGGCGCTTTCGCGCCGCAACCTGAGGCTGTGTCGCGTGTACGGGCGACGCTGGTTCACTCTTTAGCGTCCATTCAAAGCTGGCGATGGACTGGTGAGCTGCGCTTATGCGTCAACACTGCCCCTTTGTCACCGTCAAAAATAACAGAGATGAAAACTGGAAGAGAGGAGAAGGAGGGTTACATCTCTTCCTTTTTCGTGCTATGCATTGCCGAGAGGAGACGCCACTTCTGCGCTTCGGGAAGCGTGGTGGTTCGATAATCAGTTGGGATATTCGTGAAATAGAGCGCAGTCTGTCCTTGCCATTTTCTTTCTCTCTTCTCTGGCGCCTTAAAGCGCCACTGCAACACTCAACAAGTGATAATACATGTGCGCGCTATTTGATCGGCTTCCACTGCTGAATGAAGGCGTCTAAGTGTGCATTCAAGACGGAGCAGCGGAGGAAGAGCTTACGTGCATATTTGCTTGCATTTGTCTACGCCAAGCGCTCCCTGGTCGCAACCGACGGCGTCGCGCGTATAGAAAAGCGTGATAGACATGACTGCGTGAGACTGCATGACAGACAGTACACGTCGCTATAGAACGCCTCACTGCCGCAAGCGCCCCGCCCCCAATGCCTTCATTCCCATCTTCGTTTCCTTTCTTCTATACTTTGGAGTACATTTCTACCGGACAGGCCCATGTTTGTCCGCTAGAATAAAACTCCAGTCTTTCCGAGTTTCATTCAGCTAATTATGACTAGGAAGTATGCTCGATCGCAAATTACAAACAAACGTGCCTTGTTTCATGCACTCCTTTGACTGCACCCCGGTCAACGCATATGGTCGCTCTCGTCGACGCTCGGTTTAACGGCCACCTTCGTCTAAACGGGGCTCCGTCGCAGCTGCGTCGACAACACCTGCGTCTTTAGAGCGTCGTCGTAAAAGAGCCATTGGCGGTGTATCGTAGCGACCACAAGGCCATCATCACTTGCGTAACAAGATAAAGATGAAATAAAGAGAAAATAGACAACAAATGATTTTATATTTCTTTGTATTTCTCATAAATTACATATACATGATTATATGCATAGTTACATAAGAACAGAACTCTATACTAACATAATTCGTATCACCATAGCAGATTCGCTGGTCCATAATCTTTACAGGGTGGAAGGGCTCGTCAGTGTTTTTCACCTATTGCTCTCGCCGTCCCATTACGAGGGTGTTGATCTGGCGTCCCGCGCCAATCCCCCTTCTCACACTACGCGGTCTCTTGAAGCACTCTTGAATTCTCTCGGTTTAGTGGACCGTTATAACTGGCCGCGCAGTCTGTGTCGCTCTATATGCACTTTGTGTGTGCTCGCCTTTTTCGCGAACAGTTCACTCTTTTCAAATGGAAGCATTGTAGATACTGAACGATTACATCGACAGGCTGCACCGCACGAAAATTAATCGATTCTTTTTCTTTTTGTTTCTTTCTCCTCCAGGTAAGTTCCCGTTTTTCCATGCTACCAGTGAGTGTGCCGGCAGTGAAGGTAAGCAAGCGTCCGCCTGGTGGGACGTTATTTTTGTCGCCTATAGCTGTACCGTTCACTATACGGTCGGAGATTGTACTATACATAGTGCGCATGCTGTTTCGAGAGACTTGCCGACAACCTCCGTTCGGTCAAGGCGCGGGGGAAATTATGAACTTTTCAGAACGGGACACACGCGTTTTATTATTCTGTTGCCATTTCTGGCGCACGTTACGTCGCAATGGCTTCGCTACATTGCTTTGCGGTCTCACAGCTGAACGCTGATGCCAAGCGGAGCTGCTCGCGTAGCCGTCAACGCCGCGCCGCGTAGTTCTGCGCCTTGGCTCCCTGCAGGGTAAATGACTTACAGTTTCGCCCAAGCATTTGCTTTGCAGTGTCGACGCGCAACGGCCAGATCCTAGCGTCACGAGCTTTCTTCTTATATACTTATTTACTACACTATCAGATTCCCAGTCTATCAAAGACCTTACTGGACTGTGTGGGGTCTTCGGGCCTCGCAGGAAGAAAAGATATATATATATATATATATATATATATATATATATATATATATATATATATATATATATATATATATATATATATATCCACAAGAGTTTCTAGAGGCATATAGACTTCGACGTATGTTTGGAAGCTCAGCCGGTATAATCTAACGATTCCTTTCGCTCGATTCTATTTTATCATCAACCGCTCATGACGAAAAGGAACATATATCGAATAGAATCGATACATTATTCCGGCCCTGGTTTCTGCCGTGAGAGTTCTTTGATACGACGCTGCACGAGGAGTACTGGTAGCGCGATTAGATAGAAGTCAGCCCGAGGTGTGCTCTAGCTTATAATTGACAGAGCGGCGTCACCAAAGTTCACTTCTATGGCTTCCTGGAAAATGCGACGGTTTTTATCTAGAGCAGTGTTTATAACATCGCAGATACAGAGCTTGACTCCAGATTTTCTTTTCTCTTCCTGTGTGTCCCCCCCATTCAGCTGGCCCTGAAGCTATACAGCCGCAGCTGGTTTAATTTATTCGGTATAGTTATGAAACGGGTTGTGCGTCCCTGGCTCGCTGATGCCTGGCTGACCGAACGCATCTCGTGCTTGCATGCGAATTGTGAGAATCTCTTCTTCTTGTACGCGCAGTGCGCGCGCCTAGTTTGTTTAAGGTGCGTCTGATAAGCCCAGCCGCAGAGGTCACTGCACTGCGGGTGGCGCAGTGGCCAGCGCCTAATGACCCTGCTGCGTGACGGTCGGCGGTCTCCCAGCGCTGCCAGCCGAGGTTCTGCGGAGACCCGGCACTGGAAACGGCTGCCGCAGATTCGAGCGTTGTTTAGGCGCAGCCATGCCGTGGCACAGAACACGTGATGGCATGCACGGGCCGCGACGCAGGCAAATGCGCGCCACACGGAAGCTCTCACGCTCTTCTGCGCCGGAAAAGTCTTTCTCGTGATCAGGCGCAATCGCACTGAATTAACTGCGTCGGCGCGAGTGTGATCGACGCGCGCGCGCATGGGCGCATGGTACCAGCAAGCTATAGCAGATCAATTCTCTGGCATTACGTCACCGGCATGCGTGCCGCCTTGGCGGTGAACGGCGAAAAAATGTTCCCTCGCGGCTTCGGACGCTGCGCGTGCGTAACGCACGCCGCCGCTTGCCGCAGGTTCCAGTCGCTCGCGCACGTTTTTGTGCTTTGCGTACGTGTCACCACTGCTGTAGTCTTCCTGCTTTATAAGTGTCGGTGTGCGCTTGCGCGGCCGCTAGCGGCACTTCAAGTGCGAGCGCCTAAGGCCCGTATTCACAAACGGAACTTACGCTTAACTTATGACTTAAGTAGCCGATCAATGCTTAACGCCTTTCATAGACAAATCTTGTACTTAAAGTAAACTTTAATCGACACTTGAGTGCCGGAAAGTGAAGTACGGTCATTGGCAACCTTAAGTGCGACTTTCGCTACTCTCGCCTAGCAAGCAAGAAGCCCGCCTGCTACGGCAGCCTCGACGACTTTGCCGATTTCGCCGGACGTGTGCGCAATATTCCGAAGGATGAGGCATGCCGATACGTGTCGCCATTACGGCCACGGCTTAAGGATCGACATATTCCCATGGAAGTATACAACGACGCGGAATTCTCGTGGCGGTACCACTTTTCCAAGCAAGCGGTGCTACGGCTGTTATAAATGCTGCCACTGGTCCCCAAAGACAATGAACGCGGTCACCCCGTGCCGCCGCTGCTCTAGCTTCTAATCGTGCTGCGATTCTACGGCGCCGGAACATTTCAGGTTGTCACCGGGAACCTCAATAATGTTTCGCAAACAACCGTGTCTCGAATCATTGCACGAATGTCAAGAATGATTGCCGAGGCTTTGTTCCCGCAGCTCGTCAAGTTGCCAAATGCTAATGATTTGGCATCAGTAATGGAGTAGTTCTACGCCATCGCACGGTTTCCTGGTGTGAGCGGGTGCATTGACTGCACTCATGTACCCATCAGAAGTCCCGGAGGAGATGACGCGGACGTTTTTCACTGTCGAAAGGCTGCGATGGCGCAATGCGAACTCAAGGAGCACGGTGCGTTCTTCCTCGGAAAAGTTTGTTTCCCTTTTTTCCATCGTCCACGCGGGTTGAAAACACGCAACGCACATACACTCTTTGCGCAAGAACACCGCAAGTTTTCAGCAACAACAAAAAAAAAAAAAAGTCGGGACGGCGACACGCAGAACCGCAGTGGCTGCGAGAGCCAACGTGAACTTGTGGCCAGACGAGTTTGAGTAAAGCGCTAAAACCAAACCGCTCTTTGTATTTTACACAGAAGAATGCGCGAGGAAGCACTGCAACAGTTATATCCAGATTACTCTGCTGCAAAAATTATTTTTTTTTTTGCGATTGAACCTATCGTACACATAACATATTTACGTATCCTCGACACCAGACGACATACTTGACTCGAAAAGTGTTACTTTCGAAAGTGATACTTAAGTGTCGTTTTTGAAGTACTCGCCTAAAACTTTCCTAACACTTGTACTTTTCCCCCACATATTGACGCCCTACTTAAGTTCTGTTTCTGAATACGGGCCTAATTCTTTTTGCTTCGCTGGGTATATCACAATCATTCACGAAACGTGCTCAGGCGAGTCTCCTGCCGTGATGTCGTGCGTAGGTCTGTGGGGCGCATGTCGGTCCTCATTCGCGGATTCTATGCAGCTGTGCAGCTGAAAATGAGTGCACACAGACATTCGAAATATTAAAGTCTGCGGCCCCAAAGGTACCTGGCGCAGAGCGTCGCAACAGTCCTAAAGCTTCTGTCCGGGAATGCCCGTTTGCGTGAAATAAAGGACTTCAATAGCACGCCGGAAACGAATGCATACACTGAGGAGGTCAGGCCCGTAACGCGCTCCTGTGCGCTAGCTTGCCGGGACGGGATCCTTGGATACGACGTGGCACGCATCGTGGCCGCCGCAGTGTCCACTACGACTTCTGTCGCTCAGTACTGGGCTGCAACAGCGGATAAACACGTCTTCCGTGGCGACTCAGACATGTCATTAGCTTAATGAACGGTGGGAAAACGTTCTGCTGTCTTTCAGCGTTGATGCATTGATAGGCGGCTTGCCTCTCGATAGCCGACGAAAAAAAAAAGAAAGCGAGGGGGCGGGGATAACGGTATACTTGGTGGCGGGCAGTTCTGCCTCACAACTGAACCTGTGTCTCTTGTTAGTGACAGCAAATTTTGCTTGTCATTGTTGTCGTTTTCGTAGACAATGAGGAGCCTAATAAGACGCCATTCGTGGCAAACGGACGCGCAATAATTGCACAGCGAAATCTCGTGTTGAAACAAGTTTAAGAGCCCTCGTAAACGGTCACTGTTGGCCTCTTCCTGTGTTTAGGTTTGCATAAAGAGAGAGAAAGAGAGCGAGGGAAAAAAATACAGGAGAGTTTCTCCGGATTTCGACGAACATCGGACGCGTTTATTGCATGTGTTGCCCCTGCTGGCAAGCTTGGCCTCTGTTGTTTTGGCCGCTCTTGATCACTCATGTGCGAAATGAATAGCCATTCGTGAATGTCACACCCCGCCACAAGCTGCACAGAAGTTCTGCTTCTGCTCGTACTATCCGAGGAGGCAGGCAACGCGACAAACCCTGATCCAAGATATACGGACACGAGTGTGTTCGAATTGCGTCGAGTGTCACTGCGCCAGTGTAAAAGCTTGCGCTCCAGCGAGCGAAGCCTAGTAGCTACGTATACATCCATAGGTGCTGGAGCGATTCTTGGAGCCGCACCGAAGCCTTTGCGCACGCGCACGCTTAAGCATAAATTCAGAGTATGCTCGGAAATCGTTGCTTCGGTCGGTGCGCTCGTTGACAACACTGAAATTCCCGCTGAAATTTACACTCGTGTGTCGTCTTGATTACTGTGATCGTTCTATTGCTATTGGCATCGCACCTTACATTCGTGGACTGCTTACGCATGTCACAGTGTAGTATAGCACAAGTGCACGCCACGCAGAGTGGCAACGACAGGCTCCCGTTTACACCATCCAGCATGCGTGGTGGATAACCGCACACATTCAGACGGTAGGTTTTATGCTCAGCAGCCACCTTTCTCGGGGCTTATACGTATGCTTCGTCAGTGCGCAACCAACTGGTACAAAATTCGGCGATCCATGCTTCACATGCCAGAAGACGCAACGGGGAAGTTCAAGGCCCTTTTCACAAAGGCCATTTCGTAGCCACCGTGGCCAGTAATCCTTATACTGGCAAATCGTTCTCACGTATACAAATGAAATTTCCTGAATCGGAAACTTATTGTACCGGTTTAGTGGCTCCAAACTTGCCTCTCTTACCTTTCCTCTGTTTTTTTTTTCTACATAAGCGCCATGCAATGTAGCGCTGTCGTTCAATTTAAGAAAATCTGCGTCGCCTATAGTTTATGGAGCATGAGACATCGCGGCTACATTGGTGCTATAGCTGGGCGACGCCATACACAAGAAAAAGCGGAACACCTTGCGAATGGATGCAACAATAAAAAAAAGCGCAAAACACGGGACTCTACCTGTATACACTATACGCCACTCGATCGCAATGAAGATGGTCGCGGTTTTTCATCGCGCCCGCGTCGTGCCGCCGCATGCGCTCTTCTCGAAGGTGGCTGTGCGCGCCCGCGTATAGTATATGCGCGCACGTCGCTTCAAGTCAGCGACGTGTGCGCATCTCTGAAGCAGGCGTATTACTCTGCACTGAAAGTTAAACGGGAATATGATGGACGACCCCTGATAACACCGGGCAGGCGTGGCGCATGGCGCGGCAGCGTCACGGAGGGGTCCCACTGCGCGAAGCATGCATGCGCGATGGCACACAGGCCGGGCGGGAGTGCACGTTTTAACCGCGGGTGCAGCCCTGATCGAAGAGCCCGACGTCGTGGGAAGACGCGAACCCGCGGAAGCCCGGCCGCCGTGCGTAACGTCACGCCCTGGTGGCACAGCTCCCGGGATCGTCGCCGCAGGAGGCCCGTGCAAGACGTGCCACCGTCCAGCGGAGGCCGCCGCTCAGAAAGGAAGGGGAGAAAAATAAATAAATGAACGCCTTCCTCCCTTCTCACGAGTCGCAGAAAGGCGGCGATGTTTATACAGTTGTTCCTCAACTTTGTGTATAGCTGAGCAGCTGCGAGCTATGTACGCGTAACGGCTCGACACATATCGCACTCTGGCGTGGACGTGTTCGTTCCTTCCATAATTGCCCGCCGCTCAGAGGCTACACTCGAGCGTCTTCGATGGACCTTTCCCTGCAGGCAAAGGAAACCACTTCGCATATATATCATGTGGTCACTCTTTCCGTGAACGCTATATTATTTTTCTCTCTCGCACTGCACTCCGGTAAACACGTAAACGTAAACGTAAACACGTAAACACCGTACGCCGGTAAACACGTTCACGGCGCACGTTCTCCTGCCCAAACCAATTCAGAGCAAGCTGAATAGAATGGAACTTGAATCACCGATATGCGATACGTTCGTGACTAATGCATGGTGTGGCGTAGTCTCATATTGTGGAAAGAGAGAGAGAGAGAAGAAAAGAAAGGCGATGGTTTCAAGAGCGGTAGAGAGAGGGGGGGGGGGGGGTGCCAAGCGAGCATGTGTAGAATACTCGGAGAACTCGAGTTCTGCACAAAAGCGCTCGTGTTTCGCGTCCGCGAGCTTTTCGCGCTTCAGCCTTTCCAATATGCAGACCTCTTACCAAGGCGCTCACCTTTTATTGTCATTTAGCGGTCTCATACAAAGTAGCGAATGGAGCTTGCATGTTTCCAGATTTTGCCGCAGTGTGTGGTCGAAAGTGACCTTCGTAATATCGGTAATGCTATATAGGCAGTGTGCACGGAACGTAACAACCACGAAACACCAGTGTGGAGGGAATCAGCATCCAGGCGTGGTCACTTTGTTTTACGGTCATTTAGCATTTCCTGACGTTTAGGTGAACCATCCTGTAGTGCTATTACTCAGCTGTCGTATATACTGTATGCTTCCCTGGGAAACTTGGTCAATGTTATTTGAGGGGGCCATTGCGCGTGATTTCTCGCGAATTACGGTAATCATATATATTATACGCTGCCATCTTGATGCTGCTATGTACTAGCGCACTGTTTCCTCGAACAGCTAAGTTGGGAGTGGTTCTCGTGAAGAAAGAGCGATCCAGGCCAGGAGCGACGGACTCGATTTGTTAATCGTTTCGCACGCTATGGAGCGGTTCCCACGACTGGCCACCCGCCTTCGCCATCTTCGTTTTCGCTGGCGCCATTGACCGGCCATATTGAACTCTAAAACCGTTTTGTGTGCGAGAGCTGCTTTGTGATTCCGGGATCTGGGAATGGATCGGGGACGCTTAATGCTATCTTACGTTGATGAATTGTCTAAAAATGTCGTTCATTTATTACTGGTCATTACCGTTTCCTGTCGTGTTCATCATTCTTTTTTTCCCCGTCTGTAGCGCAATTCGTTTTCCCTGATGAGTGGCGGATCTTCGTAGACACGGCCCTTTGTTTCGCCAGCTCAGATGCAAGGCATGACTAGCGAAATCTTGAAACCTCTCCGCGATGTGTCCGTCGTCGTCGGCTGCCTCGCCGACTATATGGAAGCTGTCGGGGACATACCTTCGCGAGGTTTCGCACCGCCGATGCGTCGGCGTGTGCGGCGTTTCTGGCAGCTGTGCCAAGCTCGCTATCTTCGCACTGTGCTAGCAAAGCTCTCGGCCGTCTACTTTGTGGGGTCTTGAGGTCTCACAGGAGTACCGACCATCGCAGATTCCTCAAATCCCCACAATTTCGACGGCCGTTCCATGGGTAGCGAGTGAAGCGGGATCTCACGATGTTGATAGTATCACAAAAAGTACTCGCGCGACAGTATTGCCTCCGCATAAAGCTTATCTTTGCCCTGCAAGGTTCGCCACTGGCTGATGACCGTTACGGGACGCGTTCGTCTCCAAAATGCGCCACGCATTTCTTATCGTGATGCACCGTTTTGCCTTTCCGGCTTACCAAAGCTTCTCTTTTTACACCGACTCCCACTGTGCGTGGGATCTGCATTTCTTTAGATACTCGTTTAGTGCAGGTTTCTATTGTCTTTTTTTTCATTTGTTTCTGGGCCTGGAATGACAACACTCATAAAAACGCAGAAAGTCGACTGAATTTGAGAATGACATCTTGTATGCACGACTTTTCAATTATATCATCTTTTCTAGAGCGCAGCATAGGCGCCCGTTCCTGCGGCGAGCGTCGGCCTCCTGCTTCGTAACGAAGAGAACGCGGAGCGCAGCGGGGGATGAAAACAGCGGCGAGAGCGAACACGGCGCGAGGAGGAAAGCAGAGGAGGAGGGTATGGCGATGGCGGGAGAGGTGTAATGCCGCACACGAGGGGCCTTGCGGCGACGATTGCCACGAGATGGTGCCAAAGTAGCGCGCATCGTCTGTATGGCAACAAAGCTCTGCATGAGCGGAGGTTGTCTGCGGCGGCTGCTGTGAATCGCGCCCACACGTCCCCCAAGCGTCAGCCGCGCTCTGCTTCTCGCGATCTCCTGACTAGCGAAGCAGTCGCCCCACACTTCGCTCCGTATACAACGTGCCGCACGAGCCAGATTGTTCGCGCCAGCCAATATATCGCGAAATGAAACCGCGTATACAGCTGCGCTCGAATTTCGCATTATGGTGTACCGTAATCGTCGGTGAATTTTTCGAAGTAATAACAATGAAAATTATACTCTTAGTTTCTAACTCTTCTTTTTTTGACAAAAGGAAGTAAGTAAAAAAGAAAAAGAAACGGTATAATATTCTGAATGGTCGGTAACAAATTTTTCATGTTCCCCTCCATCTGCCAAATTTTCAATCTTTTCCAGACTTTGAAAGCTAGCTGGGAAATTCCCCTCGATGTATTACTTCTGCGAATGAAATCATACGTTCCCGAAACATTTTGTGTCGTTTACTGAAAAGCTTGATTTATCACATTACATGTTACAATAGACTTCCTTCGAAGCTTTTGACGCAAAGAAGCGGACTCACGCTTCGGATCAGGGACTAAATTAACACAGATTAAGCGTGCTGGAATATGGCCAGTCTGATAAAATAAGTTCAGTTCGGGAACGTTTTTCTGCAGAATGAATACGAGGCATCTTTAAATAAGGTGAATGCAAAGGCGAGGATGATTCGATGCGAATTTTAATGCCATAGAAGAAATGGGGGATTGTGTTTATGTGTATTACGTGCGCTGATAAAATGGGGTGATGTATAGGTTACTTTACGAGTTTCCTATCCAAAAGGTTCGTCTGTAAGAAACGACATTACGCACAAGTTAAAATAAACAATAGTAAATAATCAAGAGAAAAGTCAGTTCACACTTAAACGCATGCGCAGTGATAATTTAAAAAGGTCTGCATACAGTACGCATTGCCCGCAAGTATCGGTACCAAAAGCTGAAAACTCAGTATAATTGGGCAGCTCGTCGCGAGCACTGTATCTGCGAAATTCTGGTACCACTGGTGACTTCGTAGGCGCACCCCACTCGTTTTGAGCTAGTGGTCCTCCCACCCTCCTCAGGTGTGGCTTTCCCGCAGCGAAGCGCCGAGACCCGTGACGGCCGTTTGTTGTTGTTTATTACCCGCCGTGGGTAAACATGAAAGAGTTCGCCGGCACTTTATAAAGCTGTCGATGGGGCCAAGGTATACGCCGGCGTGGTCTTACACCTGGAAGATTGCATTTGCTGAAGTGATTAATTTCTTTATCACCTTCTGTCATTACTGCGTTTGATCTGTCGCTTAGCTAGCAACATTGGGCCTACTTGATTATGGCCGCAGTGCGGCGACGTGCCATATGATGCTTTGAAGGGACCCACGCCGCTTTTGTATGGGCCGGCCGCCTCGCTATAGTTCTAATCGTCCTCACTTCCAGCGGTGGATTCGCTAAGTACGGCGAGGCGAAGCATATCGAAGCGTCAACAAAGACGACACATGTTGCACGCCCTTTGGTGAGCGAGTCAGTGGAGGGCGCCAAAGGGCGTGTAAAACAAATGGGTGACTGCGCTTTTCATTCACGGACTATTTCTACCGCTCACTGACCTGTAATAACTGCTGGGAGAACAACCAAAGAGGGCAAATGCTGGTACGTTGATCAGAGGGATGTCTAGTTTGCTACCCAAGAGAGAAAAAGAAAACGCAGAGGTGTCACCCTGAAATGGTTTGCTACCCTACACTTGGGAGGGGAACAGTGGAATAGAAAGAACAGACAGACGAATGAAAGCCGCGTGAATGAGTGTACGCGCGCAGGTCACGCTACGCAGTGGGGAAACGTTCGCACAGGTCAGTCGTTCTCAAGACGCACAAAGGGGCCTTTGTTGGCCAACAACGAGCGCCACTGCCGCAGACCAGGCGGAATGGGTAAAGCGATGTAAGAAGGAAAATATCTATAAGGGGGAAGAAGTTGCAAAGAGGCAAAAGGGGGAGAGTGCGAATGCGGTTTCACAGAGAAGTTAATGGCAACTTTAAGAACACAGAACACTCACTCAGGCGAGTACACTACTATTACTGTGGTCATGGTCCCAGGATCCTCGGTTTCCAAAACGCCTTGGAATCCACAAGGTTCAACGCAATTCCGACAGAGAGAGAGAGAGTACAGTGGTATAGCAGGCGCTGCGGATAGGCGCACGTTGGTACTATCGGCGTAACTACGCAAACAACTACAGTGCAAGGCACATATGCATATATGCATATAGTGAGATGCGACAGGTTACTGTAGTGATAGGTTTGCACATAAAGATAAACCAGTGCAAAGAAAACAGTAGGGAAGTGAGTAAAAACAGTGTCAGACACTCTCCTGTCTTTTCGCGCTGGTTATTCCTTGCGTATAAATTCAAACCAAGTCGCCTAATTTTTCGTTCTTTTACTCTAGAGATGGACGTCTCGTTGGTAAACAGGTCTGGTATCACAGCCGATTAGGAGAGGAGACGGTAGCCAGGCAGTTGCAGAGGGTCCTCGACAGTCGTAAGCTGCTTTGGTGCCGCAGCGTGTGTGGCGAGATAATTGAGTGAACAGCATAAAGGGAAAGAAAAGGAATTCACTTGAGATGTCGACTTACTCGTGAAAAGAACGCTCATTTACGTTCGAACGTAAAATGTTGGCGCGACTATCGGCCTCGGTGCACCGCCACTGAGGCCTTTCTCGCGCTGCTGTTTCTTTCTTCCCCCTACCCCCCTCATTTCTTGCTCTTTGTTGAAGATTAAGTGAATTGTTTTCAAGCGCCTTTCGAACATATTTGAAGAAACTGCCGAAACAGTTAGGCGCAAGATAAAGAAAACCTATGAAAAGGATTCTCTTTTCCACCACATCTATCGCGAATCCTTGGCATGTATGTTGCGTAAGCGGAAGGCATTCACCGCGGCGCGATCGCACGGATGCGCTGCCCTCGTACTCGATCGTCGTCGTTGTTGTGCCTTGCGACTCGGATGCGGCGGGCATATTTTATGCCTCGTTGCTCGCAGGCTTAGGCTACCTGCGTATGCACCATATACACCTATTATATGTCTGTCTGTGTTTGTGTGTTTACGTGCGTGCGTGCGTGCGCGCGTGCGTCTGTGTGTGTGTGTGGGGGGGGGGGGAGGTTGCGTACGTGCAAGCTGTACACAGAACGGGTATGCAGAACGGGAGGGGCTGCGCGTGCGTGCAAAATAAAGGAAGCCGGGGGCTCCAGATCGTACCCCATGAAAGCAGCTGATGCGTGCGATATGCTGGCTCGATGATTTCCTCTCCTCACTCTCAATTCGCAGCGTTTCTTTTTTTTTGCGTTTCGCACGCTGGGCTTTGGAATGCAGACGTCTCGGTAGGAAACGCACAGCGGTGGTCCCCAGTCGGAACGATTAAGCACCACGGCAGAGTGGCCGAGAGGTAAACGATACCTGCTGGCCGTAAATTTGCTCCGACCACCGCGCAAGGCCGGTTTGCAGCGAAGCGTCGTCCCCGGACTCGGGGACAGACAGGTAATTACTACTGTTGGCATCATATAATTAATTATGCTAATGAGTGGAAGGGGCAAAGCGCGGGGACGCGTACAAGTGTCGAAACTCGAGGCGGAGCGGGCCGTACGTGTATATGCCCTCCGTGATCCGGATATACGATCGTATACATATTTGTCGGGAGACGCGCTGCGCGTGCACGAGCAACTGCGGTATTTGTGGCCGCTATAAGCGCGCTAGCCATTTGTCGTTGCTGCTTTGCTCGCTCGCTTTTCGTCCCGCCGTCATTCTGCAGCGCTGTGTCTTGCTCGCTCCTCGTTGCCTGCTTGGTTCGTGCATCGAGGCGCGGCCGGGATTTACTGCATGGTTGTGGCACCGGTGCACTGGCGCGGTCACCGCTCGGGGAGTGGCCGCGCACACCGCCGTTTCTGCTCGCGTGGACGTCATCGATTAATTACGCCGCTCTGCTAAGCGCGGGGCATGTTGGCTCGCTGGGCGGCGCGCGAAGGAGAGGGCTTGTTCGCCGGCGCGCAATACCGTATTGGCGCGTTTTACAGGGCCTTCGTGATTCACCTGGTCGAGGCTTGAATATAAACTGTACGCGAGGAACCCCGAAGGCCTACGTTAACGGATGGCGGGAGCTTCGCCCAACCATTGATTCACCTTTGGTAACCGGGCGCCTGGCGGGTAAACGCTTGTACCCATTTCACCGGTGAGTGTCCGGCGGTGGGGTTCGAGCCCAGCACCTCCCGCAGCCGTACCGGACGCCCTAACCGTTTGACCACGGCTTCGAGAGCGCAAACTGGTCGGCGAGGTCCCGCCGGCTCCTTTGCTCTTGTTCTAGCGCGTCCTGCGATCTCTCGCCGTCAAGCACTTCGTCACGCGTATGCGTAATAGCCAGCTCGCAAGGAGCAGTGGGAGGGCACCTTGCTGACACAGCAAAAACGTTGACCTTTATTTTCCGGGGTGCTTCATTTTACAGCAACATCGTGATGACGTAACATGCGGGACGCGCCATCTGTTAGTAACACATAGCATCAACGTACCGGCGCTAGCTCTAGTGGCCGTCTGTGACATAATGTGTCGTGTTTTTTTCCGTAATTTGCGCTTTTTAAGCCGCACCTTGGCGTAGTGTCCTTATACTCTAATTAGCCTTTATCACGGACGACTTCGGGAAATGCTTCATTCTGCAGGTAGTAGGCGATGCTACCCGGCAGTAGACGATATTCAGGTGTTCCTTCAATATACCTGTTAATCAACACGTCAGGAAGTGGGCGCATGAAAAAGGAGCACACCGTCGATGTCGGCCGCTCCAGCCATGCCACGTGACGGTGGTATAACTTGAAACTTCTCGGCACCTGTCTCATCAGTCTCATCAAGTCTTGTTGCGTCATAAAGCCTCCTTGGGTTCGTGATTAATGGCTTGTGCCAGCCCCAACCAGCGAGAGGAAAATGGACAATGCGGAGATTGGTCTACCAGGTACAGAGAGCGATTGGGATGCCGCTTCCGTATACTGATCGCTACTTCGTCTCTTTTGCGCAACAAGCAGCATCCGCGAGCGCAAGCTTCCCAGCACGTATAGGTCAGTATGTGCCAAGCACATCAGGCAGATTGATTGCTGAGCGGCGTGAGGGAGATGGAAAACTTAAGCGAAAGTAGAAACGCGAAGGAAAGTCTCCTTTCTAAACGGCTGCAAACAAATGGGCTGAAGGTGTTGGGTACAACGTACTGGATCCAGGAGCATGGCGTAATCCCGTTTAGTGTGCTCTAAACGGTTAGGAGAATGCCATGCAATGGTCCGTTATTGTGACTCGCATCTGGCCGCGCCTTAAATGAATCTTCAGTTTATACCGAAAGCCCACTCTGCAGCAATCGATTTCGCTTTTTACGAGTTTGTATAGGCCCTTATTGCGGATATATTGGTATGCGCTGCTAAAGTTTGCCAGTTTTTGTAATACTCTGTGCATACCACGGGGTGCTTGAAAGCACCCTGTAAGGGCTGCTTGTTTGAATTCTGCTGCTACGAAAGGCAATCAATCAGAAGCGGCTCTGCAGACGTGCCGTGCAGGTGCGAGAAAGCGCGGCTGCGCCGCAGTTGTGCCAGTCGGCCAGCTTATACGTCGGGATGGCTGCCACTGCAGATACGGGGCCGCAGTGAGCGACAGCTCCCTGTATACCTTCCCCCGCGCAGCTAAGCAATTCCGACGCAGCTGCTGATAATTATTTCATAACTCTGCAGCATTCAGGCACGCCTTCATGCTCGTGTATAGTGATCCAGGTAGTTCAGTTCGTGTCATTTGGGAGTGTATATAGACGCTGCTTGTTTCTCATGTATAGATGGGCTATACGCTGCGTTTGCGTTCCGACTGGAGCCTCAAGTTGAGCGACGTTATCGGCCCATGCGGAAGCACTGGCTGCGCGTTGAGCGCGACGATGCGCTGTTCTGAAAGAAACAGGACTCCTTGAGATTTCAGCGCGGCAGCGTTAAGATCCACGTGTCGCAGAACATTCGGTGTTGTCCTCGGCGGAGTTGTCCGTGAGCGGAAACTACCGCATATATTTAGGTATATGTATATGGCATGCCTTGCTATATGGCATGCGGTATATTAGGGCTATAGTGCCACAACATTCTATCACTAAAGTTGCTCTTACCTTGTCTTACATTCTTGACAAAGTGATTTCTCGGAATTTGGAGAATGACAGCCCACCGAAAAATTTCACGAAACAAAACACCGACAGCGCATACCTTTTATATTAAATCTTCTCAGACTGAAATATTAAAAGTGCGAAACAATAACATAAACCCGAAAATGACGTAGTGCGTTGGCGCGGCTCTGCACTACCTCCGGGATCGGCCCACGCAAGAGGCCGCGTTTCTACCAGGAAGCTCGCCTACGTGCACAGCGTTCGCCGCCAGCGTTTCCCCGTAAACGTTACGGTTACATAAGCTGCAGTGGCCGGGAAGCATGAGAAGCAGTCGGGGATCTTTGAATGCTATCGTGTTAAAGGCGAACCTTAAGCGTCCTCCAAGTTTTCGTAAGCAGATCTGAACGAGCGGGAGCACTTGCGAACCTTGACCCGTATTCACGAAAAGTTCTTACGCTATATAGTGAAGTTCGTATGGACAAAAACCGTCCAACAGTGACAGCGAACATGTTTTTAGCGAAGGCAGCTTATTAATCGTAAGGCTCTTACGAACAAAAAGACCTTTGTGAATTCGGCCCCTTGTGTGGTCTTTTTTTGGTGTTTGCGTTGGACCATGCGTCATCTAATACAGCATATGAAGTAGCACGCTGGGCACGCAGCCACCCGTTGCGGTAGCTAAGTGGCTGTGGCGTTTCGCTGCTGGACACCGTAGGTCGCGGATTCTAACCCGGCCGCATTCCGATGGAGGCGCCAATGTATACGATCGTGTACCGAGCATTGGGTGCCCATTACAGAACCCCAGGGGGTTAAAATTAATATGGAGTCCCCCCCTACGAAGTGCTTCATAGCCACATCGCGGTTTTGGCGCAAAAGACCTCAGGGCCGGTATTTTGTAGCGATGCCTTTTTCGATTCTATGCTCTTTCAGGCTTTTCGCGCTTGGCCAGTGGTCAGAGCGACGGTCTGCCTACATTATCAACGGGATCAGGCGGCCGTGTGTGGTGGATGATAAGAATAGCATAGAATAAGGCATAAGGCATCGCTACAAAATAGCGGCCCAGATTACTAATTTTTTTTCCTGGCCTACAGCCGGATCTAACACCTCTATAGGCCCGAATTCACTAAGTTATTTGTTGGTATGTGCTCTTTGCTATACGCTAACATCGGCCTTTTCTGGCACCTATCCTTACGAGCACTTCTTGAGTCGGAACATTTTCTGCCTACGGGCCCAAGTGGACGCGTAAAGCACTGCTTTCCAGACAACTTTCATCAGGCGCAGACTGTGGTGTACGTCTCGCGTCTATCTGCACTTCCAACGGTGACGCGGCTCTAACGGACAGTCGGCCTCATTCCAGAGCTCTCGGCGAGGCCCTTGCCCCAGGTTTCCTTATTCCACCACGCTCGTGTGCTCGGTCGTGTTCTGCACCGCCCCTCACATCTTGCCGCGTTACCGGGACCGAGCGCAGCGCCTGTCGCAATTCCTTTAGGTGTTCTTTTATTTCCCTGTTTTCGTTTGAGATGGCGAGATGGAAGCTATAAAAGGTCATTATGGACGGCTTCGGTGGCCGAATAAGTGCAGCAGTTTTCTGATACCTTCCTGTCTCCTTGTTACTTCACTGTGGCGGGCCAGAAACGACGCGGTTGCCAGTGTTGCCGTTTTAGCGGGTATGCTTTTCGGCATGCATGCTTAGCGAAAAAAAAAAAAAACGTTCGGTGGATAAGGCCGTTTGTAACGGATTACCGAGAATATGTTCACGGATTTAGCGCATTCTGAGGGTGGCTTTAGAGCAAGAGCCGCAACCATTTGCACTGCCTGCGGTCTCTGATAATATAGATGCTGCGATAAAATTAATTGTGCATACAACTGTTCCGACATGTTGCGCACAGAAAAATCGGAACATCTTTCGAAAGACTGTCATTACGCATTCTGACCCTCAGCGCAAACGAGCGCGTTAGATCCATTTACTTCTTCTTTCTCCTTTTATTCCCTGCACCCCTTTCCCCAGCACAGGGTAGCCAGCCGGTATTGACACTGGCTAACCTCCCTCTCTTTCCTCCCCTTTGTCTCTTCCTCCTCCTTAGATCTATTTTGTAATATCGACGTGCATTCACAATTAGATCGAATCTCTTACTATAGAATTGTTCGTAGGAACAAATCCTATAGAGAATCCTAATGCTGGACGTATCATTAGTGCAGGTCGATAGCCAATGGGAAAGATCACTTACTAACAAAAGGGAGAGAGAGAGATGCAAATGAGAAAAAGGTAGGGAGGTTAACCAGCGTTAAAGCCTCCGGTTTGCTACCCTGCACTAGGGGAAGGGAAAGGGGAGGTAAAGACGGAACGAAGAGCGGGGACAAAAAGACGTGAAAAAAAGGGGGGGGGGACGGGATGGGATCATTATAGTCTTTCTAATAGGCCAGTGCCACGTAAAAAGGTAAACAAAGCCTCGAACGACTTTCGGTGCGACGACAGTTGATGTCGGCATTCCAAAACTGTCTGTTCTGAAAGTCGCCTGTCGTCAAGGCATGCCAACGCGTCCGCTAGTGACAGCCGGTGCGCGCTGTATCGAGGAGAGTGGCAAAGTACATGTTCTATAGTCTCCTCGCCGCCGCAGTGACTGCAAGCCGCGCTCTCGTCCATACCGACTTGGAAGGCGAAAGATCTTGCATGTGAAATCGACACCAAGCCACAGTCGGCAAAGTACTGCTGTCTCGAGTCGAGAGAGCCCAAATGGGGCTCGAAGTCGAAGGGACGGGACCAGTCGGTGTAGACGTGTGTGCTTCAAGCTTAGTATGTTCCATAAAGATCTTATGGCTTCATTTGCAACAACTAACAAACATCTTAGTGAATTTGGCGCCTGGTGGTTGGGAGTACAACCATAGACCGTAAAAAGGCGTCTCATTATTACGCTTAATCTTCTTTCTTGTTAAAGCGCTCTTCACACGACATTTTTATTTCACTGTTTCGCATATTTAAACAAATTCTCGCAGAACGTTGCTTTAGCGCAACCCTTGTAAGCACATGTGGCAACACTGGAGGACGCTGCTGGAGGCTCGTCGCTACGCGAGGGCTGCGCGGAAGTCCGGTATGTGGACTGTAAATCGCGCTCGCTGCGAATGAGGAGCAAAGCGAGCGGCAATTGAAAGAACTGGGGAGAAATCGACCGCTTTGCGAGGCGAAGGACACTGATTCGGCGCCGCTGCAGTGCAAAGTCGCGCCCCTATCGCGTCATCTCCGGGCGCGATGGACAGGCGGAGGCCGCCGTGGTTTTTTTCCTGCGCGCCCGCCTTCCTTGTTCCCGCCGCCGCAGTCGACCGCGCGCAGAACGCAGAAACAGCTCCACGGAAGGGGCGAGTGGCGAGGGAGAAGTCAAAAATAAGGACGAACCCGAGAGTAAGGCTCGACGGAGAGATTGGCCGCTCGATAATCACGGCGTTCGTTCGACGCGCGCGGAGACTCGCGACAGAAAGGCGAAGCGATAAGCAGCCGCGAATGCCCGGTCTCCTAAGGGGCCGATGTTGCGATAAGGCGAAGCGCGGATGCACCAACGGCCGCGCAGTGAAAATTTCGCCAACAACGTGTGGCTTGTGGCGCGCACTGCTCATTGGTGAACGGGTTACAAACAGTTGATTGCAGTCGATAGCGAGTAGCTTGTCCACGAAGGCGCTTTATTGGCCGCGGGCTTCTTAGCTGCGCACTAGGATTGGTGATTTCTTAGACCGCAGAGAGGCCGCTTTGCTTTCTTCGATCTGATGGAGGACTCGCGATAGCAGGACTTGTTTTTCAGCTCAAAGCGGTGTGCTTGGGGCAGTGCTATAGCAATGTAGCATCGCGCCGTCGTAGGCTCTCCATGCAGTCGGCAGCGCGATATCTGGGGTGGGCGGCAACGAAGGCTGGCGCGTTGCAATTCTGTGGCGCTTGTGTTGTAGTCGCGTCGAAAAGAAACGAGCTCCGCCCGTGAAACCGGAGCGTCTAGCGCGCGACAGCAAGCTCGGCGGCAAAAAGAGGAGTTGTATTCTCATTGGCCGGCCACTATATACTATGCCATCCAGCTTTTTCCATGACCGGGAGCAGCGGCCTTGTGGCTTTAGATGCATGCGGTCTGGCTTTCAGCGTGTGTATTGTTTAGCGTGCAGCTTTTACAGGTGGAAATGAGAGTCGTTTTGGAGCTTTCTTCTGCAAAAACACACCGTCGTTTTGAATTGCGCGAAACGTAAGCGTGCATTCATGGCACTGAAAGCAGCGATTAATTTTCGACAGCATCACGTAGCTGTCATAGTGGCGTAGCAAGGATTTCTCTCTTTTGGGGGGGTGGGGGGTGGGGAGGGCGAGGGGGGGGGACGGGGCAGAGGCAGGATTGGGGCACACACTTGACAGAAGATGGGGGCGGAGGTGGAAGAGGGACTGGCATGGTAGCGTCCTGGGGGGCTTGCACAAACATTTAATAACGAAAATAACGAATTTTAGAACGCGTTCTTGTGCGGACTAGGCTGTAACATTTAAGAACGCATTCTTAAATTCGTTATTATTTTCGTTATTAAATGTTCGTGCAAGCCGCCCATGGTGCACAGAAATTAGTTTTTTGGGGAGAGGCAGGCTACCAGACAGGAGATATGCGCTGCAGTGGTGGCATCGAATCCCTGAACATTGGTGTCGTTATCTGCGGCTGCTGTTTCGAGAGCCGCTCCTGGCGTTCCGCGAGTCCTCTTGCTTGAAATATGTTGACCCACGTCGTCGTTGGATGCTGGTACGCCGGCATGCCGTGTCGATGCGGCGTGTTTGTGAGCTCGCCTGCGGCGTTTGTGTATACGCGCTCTTATCAGTCGCGCCGATTTCACAACGGCCGTAAGTTCCCGTTACCAGCGACTCTCGCACGATCTGCCTTGCTTCCGCGTGTAGCAGATCTCCGAAAACCTGCTCCGACTTTCATTACTACGTCATGAATGTTTCATTTATGTCTCCGGACAGCTCGAAAATGCTTACTTCTCGCCTGCTTGGACTCGCGTGACACCTCGCTCGGTCGTGTCCTTTTTTTTTCTTCGGGTGGTCGGCCTTGCCGCTCGACTGGGGAGGCCTCCTTCCTCTTCGTTTATTACCCCTATCCCTCTCTCCTGTGAAGTGCTGTTGAGGTGCCCTCACAACGAGAGACAGTTACGGCGCTGCACTTTTCAGTTTCCTTCCTACAAAAGTCGCTTACTACTTGGTCTTGTCCTGTACGAATTGCGGGCACCAAGAAATGCTTGCATTCTGGCCGCAATTTTGTAATGATGTCTTCCGCACGATTCTGTGCCCCTCTTATCATTCACGGTTCACACCGGCTGATGCCATTGATAACGGGGCCTGAGCGTCGCTCTGACCACAGACGAAGTGCGGAAAGGAATAGCATCGAAAAAAGCATTGCTTCAGAATCGTGTCCCTTGTCGCCGCGATGGCATTTGGCGCCCTGCATGGTCGAGAAAAGCTACGGTGCCTGTATGCAAGCGCTAGACGTCTCCACACCGGGAAAAGCGAATACGCGGTGCAAATAAGAGTCATTTATTCGCAGAGCACTTCGTGTTGTAACGTGCTTCGTAATGACAGTCGCCAATCAATCATGGCAACGGACATATACTAGCGAAGGCGTCCAACCTTTACAAATTTTCACAAATTAAAACAAGGTTCGTGAATTTTCGCTAACAGGTCTCCGTTTTCTTGACTAACCACTTGGGGACATGAATATGTTCGCCTATTACGATAAGGTCAATTAGCGAGCAATAACTT
Organism: Dermacentor albipictus; assembly: GCF_038994185.2. Classification (NCBI taxonomy): domain Eukaryota; kingdom Metazoa; phylum Arthropoda; class Arachnida; order Ixodida; family Ixodidae; genus Dermacentor; species Dermacentor albipictus. The sequence goes on from NC_091821.1 coordinate 155,877,393, forward strand.
TTGTGGACACGAGCCCTGACCGCGCTTGCTCGAGACAGCCTCCCGAGCAGCGTATACTTTGAGCAGGCCCTTATTACGAGACGCGCACGCATCCCTAGAAAATGTCTCTGGTCAGCGTTGCGTCGGCAGCCGGTCGCCTCGCTCTCCGGCGGAGGCCTCCCCCCGCGTGTCCGCCTGTGAGAACGCCCAGCGCCGCTCGGGAAGGCCGTGTGCCATCGCGGCGGTCGGCGCGATAGCATCGCTCGCGCCGGTCATGGCTCACTGCGGGACCCGGCTGCGCGATAAGCATCCAAGGTGAGTCGCCGATTTCCATTGTGTGAACCGCGCGATCGGCGAAGAAGAACGGCATGCAATCGCCGCCGCACTATCGCCTCGCATGGCCGGCTCGCCCCAGCTGCTCTCTGCGAGTTTCCTTCTTTCCTCGAGAAGAAAGGCTTTGTGGCGCTTGGCGCTGGAGTCCGTTTCAAGAAGGAAGGCGCGCGGGGCACAGAACAAGTCCACGAGAGCGCCCTTCTCTCGCCGCTTGGGAAATTAGCATGATAGCGGCGCTAAAACGCATGAGCATGCCTTCGAACGAAACGGGCGCTTGCATCAACTCCACCTAGCTTCGAAGGCCACGGAGAGGTGCTCGAGATGTATGATCCGCATTTACAAGTGAACCGCATCATACCGCATCGCGAGCAGCATTTGGCGCAGTGTGTATGAGAAGGATATGCGCTAAACCTACATAACTGTTTCTTACAGGCAGGGACAAAATGCGGTAATGAAGCCACAGTGGAGACAAAACAGGTACATTGAGTTGTTTTATCGCCCTAGTTAATGCGTCGCTTTGTGCTAGGCGCGTGGCTTGTGGTCACAAGTTGGGAATAGCAAGGAGTACTCAAAGCTCGCCAGCTTGCACTGAAAAGTATAGGCAGAGCGGATGACTCGACGTTTATGACCTAAAAAGAAATATTAAAGAAAGGCTGGCGTTGCCTATACTTCACTGTAACGCAGGCTTAAGGCTTACATTTTATCCCCCTACACTCAAGTACGTATAGCATGTCAAGCCTGTTACGTTTAAAGAGCAGTGCCCGTGTTGGTCACGCGGCCAGAGGTGCAGACGCTCTGATTAGAGGTAAGAAAAGTTTCCTGAATACGGGACCTATGGTATTATCCCCGACGCGCATTTATGCTCCACGCATGGAATGTCGTGCTAAGTGCGCGCTTCCGCGCCGCTGAGACGCGTTCAAAAGCGCTGCAGCCAGTGTGTCGGACCCCGCGCGAGACTGGCCGTGGGTGAAGCTTGCGTTCTCCTCGCGGCGCCCGTCGTGTTCGGCATGCGCTTGCGCGACAAACTGGTTCGCGATGGACCCCCCGGGGTGGCCGCCACGCATGCTTTCGGCTCTGTGGCGCGCATGTCGTTTATTGATTTATTCTTCGGCGACGTCGCATGTTCGGGGAGGCGGAATCGTCGACGGCTATGTCGAAAGGAGCGCGATACTGGGTCAGCGAGACCCGACCGCCGTTCAACCGCTGGCCGCGGCAGCGAAGCGTCACTGGCCTGGAAAATCGCCCGGCCGGGCACGATGAAAAGGTCAGCGCCTCCGATCAGCAGGGCGCGAGTGCGCGCAGTATGCAGAGCGAAAACACGTGCACGTGTCAGCGTATACAGTTTCGGGCGCTGCCGCCTGAAGATGGATTGCAGGGCGGCAGACAAGCGGGGATTACGTTTCAATCTGCGCGCCCGAGCCCTTCTCCCCGTGATCCTTGTGCGGGAGCAGGCGACCCACCGAAGTGGTTGCGGGATGCTTGCGCGGCGTGCACTTTCTCGCGCGTTGCCGCCGCCTCGGCTCGTGAGCGCTGCTCGACTCTGCTGGCCAGAAGCTGCCAGCTTCTGGCCGCGTGGTGCTCGCTGCTCAACTGTAGCCTGGCATTCGCAATCTTCGCTGGATTTATCGGGCGGGCATGATTGAAGGCAAACACATATAAGGGATCAGTATATAGCTTAGGCCCAAACAATGAAACGTTCCTTTCCTTCGAGCGCTTCCTAACCTTACGTGAGGCCTCCTTACAGCGAAGGACCGATGGAGGAAGCAAGCATACTCTGAAAGCTCCCTTCAACCGTCCTCACGTAAGGAGCCGTTGCCGCCATGCCTGGGTTCGAGATTATCTCTTAAAAGCTTTAGGCGAACACCAGAACACCACTATTCAATAAAAAACGTTGTATCGTCGCACAATCTCTAAGTTGATGAGCTAATATAGAGAAGCGTGGACGCTATTTTTTAGTTTTGTTTACTAAATCTAAAGAAGCAGTGGATTACAGTGCGAAACTTGATGTGCTCCAGCAACGCTTCCATGCCGCACGCGTGACTGAAACGAACGTGCCTGGCAAAACGTACCGTGCTCGCGCTTCTCCGAAGGTGGGCGACAGCACGCACGCGCAAGCAAACGTCACGTGGTTAAGCAGTGAGGCGAAGCGCTTGTTCAGGGCCAGGAGCGGCGTAAGGACGCATGAAGGTAGCTTGGCCCAAACAAAAAAACGTTCCTTTTAGGGGTGTGCCAATATTGAAATTTTCGATTACGAATCGAATACGAATAAGGCGAATAACTCTCTTCGAATATCGAATCGAATATCGAATACATGTGTAGTATTAAAAAATTGCAAGAGAGGTAACAATAGCTTTATTACCCTTTTAAAAATAACATTGCATTTTACAAGGTTGCTTGAAATTAAAGAGGTACTCAATTATAGATAATGGACTCAGGTAATGCCCTCAGTCAGGTAAAACGCTTGTTACAGATTGTCGTGAAGGAAAATTAACTGCTCAATATGGCCAGAAAGTGAACGCTCTCTATGCACTGTCACATTTCTACCGGTAGAAAAGACTCTTTCACTAGGAACTGAAATGGCAGGGATCGCCAAGTACTTCCGGGCGAGTGCACTTAAAAGCGGGTACCTGAAGCGGCCAATGGACTGCCACCACTCACAAGGAGTCATGCCCCTTCCCAGAAGAGGCTTTTGCGCGTAGTCTGTGACTTCCCTCTCAGGGGCAGATGCCAAATGTGTATTCTCTTTGTTCATCACTAGATCGTCAAAAGCATTCCATACACTCGATGCCACCAGTGGACACGAAGTCGACGCTGGCACGGCGGTGTCCCCACGGTGTTCCACGATGGCTTCCTGGAGCTCCCTTGTCACAAGGTTTTTCAGCCAGATCATCTGACCAGATGCCTGATGAACTGTGGCCATAAAGCGCGGATCAAGAAACATGCCTAGGCTGGCCACTTCATCAAATTTCCACTCCGCACAAAGAGCCTTGATACATTTTGCAACAATGTTAGCAAACCCTGAGTTGCCTTTGCAACCTTCAAGGCAATGGGGCATTCCAAAAATAATTGGAATTATAAAGCTTGGTGAAAAAGAAACCGAAACTGATCATGTCTCAAATGCCTGAAGCAGATAGACTGAAACAGAGCATACAGATAATGAGCGGATCATGCGAAGTTCTCAGTTAATAAACATGTTCTTAGGAGAATGCGGAGCAAGCATACAATTGGTTAATTGCTCAATTATTCGCAGTCTATCCGAATATTCGCCGTTTCCACCGTTATTCGGCCGTCCTCGGATATTCGTGAATTTCCGAACATGCATTTCTCGAATCGAATACGCTTCGAATATGGAAAATATTCGATTCGTATTCGAAATTCCGAATATTCGCACACCCCTAGTTCCTTTCCTTCGAGCGCTTCCTAACCTTACGTGAGGCCTCCTTACAGCGTAGGACCGATGGAGGAAGCAAGCGTACTCTGAAAGCTCCCTTCACCCGTCCTCACCCAAGGAGCGGTTGCCGCGTGCCTGGGTTCGAGATTATCTCTTCAAATCTTTCCGCGAACACCATTATTCTATTAAAAATTGTAGTATCGTCACACAATCTTTAAATTGAATAGCTAATATAGAGAAGCGTGGACGCTTTCTTCTAGTTTCGTTTACTAAAGTTAAAAAAAGTTGCGCATTACAGTGCAAAACTTGATGTGCTCCAGCAACGCTGGCACGCCGGCGTCTTGCAACGCCTAGCAACGCCTAGCAATGCTTGCATGCCGCACGCGTGACTGAAACGAACATGCCTGGCAAGACGTACCGTGCTCGCGCTTCTCCGCAGGTGGGCGACAGTGCGCATGCGCAAGCGAATGCCACGTGGTTAAGCAGTGAGGTGAAGCGCTCGTTCAGGGCCAGGAGCGGCGTAAGGACGCATGAAGGTAGCTTTGGAGCTACCTTATGCTGAGGAAGCACCAAGGAAGCCTTCACCGAGGGCCCCTCAGTAAGGAAGCTTTCAGAGTGACATAAGGTAGCCTCACCCCAATGAAGGCTTCCTTAGTGAGGTAAGGAAGATTTCATTGTTTGGCTTCTTATGCTGAGGAAGTACCAAGGAAGCACCAAGGAAGCCTTCACCAAGGGCGCCTCAGTAAGGAACCTTTCAGAGTGACATAAGGTAGCCTCACTGCAATGAAGGCTTCCTTACTGAGGTAAGGAAGATTTCATTGTCTGGCCCTTAGTCTGCTGCTGTGAAAGAATATATATATATATATATATATATATATATATATATATATATATATATATATATATATATATATATATATATATATATGTATGCATACGCGAAGACGTGGGTTCGTATCACACCTGCAGCTAGTTGTTGTTTATTCATCCACTTTCATTTATTTATAATTTCTCTAATTGTATTAAGAAGTCCAGATAATTTCCCCTGTGGTGTCCTTAGTGTCATTGTTTGTAGGCTTCATATGATATGACTAATAAATATCCGGCCCTTCGGTTTCCTTTCGCATCGTTTATATATATATATATATATATATATATATATATATATATATATATATATATATATATATATATCGTTCCCCACAAGCACCAAGTTGTTTTTTGCATCCACTTTCAATTCCTTTACTTTATCATTTCTTTAATTCAATTAGGAAGCACAAGTAATGTCCCCCGTGTTGTCTGTCCTTGGTGTCTTTGGTTGTGGGCTTCTGATCGTATGATATACATGTGGATATATATAACTCCCCGCCCACAATTTGATAATTGCAATATGTTCCGTGAAGTAGTTAATTAATGAGTTAATTAGTGAATCTTTCTTAATTAGTTCAAAATGTGCTTTGGTTTCTCGTGCGAGTAATGTCCACCTTTCTGAGTTATTCAACTCAAGTACTACGTTCACACATACATGAATGATTAACATGTACACAGGCGGCCGTGTATGTCCTAATCATTCGTTTGTGTGTGTGTGTGTGTGTGTGTGTGTGTGTGTGTGTGTGTGTGTGTGTGTGTGTGTGTGTGTGTGTGTGTGTGTGTGTGTGTGTGTGTGTGTGTGTGTGTGTGAGTGCGCGTGCGTGCGTGCGAGCGTGCGCGCACATGTTATTATTATTTTTCCGAAGTGCGCAGATTCACTAAATTCGTCGATCACCAACTAGCCAGCCAGTATCCATTTAATAATATACCAGACACAGCGCATACCACCGACGCAGTGTGAGGTGTCCTCAGCCTTGAAAAAAACATCATTGTTAACTGCGACGCCGGCGTATACTATGGGCGAAGGAACGCTGAGAGGAGGGCTTTGAATCGCTTCTTTCAAGTAGCGAAGCCCTGACGTCATGGAACATTCTGAGACAGTAATGCTTATATCAAGCTTGCGTAAGTTTCCCCGCTCATGGGAAATGATGTCTACTTCGTTAATTTTTCATTAAAGCACCATACACTCACTGACGATGAGCAAAACGTGGACAAGGTGAATGCAGGAGCCAACGTTTCGACAAGTGGACTTATCTTCTTCAAGAAGACAAGAAGCCTTGAAGAAGCATTGAAGAAGACAAGTCCACTTGTCGAAACGTTGGCTCCTGCATTCACCTTGTTCACGTTTTGCTTATCGTCTTGAATTTCCGTCTCCCGCATTCCCCGCCATACACTCACTGGGAAGATATCCACAGAGCGGTCTATAGGTTAAGACGCTGTGTTAAGAAGAGACACCGGCAAGCAGTGATGGCGCACATACTTCTTTTTTATTTTTATTTTTAAAAAGGGGGGAATCGGCTGTCAGCACAGGGCCACGGCTACCTAGAAGAGGGTGGCAGCCCACCTTCAGGCATTAACAGCTTGGTCTGCGTAATAAAGTTTATTCTCTCACTTAAGTTATTATTTCGTCTCCAGGTTCGAGATGACTCGGTCATGTATATAGTGCGACCTTGATGGTAGCCTCGTTCGCTGCTGCATTGGCCACAGCACGAACGACGGCTATACTCGCGGAGTTTCGTTTTTTTTAGGTCAGGCATCATGCGACCGCAGATAAGTTGACGCGCGTAGCCGCGAGTCTAGCTTCCGTCGAGCGTCGTATTCAAATTAGCATCGCCAGTTTGCGTGCTTGCATCCATGTACCTTCATGCTTCCATTGCGATGATCTTTTTTTTTTTGTTCGAGTGCTTTATTTTTTTAATAACCTTGCCAGCCGATAGCGGCGAGATGGACAAGGAAAAACAAGAGGGCACCGTCTGCCATTAGCGTGTGCCGTTTGATTGCGAGAAAATGCCCCAGGCCCCTAAGGCTAGCCTACACTTAAGGCGGTGGAGGAAGTGCGGCCACTCCCTCGTAATTTACCGTGGGCGCACGCGAAGGAAAACGGTCTAAATCAGAACAGCAGCAGCTGAAACTTATTTGGAAAATGCTGAACGGTACTACACCATCGTATACCTGTATTATCCAACTGCGAGAGAGTAGGTTTCGGCAGACGATCTACTTGGCAGCAGGCGACAGATACATCGAGGTAAACCGATTTTGGAATAGGGCGAAAGTAATGAAAGCCTGTATTACTTTCAGACCTGCCTTATTGTAATGTGCAGATATTTTGAAGCACAGCGAGCATGTACTCGCAAAGCAGCTCGAACGCTATAGCAGTTGCTAAGAGCAAGCCGGCAAAGGACATAGCAAACACGTTAGCGAAGACAGCCAGCCGACGAATACCGACGGCGATATATGATCCCGCACTGACGGCAGAGGGGCTCGGCCTCTCTGTACCGACGTGGGAGCGGCCCGCATCAGTCCCAGACTGATCCCTCAGGACCTAAATAAAGTTATTCATACCATACCATAGGCGCCTACCCGCAACGGGGAATCGTCCAAGAAGCGGGCGACATAGAACGGTGACCAACGATTTGTGCGTGCAGCTTTGTGAAATCGTCCTCCGAACTGGGTGAGTATAACTCGTGAATTAGCCAGTATTTCGTGCTGTATTGAGCTGTAGTGAAAAGGGGTATTCAGTCATGATGAACGTGAAGACGACAGCTTGTCTGCTGCATGTTCGTGCTTAAAAAATGTTCCTTCACATGTTTCTGCATTTAACTAATAAGAATAAAGATTATAAAGAAGCACATTGAACAGACGTGCACTAGTGGCTTCTTTCACAGACGCCACTCTCACCCTGCACGCGCAGAGTCGCCAGATATAGACGAATGGGGAAATCCATGCGTCCTTTCGTTATTTTTATTTATTTATCTTCCCGCGTTCGTTTCGCAATTCCCGTTCGCACGAGCTGCATCAAGCGGTATAGTCACTGTCGAATCGTAAGGGACGTCTGCGTCACAGTCAACAGGATGCCGGAAAAAGAACGACGATATGACGGCGAGAGAAACGAGGCACGAAATAGCGAGAAAAAAAAAAAGGAAAAAAAGAACGCGGCGAGCGAGCAACGGAGGAGCGTGGCGAAGCGAAAGTCCTCGCCGGCCCTCTCCTCCCCCGAGGGCGACTCGGCGGCCGAGAGCGGCAGCGCTATCTGCGCCGGCATCTCGCGGGCGGGGCCATTTCCTGCTCGGCACGCGTGGTGGCTGCGCTGGCGATACCGGTCTTCGCGGCAGTTTTTCCTCTCCGGTATCTGCTCTCTCGGTTGCCGGCTGCGATAAGCGGGCAACAATGTGAGCGAAAGAAAGCCCACGTGTCTGTTACTCCCGCTCCCCGTTGGCTATCGCTGCCGCCGCCGCTGCGCCGACGTTGAACCAGCGAGCGCGCCGATTGTCGGCGGCGATAAGCGCGGCGCGCGCTGCGGCGGCAACTGCTGCCACCGCTACTCCACAAAGCCTCGTTGGCAATGCGAGAGGAGGTTGGGGGGGGGGGGGAAAGGGCGGGGGGAGTTGGGTGGCGGCTTCCCAAATGACGCCGCTGCAGTGCACGGTGGTGTCTGGCGATGCCAGTGGGCTGAGGCCACTTGGACGCTCGGACCGGCGGCGTTTGTTCTCTCAGATATTACAACTTGTGGGTTGGCGTGTGCAGTGGCGGACACACTTGGCCATTGGCCAGTGGTGGCAAGGGTCGTAGCTGATGGAATGGGACGCGAAAACGTTTGCGCTTGTCTTCCTACAGGCAGTATAGTATATGCGAACTTAGCATTGGTGCATGAATGACATACATCCCTTGGCCGTTCGGTATGTACTCACAGTGTAAGCTTAAGCAAGATGTTAGGGATCGCTGAAAAAAAAAAAGCATTTGCGGACCTTGTAGCGAACATCGCTGAGCGCGAGCACCGGCCGCCTACATCGCGTTACTTGCGAGAACGGTGATCGCTGTCAGGCAAACCACCCCCGTCTGTATGCTGGCCACTTGGGCATATTTTTCCGCTTTTCATCGTTAATACGACCCCGAACAAAAGCATTAGACCGATACGACCGGTAGACGAGTGTTACAGCTATGAGGCGAAGCTTTCTTTGGGAACCCTGCGGGACCTTACTGACCGTGGCGGCTCCTTGAGTACTGCTGCTGCCTTATAGTAGCTCACACATAAAAAGAAAGGAAAGAGAAAATGAATCGCGTGCCCGATTGTGGGATCGAACATCGGTTTCTCAGCACACGATCTATACTTTGGGCCACGATCGCTTTTTCATTCTTTCTTCTTTTCCCCCTTTTCTATATTATACCTGCGCAACTTCATTGCAATTCATTCGCAATGACGCCGATATTTCTGTTCGATTGGCTTTCTTTGAAAAACACACACACCCGCATCATGTAGAACAAATAGCGGAAGATTTGACGATGCAAGTTCACCTAATATGTGCGGCGGCTATCGGACCTTAGTCGTGCCAGCCACATGGCTCCTCGAGGCGATCGCTGCACGTGCCACGTTGTGCAGCGCGGGTGCGCGAGAGCACTTGCGCGCGCTCCAGTCTCCTGTGTGCCAAAGACGAAGGGTGTTAAACGGGCCACATTTACAAGCGCTCGATTAGGACCACTTCACGGAAGCTTCGCTTCACGCAGATCAAGACGTGCGTTGGATTTGCATAATATATTTTGGAAAAAAAATGAGTCGATCATCGGCGGAGAAAATGGCGGCCGACCCTTCCCTTAAATTCGGGCCAGAACTGCGGCGTCAATGACGTCAGCGCGGAATAACGAATTTCAAGCTAGTTTCACATATCTGGTCCGTTTTTTTTATATATTGCAAAAGTTCGCTAAACATTCTATATATAGATTGACTCTGTGTTTAGTTTCTAGTGTAATGTAAAACCTCTCTTTGTTGGCAATGCAATCAATTAGCCCCGAGCTGTCATGACAGCCAACGCCCTAATAACTATATATATGCGCGTTCGCTGCGCCAATGGCATATCGCGGACAGTACTAAATATTTCCTTTCCTGCGTAGCACTGAACGTAATAGAAGCTTTGTGAATACGGGCCCTGTGCCCAGACAGCGTTCGTATTAATGCAGAGCGGGCTTCGCAGCAGGGCCATAATTCACGCACAGCGGGCGAATGATATACATGCAGGGGCCACCCTGCATCGGTGCAGTCCAGGGCGGTGCAAGCCGTACAAGCTTCTTTCCGCAGGATTGCTGGCTTAAAACCAAACGTGTTCGAGACAAATGCGTTTAACGGCTTCAGCATACGTCGTCTGATCACATGCGGGCGAAAGCACAAGAGAGAGAGAGAATGAAAAGGAAAGGCAGGGAGGTTAACCAGATATGAGTCTCCGGTTTGCTACCCTGCACTGGGGATGGGGGATAGGGGTTAGAAAGATGGCAGAGGAAAACGCTAAAAAAAAGGGAAAAAAAAAGACACGCACACATGGAGGCGCACACACAAATGGCGTTCCAGTTAAAGTCGTTCACACAGGCCGGTAGATCATAAAAAGCGCAATAGCGCTTGCACGGCCTTCTTCTGTGACGATAGGTCCTTTCGATGTTGTAGAATTAATTTTTCGGATAGCGGTTGGTCATCCACTTGGTCAAGTGAGTGGCGAAGGCATGCCCTCTGGGAACTGTACTGCGGGCAGGCACACAAGATATGGCCAATTGATTCTTCAAGGCCGCAGTGGTCACAGTTTGGGCTATCGGTCATCCCTATGCGGAATGCATAGGCTTTAGTAAAGGCAACGCCCAACCAAAGTCGATATAAAAGCGTGGCGTCTCTACGGCGAAGCTGTGATGGCGCTCGAAGACTTAGTGTGGGATCAAGTGAGTACAGTCGCGTGTTTCTTAAATGTGGCTCATTCCATTGCGACGCGGTGCACTGCCGAGCAATTAGGCGGAGCTTCCGTGCTGCGTCAGTTCTAGAGAGAGGAATTGGGACGTGGCGCTCCTCAGTATGGGCTGAGCGGGCAGCGTGATCCGCCCGTTCATTGCCGATAATCCCGCAATGACTTGGAAGCCACTGAAAGGTTATTTCGTGGCCTGCATCACTTGTATGTTGTAACATTTCTGTAATATGGAATATTAGCTGTTTGTGCGGTCCGCGTCGTAAAGGTGACAGTAGAGACTGCAGTGCCGCCTTCGAATCGCAGAATATTGTCCATTTGTGTGGTGGTTCATCACCAATGTGTTGAAGGGCAGTAAAGAGCGCTGCGAGCTCTGCTCCCGTCGATGTTGTGGCGTGAGTCGTCTTAAATTTGATTGTTGTAGCTTTCGCTGGTATGACGATTGCCGCCGCGGAGCTGCTTGGAAGAACAGATCCATCAGTGTAAATATGCGTAGAATCACGGTAGTTCTCGTACAAGTGTAGTAGCGTGAGCTGTCTAAGGGCTGGCGATGATAGATCAGCTTTTTTCGAGATACCAGGTATAGCGAGGTTGATTTTTGGCTGAGCGAGGCACCATGGAGGAATCGAAGGTCTCGCAGCCTGGGTGAAACAAGCTGGCAATGACTCATTATATGCGGTTATCGTCTGGCTGAAAGATGTGTGTGGTCTGTCCGTTGTTAGGGAAGCCAGGTGGTGACGGGGAGTCCTGGCCAGATGCCTTATATGTGTCCTGAGTACTTCAATTTCAGTGTGGGTCCTGACAAGGTGGTCTCCAGCGATTGCTATTGTAGCCACTGTCGAAGCACTCTGAGGCAGGCCTAGACAGATCCGGAGCACTTGACCCTGAAGACTTTGTATTGTGCGTACATTTGTTTTACCTGTGCTGTTTATTGCTGGCAAGCTGTATCGCCGAAATCCTAAAAAAAGCACCCTGTACAGTTGCAACATGGCACTGGGCGACATTCCCCAGGTCTTGCCAGCGAAAAACTTGAGCAGGTGACAGATGCCTGTCAACCTTTTTTTCACGTATGATACGTGTGGGCTCCATGACAAGTCCCTGTCGATTATGACACCTAGGAACTTGTGCGATCGGACACGTCGTATTATTTGGCCATTTATCATTACACTGTAATTGGCCATGGGTTTGCGCGTAAATGGCACTAGTGCGCATTTCTCTGAGGAAATTTCCAGGCCTCGATTACGGAGGTAGATAACAGTTTGTGTGGCGGCTCTCTGAATTCTCGCTCTCAACTGTAGGCGTGTTACTGCAGACGTCCATATGCAAATGTCATCGGCGTACATTGAAAGCCTGACTGTGGTTGGCACGTGCTCAAGGAGAGCAATTAGTGTTAGGTTAAATAACACAGGGCTAAGTACACCGCCCTGGGGGACGCCGCGGTAGCTGTAATGTAGAGAAGTATGGCCTCCCTCGGTGCTTACAAAGAAGGATCGCATGGATAGATAGCTCCGTATCCACTGAAACATCCGACCACCCACTCGTATACCTCTGCGAGAGCAGAGAGGACGGCTTCATGCGTAACGTTGTCATACGCCCCTTTAACGTCGAGGAATAAAGAAGCGCAGAGACGCTTACGGCATTTCTCATGTTGAATGTAGGTGACCAGGTCGATGACGTTATCGATCGATGATCGACCGCGTCGGAAGCCCGCCATGGCATCTGGGTAGGTGTTGTGGTACTCCAGGTACCACTCCAGACGTCCTAGGACCATCCTCTCCATTACTTTGCCCACACAGCTCGCCAAAGCGATCGGGCGATAGGATGAGAGCTCCAACGGCGATTTGCCAGGCTTCAGCAGTGGAACAAGGCGACTTGTCTTCCAGGTTGTTGGTAGCGTGCCATTTCTCCAAGATTCATTGTACACCTCGAGGAGAACTCCTCTCGCTCGCTCCCCCAGGTGACACAGAGCTCGGTAGGAAATTCCGTCCGGTCCTGGCGCTGATGTGCGGCTACACAAAGCTAATGCTGCCTTAAGTTCGTGGACTGAGAATGGTAGATCCAACCGGTGATCACGTGGTGGCGGACAGCTGCTCGAAGGTGATAGAATGTTGGTAGCTGTGAGTTGGCCGGATAGTCTGGCGCAAAAATCCTCTGCCACGTCAATCTCCGATCTCTTTTGAGAGAGGGCAAGCGCTTTGAATGGGAATCGCTGTACGGGAAGTGTCCGGAGACCGCGCACCGTTCTCCATAGTTGAGATAAAGGCTTGCGTGGATCTAGCGACTCACAGAAGGCAGCCCAACGTTGCGATGCGAGCTTGTCTAACCGGCGCTGTATCTTCTTTTGCGTGCGCCTGGCGGTCCGTAGATCGTCCATTGTCTTCGTACGTCGGTATCTTCGTTCAGCACGTCGTCGGATTGCTCGAAGTCGTTCTAGTTCCACATCAAAGTCATTCAGTCCCGAAGAGCATGTGAGAGTACGCATAGTGTCTTGCACCGCGCTCTTGATTGCCTCTTCCAAGTCGAAAGATGGATTGGCGTCGCAGTGTTCTTCCATAATAGATTGAAATTTAGGCCAGTCCACTCTTTGGATCGTATCCCTTATTTTGGAAGGGGACAATCCTCTGATCTTGATGTACGTGGGGATATGGTCGCTTCCGTGCGTCTCTATGTCCGCAAACCACCCTGCACGTCTGACTAGGCTTCGTGAGACGAAAGCCAAGTCAAGACAGCTGCTGTACGTGGAGCCACGTAAGAACGTAGGACTTCCATCATTCAGCAGCCAAAGTTCATTACTGGAGGCGAAAGATACCAGAGATCTGCCTCTTCCGTTGATCATCGGACTTCCCCAGAGTGTATGGTGGGCATTGAAATCTCCAATGATGACCCAGGGATGGGAGGTTGAGGAAAGGATGTCTTGTAGTCTTTTGTAATCAAATCGACTTGATGGAGATAGGTATGCGCCCACAAAAGTAAAGGCCAAGTTCTTTTTCCTTACGTTTAGGCATATGTATTGGTTATTGTCATTAGGTGGGACAGGCTGATGAGTGTAGGTGAGGTCACGGCGAATACACACCAAAACCTTACTGTTTTCAGAAACAGTTGACGACATGAATAATTCATATCCAGAAAGCCTGATTGTGTTCGATAAGTTCGGCTCGCAAATGACGATAATGGGAAACATATTGGCGTACACGAAGCGACGGAAATCCGAAAGGCGCGCTCTGAGTCCGCGCGCATTCCACTGGAAAACAGCTGCTTGTCGGACCTCTTCCCTAAAAGACCGTGGCTGTGGACCCATGATCTACTCAAGGGTTGCCAGCACCGGACTCAGAGCGTTCAGTACTTGAAGCGCACTTCTGGCAGACGGTGTGTGCATGTTGCTTAGCAACACGCGAATGGCATTCATTAAAGGCCTAATAAGTGCTATCACTTGCTCATCTGTTTTCCGCGACACCTCGGATACAGCACCTTGCTGTACAGGGGGCGGCTTCTTCTGCGGCTCTTCTGGCGGTCGTGTACGCGGAAGTGGCGGCCATTCCTTTGTGGAGAGAGATCTGGCAGTATTCTCCCTTCCAACATCGGTGTTCGGAGTGCTGGAAACTTCCGCTGATGATGATGCTTGACGCATTGACTTTTCCTGGAAGCTTGACGTTTTCCGTCGTGAAGACCTTCGACGGTGACGTCGTCTTCGCCGTACTTTCACAGCGGCCTCTTTGTGGGTAGAATTGTCTCTCACCATTTGTTTAAGAATGGTGATCTCTTTCTTGATCTGGGGACAGTCTTTGGAAGAGGCGCAGTGATCACCCTGACAGTTAGGACACTTCAATGTGGTTGCGCTGCAGTTGTCTTCTGAGTGGGGTTCGGCACATCGAGGGCACACGGCCGAATTTCTGCAGACACCCTTCACATGGCCAATCTTCTGACAATTGTAGCATTGCATTGGTCTTGGGATAAATGGTCGAACCTGGTGGCGAAAGTGGCCGACCTTCACGTAGGGTGGAAGGCAGTCGCCTTTGAAGGTTATCTTTACACAACGTGTGTTGCCGAGGCGACCAACATGCACAATCACGTTGTGTTCACTTGCTGGTTTTATGAGAACTGGGAGGTCTGCATTAGGAATTTCGTTGTCAATGTCATAGATCACTCCTGTTATTGTGGCACCATTCGTTGGCATAATGGGTCGGACCTTGATGTTTCCCAGCTGCGTTACATGTTGTAGTATGGTCAGCGCGCTCGGGTTCATCACATCGATTGCCAGGATGTTTCGCCTAGTGTTTATCCTGACATCCTTGATCTCGTTTGGCACAGTGTTTTCGAGATACACAGAGAGGGCTTGCCTGTTGAGGACGCGCAGGTTGTCGGTAGCGTTCTGTGGCACAAACAAGATGGAGTGAGGCCATCGTTGAGGCGCTGTTTTCACAGTGTTCGAGCTGGACGCCGAAGATGAGTTGATAATTCTTCGCTTGGCCTTGCGGTATTGGACAAGTCGAAAGCTGTCTTCCGGGGACTCGTCACCTGATGCGGAGTACAGCTCTGTGTCCTCGCTACCACTCGACGTATTCCCTCGCTTCCTCGAACCGATGTCCGCGGGTGAACGAGAACCGAGAGGATCCTCGGGGTGTTGCACATCCATCACCGTGACGGAGGGGGCTGTAGACCCCACAGGTGCAGTGAGAAGTCCAGAAAAGCACAGAGACGGGCGAGATGTGTTCCACAATAGAAGCACTTCGTCTTCCTCCTCGCAAAAGCACAAATCGGATATAGCGTGGATAGGGAAATGCACGTGACGGTTTAGCCCGGGCTGGCGGTATACAGTTAACTGAAAACTCTGCACTGGACAGAAAAGATAGAAAGATGAAATGGTCGCCTCTCTTTCCGTGCTGCATTTTGCATCCACCACTGAGTGAAGATGCTTCGGCTCAGTAGCCCTGTCGATTCTGTCGTCATGTTTTGCGTCTTCGCGTAAAATATACGCTTTATTTTGTTTAAGTACGTCATCTTGACGAGAGTGCGCGCCGCCGTTTCGGCAGGCTTTTAGGCGGCGCGCCCTCGAAACACGGGGCAGCTGCTGTGCTGCGCGTCCGCGCGCAGCCGCCTCGCCGGGCCACACCTCGCATTCCGCGCTCTCTTGCGTACAGCATCGCCCAGCAGCCGAGAATCCCAGGGTTAGAGCTTGCGAAGAGCCACGCAGTGCTCATTCGCGGCGAAGCGATAAGCGGCCCCTCCGGAGGCTATCGACGTCAACTGCCGCGGTCCGCGGCAGCCGTCGGGCCTGCGGCTCGCACGTGCGGCCCGATTCCCATGCTGGTTCCCCGCTCCGGCTGTGCTGTTGCGCCAGCCGCCCATCTCGGCGCAGGCAGGGAGGGACGCGCGTCCGCTGGCGGCCCCAATTATCGTCTCCGTGCCCGCGCATCGTGAATCCCAAGCCCTGGCGTGACAGCCGGCGCTACAACGTAGACCAGTGGCACACCTTGAACGCTCGATCCAAAGAAGCGGCGGTTTTTGATTCACATTCTTTGTTGTCGACCTCGCACTGCGCTGAGCTTGACACAGTTGCCTTCTGTCCACCGTTCTTCCTTGTGGCCGCGGGGATCGCTTCTCGGACCGCACATATTTTGTCTGCCTTGCGTATAAGCGCGGCAGGGGCAGGCGCTGGCCTCTTGTAAACACAAAACACCGGACCTTTGTCGGAGGACACTGTTTGGGTCCCTGGCATCACACAATATGAGACACAACGTCAGTATACAGCCTACGTTGCAATCTTTAAACGCCATGCGACACTGGATCCGATACTTTAGAAATGCCGCCAGCATACGGTTCGACCGAACACTATTGTTCTTTGTCACTGTCACCATTCGTTACTGTTTTGTTCCTCCTCTTGCGTCCCTCAGTGCAGAGTCGCAGATTACAGCGCACTAACTCAGACCCATCTCTGTATTTCTCTCTTTCTTCTCGGCTGGTCCAAGCAGTCTCTAATAGCGCTGAATTGTGTAGCTTAGTGCTTTCGTATTCATGAGGTTCAGCAGTAGGCGTGAGACCAGGCGTCGCGCTGTTGCAAGAATTTGCACGAACGAACGAACGAACGAACGAACGAACGAACGAACGAACGAACGAACGAACGAACGAACGAACGAACGAACGAACGAACGAACGAACGAACGAACGAACGAACGAACGAACGAACGAACGAACGAACGAACGAACGAACGAACGAACGAACGAACGAACGAACGAACGAACGAACGAACGAACGAACGAACGAACGAACGAACGAACGAACGAACGAACGAACGAACGAACGAACGAACGAACGAACGAACGAACGAACGAACGAACGAACGAACGAACGAACGAACGAACGAACGAACGAACGAACGAACGAACGAACGAACGAACGAACGAACGAACGAACGAACGAACGAACGAACGAACGAACGAACGAACGAACGAACGAACGAACGAACGAACGAACGAACGAACGAACGAACGAACGAACGAACGAACGAACGAACGAACGAACGAACGAACGAACGAACGAACGAACGAACGAACGAACGAACGAACGAACGAACGAACGAACGAACGAACGAACGAACGAACGAACGAACGAACGAACGAACGAACGAACGAACGAACGAACGAACGAACGAACGAACGAACGAACGAACGAACGAACGAACGAACGAACGAACGAACGAACGAACGAACGAACGAACGAACGAACGAACGAACGAACGAACGAACGAACGAACGAACGAACGAACGAACGAACGAACGAACGAACGAACGAACGAACGAACGAACGAACGAACGAACGAACGAACGAACGAACGAACGAACGAACGAACGAACGAACGAACGAACGAACGAACGAACGAACGAACGAACGAACGAACGAACGAACGAACGAACGAACGAACGAACGAACGAACGAACGAACGAACGAACGAACGAACGAACGAACGAACGAACGAACGAACGAACGAACGAACGAACGAACGAACGAACGAACGAACGAACGAACGAACGAACGAACGAACGAACGAACGAACGAACGAACGAACGAACGAACGAACGAACGAACGAACGAACGAACGAACGAACGAACGAACGAACGAACGAACGAACGAACGAACGAACGAACGAACGAACGAACGAACGAACGAACGAACGAACGAACGAACGAACGAACGAACGAACGAACGAACGAACGAACGAACGAACGAACGAACGAACGAACGAACGAACGAACGAACGAACGAACGAACGAACGAACGAACGAACGAACGAACGAACGAACGAACGAACGAACGAACGCACGAACGAACGAACGCACGAACGAACGAACGAACGAACGAACGAACGAACGAACGAACGAACGAACGAACGAACGAACGAACGAACGAACGAACGGACGGACGGACGGACGGACGGACGGACGGACGGACGGACGGACGGACGGACGGACGGACGACATTGTGTCCTCAAAGCATTCCATCTGAAACAGTGCACTGCCCATTGGATCTTTGGTCGTAATATGAGCAAACGTTTAATGCGTTCGCATTCTTAGGGTACTTCACACAATATCCAGGAGCCAAGTATCTATCCGTGTATGTTTCTATCTACACTCCATCTCACAAGCTGGTTGCAGCACTGTGGAACTCACGCGAATTCTTAGCCAATAGGAAGGCCGAACGCCCCTCGAGATGTGCTCATCGTCGCCTGGTCGTCAGCCCAGCGTCTGCTTGCCATTCTGTTACACGCTCCACGGTTGGTGGATTGACGCAGAATATGTTTTGACGTCGTAACCATAAGTTTCGTTGACATGCATGCGGCAGCAGGACTTCGCTTTATCCGTACGCTTGCCGTGCAGTTACCTTGCAGCCTCCTTAGCAAATTGTACGGGCAAATGCCCTTACAAATATTCACCTGCGTCACAGCGTCTGCTCGGCGTCTATACTTGCCGTTTCCTCACTACCCTCATCACGTACCATGCTAGAGCGGGGTATTAAGTTAATGATGCAGTGAACAATTAGGCTTTTATACCGTTCCGCATCGTCAACGCATCAGCAAGTTTAATGCTGTGGCGCCATCTGCTAACTTGAAATGAAACCAGTTTTGCGGCATCCATGGTGCCGTGTCTGTCGTCCCAGCAGCGTGAAAACAAACACTCGATTTGAATAATTACGATAAAACATACCTACTGATTTGACCTCAGCTTGAGATGAGACTTAGCGATGACAGATTTTGCCGCTTGTTTCTTGCTGACAGGGTGGAGAGCCAGTAACAAGCGCGAATTCGAATCGAAGTGGGTGGTCGACGCTGTATGGACGCTGCCATGTTGTGGCAGTTAATGTGGCTATTATGGTTACCAGTAGTAACTGCCACAGTAGGGCTATTTTTTTTACCTATATACACTGGCTGCACGAGTGTAGTTAGTGTAGGAAGTCGCCATTTTTACTTGGTGTAGAAAGGTGCAACTCCGCCCACCTACACGAAGCCATTTATTATAGCTGTAGTGTAGCATGAAAATTACACTTTCTACACTGTAGTTTCGATGAGTGTGGGCAGTAGACGACAAACAAGCAGGCTGGCATTGCAAATGCGGGGCGCCATTTCGTCTGTGACTGCCGGCGCTGCTATAGCGACCTTCCTACCTTTCCCTTATGACTTCTCTCTCTCTCTCTCTCTGGCGTAAGATTTTCTTGTGATACAGACCCTTCTCCGTATGCGCGCCGTCCGGGATTGACCGTTACTGCGGCGGTCGTCTCGCTATCACACCGATCGCTCTCAGGTGCGCGAGCGCCCTATAATGCCAGCGAATCAAAAAACTGTCTGGCGTTAGAAAAATTGTGTGAATACGGGCCTCGGTGCCGAAATAACTGGGTGCTGAATTCACAAAGCTTTGTGTTCGTAAGTGATTTTTGGCATTGATCGGCGGCCTTCGCTAATACTAAGTCCAGCATCTGGGTTGCCTAGAATTTACTCTTGCGAGCAATATCAGCGCAATAACTTTTTGTTCCTACTCTCATACGGGCCTGGGCCCGTATTCACAAAGCATTTCTTACGCTGAAATTGTTAGTAAGATGCCAGCCAATTCTGATGTTGGACATTATGTCTGCGACGGCTGATATCAGTAACTAGTCTTTAAGAACGCTTACGAACGAAAAGTTTTGTGGATCCGACCGCAGGGTTCTTGTTCACGAAACTTGTCAAGCAAGAGCATTTCCTGATTGGCCGGCATTCGGGCGCCTGCAATTCACGAAAGAGACTGGTGCTATAACGAGACGATCAGCATAGTGCTTATCACAGACCACAGTTAAAAAAGGTTGTGTGAATTTAACGTGAAAATTTCACACGATCTTGTGAAACACGTAAAACACTCGCGCAAAAAAGCACATTACATTGAGTCCCATTCTCGCTTGAACCGTGCGGCGTTGGCAAAGCTCCAGCGACCTCTAAAGGTTCACTAAAGGAAAATATTAAGTCGAGCTAGGTTGAAAAATTAGGCTTCTGTATTAAAGAATTCATCATTCGTAACGAACCAGGGGCGCTACAACGTAAAGATATTCCAAACTTTTCTATTCCAATTCTGCAATCAGCCTTCCGCTATTGGTAGAAAATATCTTGAACCACCCCTGCTTCGCCTGTCTGTCACGGGACGTCACGAAAACCGCGATAGCTCCCCATCTTATATGACGTGTACACACTGATTATGCATGACTGGACCGAACAAAAGAATAATCGTTATTTCTGATTCGACGCCTTTTCACCATTAGCCCTTGGCTATTGGTCAAAGGTTTTCAGGCTACACCCACTTCCCCTGCCTGTCACGCGACGTCAAAAAATCGCGAAAACTCACCGTGTCAAAGTGACGTGTACGCGTTAAAGATGCATTAATATGCCGAACAAAACTGGATTTTTTTTTCTGGATAGCCGCAGGCTAGGCCGTTCCAAAAGGAATAAAAGATGGCTGCCGCCGATCGCTTGGGCACTGGCCACTCGCACCTGCCGGCAAGCATGGGTTTATTTGCGTACAATAAACCTTTTTGCGTGGCCGTGATAACGTTATCGAGCACTTTCGGCATGTTTATGACCTCGCTCTGCCAACTATTCTTTGCTGAGGATGTGTTCTAGCGGCATTCTTAACCTTCTGTTGCATGCCACCGCGATTTTCGACCCGCCACCCCAAGCCAAGTAAGGGAAAACGGACCAATCGCAAACGCCGGCACAACCCTCTTCAACCGGTTATCGATTTTCAGTGCACTGGCTCGGCCCCATCGAGTCACTCTCCACTTGAGTGGGCTACTCGCCTTTTGTCAGGAAATTACATAAGACAAGCCGCTCAGCGTAGGCAATGTTATTCGTTTTTAAAGCAAACAAAAGTGACCTCCCATAAATGAGGAGAGCGTTTGATTGGTCTGTTCAGAAAACCTTGCGGGTCACTGCCCGATGCTTGCGTGGGCGGTTACGCAAATTTGACTTCGGGAGATCGGAATAAAAACATATTGGAATAGTTTTACGTTATAGGGCCCCGGATCTCTTGTAACCGAGAAAATGAGGAAAATGGAAATTCGGCGTGGCGCCACTTCTTGTAGACTATGGCATCTCTCGCTGGGAGCGGCTGCTATGTCCCGCCACTGCGAGCCGCATCGCTTTCTCTCATACAACCACCTTCGCCCGCTCGGGCCGCCAACACTGAAGTGACCGTATCTGGTATCCTAAACCCAAGGGTCTAATGTGCATAATTGCTCACCTCTTCTCATCGTCATCCATCCCAATACTTTTTCTCCCCTTCCATCTCCAGTGCAGAGTATACCAGACTCGAGCGCACCAGCTCAGGTCGACCTCTCTGCCTTTCCTGCAATAAAATCTCTCTCTCTCTCTCTGAACTCCAGCACATCCTTCTAGATTAACGCTCTGTCGATCTAGTTCGGCTTAATATTTTCCTTTAGTGCCATTTTAACCAATGGCCAATCATGTTCAAAACTATGCAGAGCTACTTACACATGATAACACCCCGTGATTGGCTGGCAACAGTGTGCTTGGCCATTCATGGCCTGGATAACGTAACGATTCCATTCCAATGCCGTTCTTTGCGCGTTCCGTCAGTGGTCCGCCCAGGGCACCGGCCACGTTATCATCCGGATTGGCCGGCCGTGAACAGTGAATGATGAAGAAAGGAATATAATTGAGCAAAACGAATCCTGACTTTGTATACCGGCCCGTGATAGGCCGTTTTATCAATGTCCAAGTTTGAGGCGCTAGGCACATTCAAACAGATTCGTGTTGGGGCGCTGCTTGGCTGAATAACCCGTAAACATTAACGGCACTGGAAGTTTCCTTACAACAGCTGTTAAAAGCTCGAAACATTAATTGCAAACCGAAGCGGCGATGTGCAGTTTGAAACTGCACGCGCTTGCTTTCCTGCAGCTATCGAGCAACATTAATGCTTCGCAATTTGTGCGAGGTTCTGTACGCCACGCAGTCACTGAGATTGGCGGCATTTGTGCATGTACTTCAGAGGTCGCATCAGTCAAAATACTGTATACCCTACGCATACGACTTTCGGCGTATCGCTACGTAGTTTTTCTTGAGAGATGTCTGTGTACGCTTATGACAACGTGCATGCGGTTCCAGTAAAATAAGGTCAGAGCCGGAGGAATCGCGATATTTTACTTCACTTCTTTTTCTTCGTTTTCGTGCGACAAGAATATGCGGTAGTGTTTTAGGCAAGTCAAGGAAACGCACAAACATTTTCTTTGGCTGCTCGCAGTTTTCGTTGAGCGACGGCCGATTCTAACGCGGTCAGCCGTGAGTTCCTCAAACGCCTTAACTCACCGCGGAGATCAAGGCTCGTTTCTTGTGTTCGCTTATTTCGCTTGGAGCAATGCGCGCTTTGCCTGAACGAGGCGAGGTTCTCGGCACACCCATTAATTCAGGTGTGACCATGCTCGCGCCTCTGGCACTCCCTTTAATGATTTTTATGCAAGAGGCGAAAACAGAAAAGAGCTCAAATAAGCGCATCGCGCCATTACAGCCGAGTCTCCAGGAAGCAGCAGAATGGAGGCCAATCTACGCGATCTTGTTTATAGGTGACCACGTGGTTAAGGTTTGATCCATACGCTTGGAGTGGCCCCAGCGTCCTTGGTACTTGCCGGAGCGGGAAAACGCCTCGGCCTCGCGTTCTCCCGTTCTGGTTATTGCTAAACTTGGCGTCTTCGAGGAAATGGCCTCCTAGTTCGCGGGCTATCTTTGGACCAGATTGCGCGGCGCCTTGCCAGTAAACGTTGCGCGCCCGGGGCCCTCGCTCGTCATTGGCGGGCCGGCATTAGCAGATGCATATCGGCGCCACTTCCCGAGTCCCCATTCGTTGCCGAGCCATGTGACGTGATATCGTGTCCGCTGCGAATGCACCTTCGAGGCGCATGCATGCGTAGTGGACTGGAGTCTCCGCCGGCCTGGACCTACGCGGGCGAGTGCATAATTGGAAGGTGGTGGCGCGTGCACCCGCCCCACGCGTCGACTGTGCTGTGCCAGTATACGTGTACCGTACGGCGGCGCGGGGCGTTCTTGAGCGCCACGCCGGCGCCCGGTTAATCGGCATTCGATTAATTCGCAGAAGTGCAGTGGCGTGAGCACTGGCCTGAACGCCCCCGCGGTGTCGAACCTAAAAAGTTTAGACGCACGGACATTGAGGAGCTGTGAGGACAAGGAGGGGTGTGCATGCCGTCACCAGTAATTTATTTATTTATTTACTTCGACATCCCAAAGGAACACACGAGCTATGAGGCATGGGTCTCCGGATTAATTCTGGCTTCCCGGTGCTCTTTAACGTGCACCCAAGGCTCAATAGACGATTATTTCTGCATTACGTCCCTGTCGCATAATGTTCGTCCACTGCCCTAGTCTGCCGGCCACCGAACGCGTGGCTTCGTGCTCGGCTGCAAATATTCCAAATCCACTGAGCTCCCGTGGTGTGCTTGCCTGCTACGACTGCGTCCATTCGACCAAGTGCGCAGCCGCAGAATTGGGAGCTGTACAGGCGCGCTCCCCATTCCTGCCCTTCAACCGGCCGCCTTCGTCGCCTTTGGTTCATGATGTTTTTTCGAACTGTTGAATCCAATTCATGATTTTTTTTTCTTTCCTTTTTTTGCTCTCACATGTTGAAACGCCGTGCCAGGTGATGATTATATGAGTGAAAAGGTAGACGGCGCACTTTTTTTTTAAAGCGGATTGATAGGACGACGGGACGATTGCAGAAACGGCCAGCGTAAGATGTGAATTCTGCAAAAGCAGCTATATCGCCGTCTGCACCACTGGAAGCGTCAGCATTGCCGCTGTCGTGACGACCAAATTTGGCAACATCCTATATATGATAGCGCCTCGCTCGAGTCTTCCTAATTGGGAGCAGGAAAGCAATCACCTAATTCACGAAGCTCTTCGTTGGCCATTGGCCGGCCGCCTTCGCTAATGATATATGTCCAATAACGCAGTCTGTTGGCATCTCCTCATACGAATAGTTTCAGCGTAAGTACTTTTTTGTGCATACCTAGCCTGGGCTGGAAACAAATCGCTCTGGTAAAAATGCGCCATTAATCGGTTTTCATTTCTTTATGTCTTAAATATGTCCGATATATCTCGTTACATCTTTGTATGACACCATTAGTAGTAAGAAGCTACCTACGAGCTCTTCAAACATTGTGGTGTTCTATTGAATGCTTCGATGTCGGGTGTATATGGTAACAGAGTTTAGGGTTGAGGCTGTCACAAACACTCAAAAGGGAAGTATCTCTCGCAGGTTTGGTTATCCGACCCAATATATCATCCAGCGCTCTCCTTTCAGCTAGGCCGTCCACAAGGCATATCTTGAGCGTAAGTTAGGAGAACCGGAGTGCTATGCAGGAAGGCCAGAGTTAGGGAAAGTTCGGGGTCTTCACTTGCTCTTGCGACCCCTCAGATTAATGATCTTGTGGTTATCATCATCATCATCATCATCATCATCATCATCATCATCTACCTATTTTAAGTCCACGGCAGGACGAAGGCCTCTCCCTCCGATCTCCAATTACCCCTGTGCTGCGCCAACCGATTCCAACATTGCGCCTGCGGATTTCTTAATTTCATCACCTCACCTAGTCTTTTGCCGTCCTCTACTGCTTTTCCCTTCTCTTGGCACCCATTCTGTAATCCTAATGGTCCACCGGTTATCTAACCTACGCATTACTTGACCTGCCCAGCTCAATTTTTTTTTCTCTTAATGTGAATTAGAATATCGGCTATCCCCGTTTGTTCTCTAATAATATTTAATATTTTAAATCTCTTATAAGCAGGGTGCGTATTCGCAGAAGTCTCTTACGGTGGAAATATTCGTAAGAGAAAATTCCAGCCAATTCCGATGCAGTACGTATTATTAACGAAGGCGACCAGTCTATGGTAAAAAGACCCACGATCGAAAATATTTGGTAATTCGGCCCGAGGTGCCAGTCAATAGTGACGTCGAGTCACCCTAGGGAACACAACAGTTACGAACGAAAGCTTTGTGAATTCGGCCACTTGTTCTTTGTTGTGTGGACAGTTTAACATATAATACGCGTAAAATGCACGCCGCGTAAAATGAGACCAGAAGGGGCGCCAGAGGATAGGTTGGCGCGTGCCACTTTTTTTTTTTTTTTTTGCAGTCATGTGTAGCATACGTCATGGTGGAGATGATATTAAGATACGAAACTATGGAGTTTTTGACATGTTCACGGCAGTTGAATGCTTATGCTCTGTACTGTGGGCGGAACTTGAAAACGGAGGCGTGTGTTTGGACCTGCCGCCTATTTAGTACGCGGATAGAGGACTCTTTCACCAATTTATAAGGACTACAAAGTGTATATATTATTTGGGTCGCGTCATAGACAGATGTCAATGAACTCTCCGTTGCGATGTTGTTATCTCTATTAGCTTCATTTAATTTTGGTTCACTTATTTAACTTTGTATTGTGATTTCTCCCTTGATTTATGGTCACAGAACATTGAGAAATGGAGTCTTGAAATCTCATTCTCTCCCCAGAAACCTACGTAGAACAGAGCAGAACAGACAGTTGAATATACATTGAGGCACCTACGTAAACAGTTGTGCAAAAGTTCACAAATGTGTCAGAAGCGGCGTGCCCACGTAATGAAATCGAGCGCATGCGTCGCAAACAAATGTGGTAATTGTGCATTGCGGTGTGCAGCTTATGCTCACTATACACGCTGTGGCGGCGCTGCCGAGAAGTGGCGCCATCCTCTACCGTTAGACAGGAGGACACAAGCGTATCGGAAAGGAATCATACTACCCTACACTGGAGCAAGGGTGGGAGATGCAGAAAGATTGAAATGAATATTGCGTATCAGGTGGGCGGTATAGTATAGGGTACGGCCTCACGGATTAGGGTGTAAAGGCTCACGGGCCGGAGGAGCTGAGAGAAAGCTGAATAGTCCCGCAGCCTGGGAGCACAGCCCTGTGCATGCCCGGTATATGCCGCAGTCCGCAAACTTTTGACGCCCGCTGTACTTGATACAGAGGGCTTTGTAATTCCTGAGACTGGCCGTCTGTGTATAAGTATGATGGCACGAAGAACGCGCGACTAGCGTCATATCCGCTTCCTCGTCCGGCTGTATTAACAGTTGAAAATAAATATAAGGATTCGCATGAGCGAACGGGAGTCCTAAGTGGCCTAAAAGATCGCGGTGCTATACTTAATAAAATGAATGTCAATCTAGTACATGAACTAGCCCAGGAGGAAGCTCTTACGAGTTATATTGTTGTCGTTTTTATTAATGGCGACGAAATAGGAATTTCTACGCTATGTACTTTCCGTACGGTGATCAGTGCTTGCGCCAGGAAGCGTATATGCAACAGCGTCCTCCGGTGGTCGTGGCATAGCTAGTGCCCGTGCGCAGAAGTGCCATAGCAGTGCCAGCTGTATACCGTCGTTCCTGAAATCATGCCTCACAACCCTTCGTCATTCTGCGTTCGAGAACACGGTGACTTGACTGGTAGCCCCTCCTCGTAGGAGAGAGGCGTGGTCATAACTAGTTTGCCTCGGCGCGGTTACGCTGTAGTTGGTTGAGTTTAAGAGGCTCCCTAGATGGGCGCCAACTCGTCCACGCATGCAGCGTATATGCTTTTGCCGCCGTCGTTGATGGATGAATTTTCTGTGAAGCAATTCAAGCGTGCTCCGCATTGGGCGCGGCAGCTGGCCGCCGAAACGTGTGCTTCGAAGCGCACGCCCAACGCACGTTCGCAATGCAGACAGCTTCGCCACAGTGCACGTGCATCCGTCAAACTTGCCGCAGGCGTAGACTGCCGCTGCTGAGCCATCAATTTCACGGGTGCCGAAAATGATAGATGGCAAAAAAATTGGATAGTTTTCTTGTTTAAATTATTTTCTGCACTGTTCTGTGCAGAGCAGTAATCAGTGGCGTGTGCACTTCTTTATTTATTTATTTATTAATTTATTTATTTTTGTTTGTCTAGCGGAGCTTAAAGACATTAAGGCGCAGGTTCGGTGCGCCTTCGAACTGTTATTAGGCATGACAGGTGTCGTGAAATGAGCCCGTCGTGAATTTCGATGTCGCCTTATACGATCAAAAATCCATAATCCAATCGGATGGACATAGCTTTTCGGGGCGTAACATAGAGCAGTTTCGGTCGAAGTGGTTAGGAAGTCGCAGCTACACTGACGAAGTGGACCGGTATATACAGTCGCAGTCTTATAGGCATAATACGGCTGACGTTTTAAACCGTTCAATAAGGTGCGACGCCGGTCAGGCTCGATTACGGTTTCCACGGACAGTAGCCATAGATATTCGCCGATCCCATATGCTGCGGGAGCCGCGCGAAAAACCGGAGTCTGTGCTCCGACCGTTGAACATGTGCTGTGCACTCTTGTGACGTGTGAAAAAAGAAAAATAGTAGAAAAGGAAGAAAAAAAGCAAGAAAGAAAGCTAGTAAGAAAAGAGAACAACGACAACAACAACAAAAAAAAAAACAGAGAAGAAGCGTGGTCGCTTTTTTCTTCTTCTACTTCTCTTTCCCCCTTTCTTTTTTTTTAGCGCGCTGACCGTGTCTTAGCTGTTTTCATGATAGCTCCAAGAGCGCAGTTAAATATTTTCCAACGTAGCCCGTTTTTATTTCCAAAGGTAAATGAGAAAGCACTGGGCTGTTCTACAGAAATAACCAACATGAGGATAACTACTTTTATGGGTAGTGTTCACCGATTGTCTACTTGATCGAATCCGACACACGGCGAATTTTACGAGGCGTCAAGGGAGAACTGCGCTTGGCGAACTGGTATACACACAGAGCTAGCTCAAAAGAATTAATATCGCATGCACTTGACCCACAATTGAGTACCAGCTAGACCCTCAGCTTCCACAACGCACTGACACCTTCTCAATCGTCCGCGCCTCGGAACAAAGCACTTTTTATTTCCAACTAAGCGTGCGTTCTCTCCAATATGTTCGTATGGCCGCGACGACGAAGACGCGTACCGCATACCACCTGTTCCTCGAATCTCCGAAGCAGGCGACGCAATGACGGCGCCTAGCGAACAAGGAGGTTGTTTACTTGATTCACATCGTGCCTGCCTGCCAAGGTGTTAGGCCCATGGCCATCAAAAGTACTACGCCACAAAGCAATAAAAGCACTTCAACGCTTCTTTTTAGACGCTGGAATTTGCGACGAATATTGACTCTACCGCACCGTGTGCAATTGTGTGTCATTCGTGTATCTGAAACAAGCGTGTGTACCCCAGACATCTGCGGACTCTGTTTCAACGAGAACTTTTCAAGAGTGGCTTTTGGCCGAAGTGTCGACAGATGTTCGTCTATATTGTGTATTACTCAATGCAACAATTTATACATTTTTCTAAATGCTTTTATTTTATATTATCAACTAAGTAAAACTGGGTAGCCGTCGCCAGCTGCTTCACTTCTCTTTGCTCGTTCGGTCTGTTTTAATTAATCCCTCAGGGACGCCGTGACTCAAAGGCAGCCCTGCAATCACTCTTATCAGATCTGCGCCGCAGCCCACGTGAACAGTTGGTAGCAGACATACGATTACGCCACCATCAAGCGGTGGACAGAGGCCGCGACTTGTATTCCAGTAGCTACATGGGCACTGCGACATAACTGGCTATGAAAGTGCCAACAGAGCTGCCCGTGAGGCACATGATGAATGTGAAAGTGCCACGATACCAATCTCCATATTATTCCTCTAAGGAAATGGAACACACCGGAGTTCACCAACTGACGCATGAATGCCGTGGACCCGCACATGATATTACAACTTTTACCTGGCTGTAACCGACGAGAAGAAACGTTTCTGTGCCGCCCGCAAGTAGGAGTTTCTTTTACAAACGCCTACTCATTCCTAATTGGAATGGCGGACAGTCCCAATTGCGGCAGATGTGGTGCCGAAGAAACGATCAAACATCTCCTGTGTGACTGCCCCGCACACGAAGACGAGAGGAGTGCCCTTCGGAAAGGTTTGGAAAGCTTAGACGACCGTCCTTTCACAGGCCAGATGCACGATCTTGGCCTCGTGCATCTGCTATGTGCAAGGCCACAAAGACGCTGGCGCGTTTCTTGAAATGCACCAGCCTGTATATTACCACCTGTGACTGAATCAGTGGGGCACGCTTGTGTGCGTAACAGTGAAGACTGTGGCCTTATTTCTTCCTTATCCTCTTTCAATCCCCTCTCCCGATTTCTCAGTGCAGGGTAGCCTACCGGGCTCAGCCTGGTTAACCTCCCTGCCTTTCCCTCACGACTTCTCTCTCTCTCTCTCTCTCTCTCTCTCTCTCTCTCTCTCTCTCAGGGACGCTGGCGCGCGAATCGTTGTGCAATGTGGAACCGCGGCAGCCCCTCTATGCGGGTGCTCACAAATTTTCTCGGTTTATCGCGTCGCCGAAGGATGCTCGGTTCCGCGCGCAACGCATCGTGGCCAATATTCTCGGTCGATCACTTCTCGGGATGCTTTCGGTCCGGCATGCTGTAACGTCCAGCGCAACAGATATTGCTTCGATATAGTCGAGAGACAGATCTGTAGTAAGGATACGTGTAACGAAAGCAGGAAATATTCAACCAGACAATTGATTCGCTTCGCTACCATACTCGAGGGAAGAAAGGGCTGTGTGTAGGCGAAAAGCTTACGTTGCAGCTCGGTCTCCTCCTTACAGAATTTGTTGTCCAGGTATCAAATATACAAATAATAACTGCATTGCCATTGCCAAAGGTGCTGCAAACTAATCCTTGAACGCTACGCACTGTTAAGACAAGTAAAATATGTATTTTTGCACAAAAGAACATATTCGTATGTCCCAAAAATTGTGCCAGAAGTAACTGATATCAATGCTTCTATGCTTTTGTCTATTAAGTAAAGAAAATCTCACAGGAACTTTAAAACTATATAAGTTCGAAACCAGCAAAGCAGTGCATGCCGCTGATGTGAAAAACGTAAAGGCCATGAAATGAACAAGATGAAGACAAATATTTTAATGAAACTTTGTCATTGAAGAGCCTTGTTTACATTTTTCTACATATGCAACGGCTAGGGAAAAATCTCAATGACGCTGTCCTTCGTTCCAATTTATCGGAGAGGAGGAGCTGTCACAGGTCGTGTATTGCGTGTAATTGCACCGAAATTATTGCCGCAACAGAGAGCACTTATAAAAAGCAGTAGTTCTGGAATATATACGTTAGAAATGCGAAGATACAATGGAATATACAAATGCGAAGAGACAGCTTGAGAAATGGCATGAAAGTGTCACTGGCAACTAAGTTCACTGCATGTATGCACAAAACCTCGGAACAAGATATTTAGATATACGCATAAATCTCCAATAAATTTACGTATCTAAGCAAAAGTTATAGTATATAATGCGTCAAACAAGCCAAATAAACATGTTGCACAATCACAGGTCTCCAGAATCCTAAGGCCCGGCCCCCCTCCCTCCACTCCCACTGATGTATCGCGCGCGACGGAAGGCGGCGCGCTTCCTCCCCGCTTTTCTTCCTTGCACACACAAGACTGAGCTACCATTGTTGGCTCACCCATCATCCCCCCCCCCCCGCCCTTACGCTTTCACTCGCACATACAGCATGCGGCGCGCGGTAACGGCGCCCTTGGTCTTAAAACGGAACATGACGGCGACGGCAGGAATGCGCCTGGAGTGTCCGTGTAATTGCTATCGCAATAAGAGTGTCCGGCAACTGAAGAGTCCCGTAGCCCATTGCTTTCCGCAAAAGAAGAAGTAACAAAATCGAACTTTCATCATGCGACAATTCGCTGCGCTGCAACAATGTCTTTTTTTTCTTTTGTGGGGCGGGGCGCCGAAATGAAAAAAAACGAACGCAAAGGAACGCATGTTGACCACAATCGAATGCCTACTTTGGGCACGTAATGTAGCTACCGAAGCAATATCGAAGAAAACGTGAGACTCTTGGTCTACAGAGAAGCCCATACGCACAGTGCTCGCTATCCTACACGGGCGAGACAAAAAAACCTTCCGATAAGGTTGCGGTAACATCGAAGTGAAGGTGATGCCCTCAAGCAAACGCGTTGCAATCCGTCGAGTCCCCACATTGATGGCGGCGAGCGACGATAATTTCTTTTTCTCATCTGCTAGCCAGAAAGCGTCCAACACTCTGCCAGGCCAAAATCTACTCGGCCAGAGAAAATCGAACGCGCACTGAAGTGCGCCGCGCGGTGGTCGAAGCAACACATGGAGGAAGGAAACTGAGGAGAGGCCCTACCCCCTCCGCGCGCTAGGAGAATAGTGTGGAGGAAATGACGTAGTAGGTTCTCCTTTTTTTTTGCTGATTTTTTATTTCTTTGCTGTAGCGGCCGCGTCTTTCGGGCCACAATGGCGGCTTTGTTATTGTTCTGTGCGCTCACACGTGTTGCTCCGTAGGTTTCGTACCGTGGCAAAGGCGCCGTGCGGGCAGGTTTGGGTTGGTCTCCGTGTTTTGTTGCGCTGCGTTATCTGGACCGTGCTCTACCGGATGTTGCTGTGGCCAGGTGGGACAGGAGGAACTAAAGTTCGTGAAATGAACGCGCATGCAACGCTGTACGCAATGTACCGCGCCATGGCAACGGCAACGGACGAAGGAATATCCGCGGGAAATTTTGCCCTCTTTGGCGGAATCTAGCTAACGTGCTAACGATTGTTTAGTATTGCTGCGGAGCGCGCGCCGCCGAGCAGTACGGTTGCGCGCAGCGCGGCGTGGTTTCGCGAGAGATGTAAATAAGAGAGGAGAGCTGGCCCGATAGGCGGAGCAACGCCATGAACAACGCCAACTTCCGGCTTCACTTTAGCTTCACAAAGAGTGACGTCAGGGCATCCCCTCAGTTTCCTTCCTCCGTGAAGCAACACGAGAAAAATGTATTCGCTTTGGCTGGCTCTGGCAGCCCGCGGGTAGCGAGAAGAAGAAAATTGAAGAGGCTCTATGTGTCCTCGCGAATAAAAGTCCAAGTAGAAAAATAAATAAGAACGTAGTTACCTTCGCTTGCTTCAGTGTCTTGACATGGACGCTTTGACGCAGGTGAAAAAAAAATGCTGATATTATTTTCTGTGACATGACGGCAAAAATGAACCACCACAACGCTTCGTCTCATCGAACCTCGCTTGCCTGCTTTGTAAACTTGTCTGATAGTGTGCTGATTTGGCTTGTCTCCTTGCATGGTTCGATGTACGACTAATTAGAAAAGTGAATGCACCTTTGGCGTCAAATATTTACAAGAACATTAAACCTACAAAGTTCCGGAATTGAAAATCTAAAGCACGACTTTGGATCAAACGTTTGAGAACTTTATACCCATACAGTTTCGGAATTGGAATCCATGCGCTCCGTAGCTTTCGCGGCCTCCGCGAGATGCCGCCACAGGCCCGCTCGCCATGAAAATGCGATGAAACTTTGGGCTCGGATGTTTTTTGTTTTTTTTTTGCGTCATGTGACTCCAGGTGCATGGGCGTTCCCATGAAATCCAGCCCGAGTTCGCAATGTTAGCCCCGAAATGTTTTTTCGAGCGTAAGAAAGACATTCTAGACAAAACCCGAAATGATTTCCGGCGCTGGGTGTTGTTTTAGTCGGCGGTGCATGACAGCACGAAAAAAGTTCGGGGGTGGGGGCTGAAGCCCCATAGCCTCTCCGCCCCCCCCCCCGGCTACGCCCCTCCCCCCCCCCCCCGCCTACGCCCCTGTGCTATTCACATCACCGTGCGACACTATAAACGTTGGCTGAACTGCGCTTCTCAAGCTGATACTGCTGCCACTAAGCCACCTGATTAAAGTTAAAGGCAGCTACATTTCTTTTTACCTTTCCGCCAGAGCTTTCCAGTGAGGGCAGGCGATGAGGTCTGCGCGCCTCTATTGGTGGAGCAGAGTCACGTGGTGGCGCTCGCGCCGTCTCGACAAAAGCAAGCGCGCGAACGTCTGCTGCAGCCGTTCTTTTGCTTGCTTGATTTTTTTTTTTTTTGCGCGGGTGTCATGGCACTTACTCGTAGCGATCGTGCTTTGTTGCGCACGCCAATGTGTGCGGCGTCTTTCGCGCAAATTCTGATGCCGCGATAGTGTCGTTATCGAAGTTTGTCTTGCGTGGTGCTTTGTTACGAAGTCTGAAGAAGGCAAGAACGGGGTTGCCTTGCGTATATAGTGGTTTTCACACATCAGCGATTTGAAGGATCTCGTCGATGTTAGTTTTACTGTTGTTAACCAAAGCATCGATGGCTCTGCTTCCGGAAGACTTGTGCTTAAGGAGGCCATTTTGGGTATAAGGCGGCAAACACCAAAGGAATTTGCGAATGTATCGAAGTGTCTCAAGATACAAATGGAAAGTATCGTATCGGCTACAATAATAGTGGTAGTATCTTGTATCTCAAATACTTGTTGCCCGAGTATCTTGTATCGCATCGTGATACAATTGCAAAGTATACTTGCCCAGCCCTGCGCGGGACAACATTTGTCCCGCATACCGCTCTTGGCCGGGCCTCCAACACCTCCTGTGCGCGACTGACACTTGTGCAAGGCCCTTTGCTGCCACCCATTCCCGTCTAATATAGGGGGCCTCATAATTGGACCGACGGTCATGTTGTTGAGGCGATCATTACTCTGCTCTCTGCCTGGTGCTAGACAGCCTAAATGGAGGCACCGCTTGGGCTCCAGGCAGTGGCCTTCCATTCGGCCTTGTGCTGCACCCACTCTTGCGAAGCCAAGGCGCATCCAACGTCAACGCACCCGGTGCCCGAAACTTCGGACTTCAGGAAAGCACGTTTGCAGCTTGTGGGCTACTATTTAAATTGCGAAGGAGTTTTACGAGTTTATTTCTCTCTACTTCCACTCATCGGGCAGAAATTCTGCACAGGAACTATAGCGCCTCTAGAGGCAGAGGGCAAGAATGGGTGCCCGAACTCCGTTTTTCGCGAGTTATTCATGAAGTGATCGAAGAATTTTAATTTAGGCGAGAGCGAAATTTTCTGCACACCTAGTGATGCACGTTTGCAAAACGCAGCACAGCAGGAAACGAGGAACATATTTTTCTTTCACAAAAACATTCTGGAACTGTAAGAGAGAGAGAGAGAAAGTAAGCGGAAAGGCAGGGAGGTCTAACCAGAACGGAACATCTGGTTTGCTACCCTACACTGGGGAAAAGCGTAAGATGATAAAGGCTGCCGGCTATCACTATTGG
The DNA here is from genome assembly GCF_038994185.2 of Dermacentor albipictus. Classification (NCBI taxonomy): domain Eukaryota; kingdom Metazoa; phylum Arthropoda; class Arachnida; order Ixodida; family Ixodidae; genus Dermacentor; species Dermacentor albipictus. The sequence continues at coordinate 155,911,623 of NC_091821.1, forward strand.
TCAGCGCATGTTCTTGCAAACTCCTTCAGAGTACGAAGCGTCTTGTGGATATGGGCCCAGGTTCTCCAAATCGAATATATTCGCTTAAACCCCTTCAAGATGCGACGAACAGTCGTATCAGGTCGAAACCTCCAAATCTCACGCAGAAAAAACGAAAAAAAAAACGATTTGAGCAGACCTGCGGTGTGAAGTTGAATAGAGAAGTGGATATATACGTATTTAACGGACTTGGGCCTTTTTCTTTGTTTTTTTATGTTTTGTTCGGACATTGCGCCCCCTGTGTGTGCGGCATTTTTTTTTCATAAACGTAGCGTAAGTGTATAAATACAAACCTTCCAAGAAACGCCTGCATATCCGCACGGTGGCCAAGTGGGTTTGCTCTCGTGGACCTAGCCTTTTTATATAAACATATAACGCCAGCACGAGCTCGCTTTCTTGTTTGTATGAGTGGTTCAGTTTGTAACTGTATTATTATCGCCGCGATGGTGGTTAAGGGGATCAATTAGTCGGACGCCGTGATCCCAACATTGTTCGCGTTGTTGCAGAAACATTGAATTCCAAGTCGTTGGAGTGACACTTCACGCTGCTTGGAGGCAGAATAGGCAAATTTAACCAAAATGTCTAGAACATCGCAGCATACGGTGCTTCGAAATGTTCAAATATTTGAATTCTTAAAATTCAACTACAGCAGGATCAGCGTGCAACGAACACCTCTACAACGAAGGACACTGTATATGTCTTCGTCCAATTCTTATCTTTGATATGTATTGCGAACGTCTATGTTGTGAGGACTGCTACAACGAAATTTCGTGTACAACGAAGGAGTTTAGGCGTTCCCGACGGCTGGTTTGTTGCTATTCCTATTTTCTACAGTGACCACTGCCACTGTGGTGCCCATAGGGAACGTCGGTCGGCTTGGCAACAACGACGGAGCGGCCGGGTGTAGACTTCGCTGTAGCTAATACAGATCCCAACACCTTCCGCAACAGCGCGCACGCACGCACGCGCCTGGATAACCAAGGATTTTGGTAGTCCCAGGCACTTCTTTCCAAAGGCTGTATTCGATCAATTCTATACAGTGTACTGAAATTAATTTTCTATTTGTTTATCGAAATGGTTTTTGCCTTGTTTTGCGCATTTATTATACTGCCAATAATTTTTGTTTCATCGCTAATTCACTCCGCCACTCGCTCGCTTAGTTATAGGGTACTTTTATTTATTCCCTTTATCTGGATGTAAGCTTGAGAACGCGTAAAAAGTTCAGTCATCCCGAAGCGGAAGTCCTCATTCATAAGCTTTTCGTATATATATATATATATATATATATATATATATATATATATATATATATATATATATATATATACAGTGCACAAACGCTGGGAATGTCTATTGGTTATTATGCTCAATGGCCAAATAATACAAAGCACGGGGGGCTGGTTCGAGCAGGTGTGTGCCCGCTTTTATTTTCGCAACAGCACTTTACCTCGGGCTTGGGCGTAACTATGCTGGCACATAAGTGGACCTCCCGCATCACGCTACATAAACGGATTCTAATGCTTGAAGCTCAACCGCGTTGTTCCTAAATGAGAGTTCCTTGTGAAGTCTTGCCGCCGGACTTAAGTACAGGCGACTCACACGTTCCGCGGCTCTCGACTGAGCCGCTGCTAAGTGGGCGATTCACACCTGCAGTACTACACACGGCCCCTCCTTGCCAGGGTAGACACGCTGTAAACCTAACATTACGTGCAGTGCATAGTTGATACGAAGACCCTTCGCACTATACATCCTGAGAGAGAGAACAAATGAATAGGTCTGCAACTCGTTCTTCTCTAAGCCTGTCTCCTCGGGACGGCCCTAACGTTACGGGCCGCGCGAATACCGCACCGTTTCGATGGTTAGCGGATCCTCGTGAATTAAGCGCCAACTGCGCAGCTCGTGGATCGCGCATGGAAAAAAAGAAAGAAAAGCTGCGCCGTTCGAGGGCCGCTCGCACTCAAAGAGCGCGATCCGAACGACTGTGCAAGGTCCGGCATTATGCGGAACGCTCACAGGCCGAGTTGCAAGCAGCGCCGCCAGAGATGAGAGGCGTGAGCTGTCGCGGCGGCTTCTTTGATGGGCCGCCCGGCATTGCGCGGAGCGGTCATTAATCTGGCCGACGCAGCGAGCTGCGGTCGCAGCGCGGTCGGGTCCCCTTGCCGCTCTCTCCGTGGTGGCCTATACGAATCGAGCCGCCGATGCGCCTTCGCTGCTCGGACGTAAAACCCGGTCGACTGGACGCTCCTGCAAGTGTCCCGCGCCGCGGGCTCCGCCCGAGAGACGCTCGCGCAAGCCGCTGTTGGGCTGATTGGAAGAGGCCACATCGCGATTCGTAACGATGCAATTCTGCAGGGTGGTAATGATCAGTTCCAGCTGCACTCGGTCTTATTCGCGGTGCCACAATAAATGGCGCTCTTCGTGATTCTGCTGCACATGAGCAACGCGGGTCAGTCGCCGAGGTCGTGCCTGTCCGCCCCGTGCTGGCGGCAGCGACCGGCACACGCGAGGATCGGCCGCGGGGCGAGTAATACCGTTGCGTCATCGTGGCCGCCTGCATGTGTCGTGCCGACGCTCGCCGCGTTCCTGGGAACCCGCCTTGCCGGACCATGCAGCTTTGATATGACAGCGGTGATTCTCTCTTATAGGCCTTCTCGGCGCTGCAGAGAGGCGTTATTCGCAAGCACAGTAGACGTATAAGCGGGAAAACATCCAACAAGATGGCGAAGGGGGCGGTATACGTTTCGAGCATGCGGACCATTTTGTCGGGACAAAAGCAATTGATACACCGGAGAATTCACGAGCTGTTTTCGCTATCACGCCACTTCGTTTTCCACCGTGCACACTTTGTGCTTCTTTTGCGTCAAACCACGTGACCCCCTCCCCCCCTCCCCTACTTTTTTTTTTTTTCCGTGGACACGGCAAACTTGATTTTCTTCTCAAGAAACGTATACGACGACATGTTCACCAGCGATGTCATTATAGAGAGGCGGCGACCGTGACGCGCCTAGCGCCCATCCCTACTACCGCAAACGCCTCTGCCACCGTATGCGGTGGCTTAATTTGTCAGCAAGTAATTATACGTGTGTACGCATCGGTTACAGCCGTGCATGAAGTGTCGAGGATCGATTGGCGTCGTGTAGTTCTGGTGCCAGCTCTGCGCTGCGAACGCTTTCACGGATAGCAAACCAACGTAGCGCGTTGTTTGTTGCACAGAGCCCGTTTGTGAAATCCGCGGCCAATGGACGCGTGGTGCTGTGGCGCCGTGTAGCCGAATGGGTGCCTAATGAAGAGTAAAGGCCTTCTCGGAATGATGCGACGATGTTGAAATATGCTGTAGCGAGGCTTTCAAGGTGCCTCAGTTTTTTTTTTTTTCATGTGTTCTATTCCAGTGGTGTGGCGCACAGACGGAATGCGATGCGCTTTGTACTTGTGTTAATTAGTACCGAAACGGATGACGGAGTGAGCGCTCGAGCAATGGTTTTATTGGAACGCCGTGCAAGGCGTTACGGGGAGGGTAGATTTAAGAAATAATAGAGGTGAGGCGTGGCGGCAACAGTGCAACAATATTCTTATGAGCTTTCCTTGGTTTCAAACAATGCCTGACTTTCTTGTGTAATATGAGACACTCGATAATATGTTGGTTCAAATGGTGCCAAAACAATATTTTTACGAAAAAGAGAGAACCTTAATTGTCCAAAGGGCTCATTGTGCGAAAAGGCGCCCCGGTTAACACATCAGGATTTGCTTTACGAAGGCGCATATTTGGTTCCTTTGTTAAGTGACAAGGAGCAGCCGGTGCCGCCATAAAGGCGCCAACCTGTCCTATTAATCTTTTCAATAAAAAAAAAAAGGCTTATCGCTGCCTTCCCAGTGACAACACGATGGCAAATAGAGTGACACTATCCTTATTATAAGGTACAAGTCACACCTGACGACGTCACAGGGATGTAATCGAGAAAGAAAGAAAGAAAGAAAGAAAGAAAGAAAGAAAGAAAGAAAGAAAGAAAGAAAGAAAGAAAGAAAGAAAGAAAGAAAGAAAGAAAGAAAGAAAGAAAGAAAGAAAGCTGGTGACGTGAACATGTAGCAAGCAGTTCTGTAGTTATAGGGGGAATTACTAAAAGCGTTTTCCTCGTCTACTGACTGATCATTTTATGATGCCATACAAACTGCCACAACAGTCCGTCCTATTGATAACTTCTGGTTTATTGCATTCTTAGTCACAACTCCATAAAATGAACAGGCAATAAAGCCAGGAAAACCATAAGGCTTGACTTCTTGCATGCGGTTGTAAAAATAACCCGAATCGCTCGGCCTCCCTTCTTTACACTTTACATTTCTTTAAACTTTTACTGTCATTGCATGCGTAGTTTTATTCAAACTGAAACAAGTTCACTTTCTTCCTTGAACCACCAACTTGTATTCATATCGACAACAAAACTATATTTAGTACGGTTACTCTGCTATAAGCACATCCTTAATTTGCAAGCAACACGACATTTTCTTTTGGTGGCCTTATGGCTCGTCATGGAATAGCGTTATTTATATTTCACATAAATGCTTTTTATGACAAAGTACAGCGGATAGCCTTTCCAAGGTGAAGCAATGAATAGAGCTCCATCCTTGGCAGTTTCTCATACCGGCTCGAACAAAGTGGCTTGTTGCACCAAGGTCCCGGCGCTGACCGATGGGCGACCTCATTCCCCGCTATCCCGCCGTGGTCGGGCTCCATAGGCGCTTAAACAAACTGTATGTCTCCGCTGGAGAACTCGTTTGAGCCCAACCGAGAGATGTCACAGCGCTGTGTCTGCACATATGTGCGCCAGTAGCTTTGGGGTTCACGCTAACTGCCAGTATAGCGCTCCAAAGGCCACGCTCTTGTGGGCTCACGTTCGGGCAAAGCGGTGAACGTGACTTAGTCTAACCGACACAAAAGAGGCGTCGAAGGCCGCTCAAAGAGCACCCAGTGGTCGACACCACTATAAGCTTACGACCCGCTCCCGCTGCAAGCAAAATTAGCCTCCGACCCCCCCCCACCCCCCCCGACCCCCTTCCGATGGAAGGCAGATCGAAAAAAAGTTCTCCTTTTCTTGGTCGCATTGGAGAAACTTTGCGTGGCGTTTGCAGAAATAGAGTGACGACTGCCTGTCGGACCCCACGGTCATCCTGCCGAATTCTGCTTGTCACGAGCTCGATGTGCGCACAAGGTGGCCAATGGAAGAGAGAGAGGGAGAAAATAATGCAGAGAAAGGCAGGGAGGTTAACCAGAGGTAGTTCCGGCCACTGAGAAATGGCAAAAGGGGTTGGGCGTTTGATGTTCGGTGTTGCAGCAACAAAGTGAGTTTGTAAGTCAGTAAAAGACATGTTTACAATGCAATGTGTACTGTAGACAACCAGTAAGACATAGACATACATGGCAGTTGCGACAATGTAGAAAGGCTACGTAAATTAGCGTATATGTATAACTGGACAATTAGGATCGAGAAGCGGCAGTTAACAGTGCATCCGGTTACAGTGAGCGAAAAAGAGTTCAGAAAGAAACTGGTATGCGGTGATCGGGGACGCAGCGACAGTTCATTCACCACGGCGACGCACGAAGAGCGAGCCTCGAAGACGGTGTTGCTTCCGAGGCCGGCGGTGGTCTCGTCGGGAGAATGTGGTGTCGACGACTGTGTGGTTCCCATGAGTTGCTCGGCGGCGTTAACTTCAAGGCAGACTGATTAGCTGTTGGTTTAAGCTATCACGTACCGACCGGGTAACGACTTCGGAGGGCTCACGCAGACTCTCGCGACCAGTATATGGGTCGACCAGTATATAGGGTCCTTCTATGGGTCGAGCGGGGCCCGGACCGCACACACGCACGTAACCGCACAACCAAAATAGTGAGCACGTACGCCACTTCTAAGTTCTGCGTGGCAGCCATGTTTAAGTTGACAAAAATAAGAACATACGAACAAAACCCATCCTGAGACTTCAGCTCTAGTTGGGGTAACGTTGCACAGAAGAAGAGTAAAAACACAACCAAAATAGCAGGCACGTAGGCGTACACTAACGCACTCCACGCAAACAAATCGGCTACATACAAATGAATAAATTTTATCAGGATGACTTAGTATACATGTAGAATGCCGTCAGCTGTTAAAGAGGACACTCAGATGTGCGCATCTCACTTTGCTCGCGCCCTAGCTGCAAGTGGCTGCAGAAGCAATGTCAGTGCACTGCACGGGTGTGTCGAAAGGAGTGAGAGCTACCAACCAGAAGTTAACTGCTACAAAAAGGTCTGGGCGATTTTATTCTTACAAGTGAAGAAAATCGGGACATGCTCTGCACTCAAACTCATGTTTTCTCTTTAACAGTGGACCCCTGTGTGCAGAAACAAAAAAATTTCAAGCATATTGCCAGTCTTGTAACACGGCACCACCTTCCCTCCCCCCCCCTTTTTTTTCTTTTTTAAGAAGGGAATACTATTGCATAATATTGTAGACACACACAAATGGCGCGTAGGCCTTAATATATAGAAGGATTATCTTGTTTACATATTGAAGACGTGCACACGTGACACCACTTAAGCAATGGCAACATTATACAATGCAAGCAAGAAAAATTTTATGAACGCGCAACACACATCCTACATCGTGCGGAGATAGTGAGCTCCTACGCTGCACTGCGTTTAGTGAAGAACCAGTTGACGTGCTTAACGCCGGTTTTCTTCTTGAAGAATCGATAAAGCATTCCGTCTTCCCATTTGGGTGTTAGGCTTCCGTTTTCGTCCCTGCACCTTAGTTTCTTCACAATCTGACGGAAACAGTGCTTTAGGGATTCATCCTCCTCCTGCTCCTGATCTTAGCCATTGAATGGGTCGGCTGTGATGTCAGGTGTTATGAGCTTTTGAAACTTTTCTGGCGTTTTCTTCGTTTTACGCTCGAGTGACAACGGCTGCTACGACTTCTTTCTCCTCCGCAGTTTTTTCTCCAACGGCTTCTTCAGGTTCCTTCTTTGGGTCGTCTGGAGCTCTTGCCTCCTTTAGGTTTCCGAGGATTAAATCATAAGGCGGCCCTTGCATGCAAAGGTCTCCAAGTAAACAGGCCGCTTTCGTCCTGTTAATTCGTCGTCTGTCACGAGGTCACGACTCACGATTGCTGTGTTACAGCCGGTGTCCCGCAACACTGCACTACTTCTGCACATGTTAAAGCCCTTGCGACCACCTGTATCGACAAGAAATTCTGGTCGCGTCGTCATCACTGCATCGACTATACAGGGATCTTTTCCCCGTTCTTCAGCTCAAGGCAGACGTCATGTATTCTCCCTTGATTAGCTATTGTTGCGGGGGAGTAAACACATGACGATTGAAGTTTATATTTACCTCGTTCGAACACGTATCTGCTTTGTGGCCTTTTCGCTCCCAAACGAAGCAGGGGGGGTCTAGGGTGGCCGGAGAAGTAGTTCCTGCCTTGCGAGGCTAGATGTCCCATGCGTTTCGGGGTCATCACGACTGTCTCGCTTTGATTTTGTCAGGTTGGTGCCACTCTGAGCTTCGGTAAACTGATCGGCCAAACCGAACATTTCCTCGAGAGATTTCGCTTTTCTCTCTTTCAGATAAAGCGATAGGCCGAAATGGCAGCCATGCAGAAACTTCTCTCCTATTAGCAGCTCACAAAGCGAATGGAACTCCGTTGCACTTTCCGAAAGCTGGATCCAACGATCGAAGTGACGTGTTAAACGGACCGCGAACTGTGCCACAATCTCGCCATCCACCGGTGTTCCAGCATTAAACTTGTCGCGGAAGCCGTCTGCCGTAAACCGAATTCACTTCAAGGCAGCTGTCTTCACCTTTCAATAATCCGCCGCATTAGCCGTCGGCAATCACCCGTCGGCTATCTGCCGTAATCAGCGCTTCCCCACTTCAACACGTAGATATTGCTGTTGACCACTGGCTCTCCGGTCCCTTCTGGCATTGCGCAATGCTCTCAAATCAGAAGGTTGCTTGTGTTTAGCCACAAACTAAGCTCCTCCATCCTGTCTCTGCGCTCGTATTAGAACCGGCCCTTATTTTCAGCTCTCTGGAGATCTATCTTCAAACGCATCACATCTCAAGTTCACTCCTGTTTCCCTCGCGGCCTCGCGCTCCCCCTCGGTTACCCCTCGCGCTCCCCCTCGGTTACCTCTCGGGCTAACGCTCGCTTCTTGCGCTGCATCACCTGTTCTTTCTTAATCCAAGAACTCCTTGCCCACTAGCTGACTTCCCATCGCCATAAACTTTTCCAAATCCTCACTCGGATCTTCAAAGTGCACCTTAGCGGTAAATGAGAGAAATGCGTCAGTATTTCGTCGCACCTCTTTGAGGTCACGGATCCGTGTTCACCACATTGAAAAGTGTTATTTAGGAGGTCACTCGACATACGTCCTGCCTTTTCAAGGAGCGAGCAGTCCACCTTCGGCTGCAATATATAGTATATATACATATGTGTGTGTCTGTATACATGTACACACACACACATATACACGCATTTCTAAGCTCTCCCGTCCCTGCTCTACCACATGACAGGCTTCACCACGCCTAAACACACATACACTTTTTTTCCACTTTGACATTCCCTATGCTAACGAATTAATAGCGCTCAGGTTCGTGCACTGTTGTGTTCGACGTAAACAAACGAAACGCGTAAAACAAACAGGATCTACCAGGATGTATTATGTTATCATATATATGCACAGTCATGGACAACCTAACCTGAAATGATTGAGCGGCAACGCTGCGAAAACTACCGGTGCCGTCGCGAAGCCGCGAGAGCATGAAGCAACACCGCACGCAACAACGAGATGAACACGCCACTCGAGACAGGCGCGTCAGCCTAATCGGAGAGCGGAGGGGCGCGTCTCTGATGCGCCTCGCTTGTCTCATCCTTATGATCCGCCTGCGAGTGCTTTCTACGATATCGCGAAATATCATTATGCGATATGTTCTCGCGACTCTCGTGCTGGTGGTTATCCCGTTCTTTGCTTCATGTACTCGTGGCTGCGTGGAGCCACCGGTAGTTTTCTATTGACGCCCTCCGTCATTTCAGGTTAGCTTGTCTGTGACTGTACAGCAGGATGTCGAGGATCCGAGCTGTACTTCCCATTGCTCCATACTGGGCGTTAATGGTTTACCTAGGTAACTATATAGACTTCTGGCTTTCCTCTCACACCCCCACGAAATGTGTTAGTGATGTCCAACAGGAAAATGCAGGGATGCAGTTCACTGCTGCTTTACAGTGTACCAGCACGTGTTACAGGCGAACATTCGAGCTTGGTGCACCGAGTTCCTGTTGATTTAGCGGCGACTTTGCTGACCATCATAAAGCGTGGTTAACTCCTCGAAAACAAGGATGACGCTATCGAGAGAAAAACAATTACGAAGACCGCACGTGCTACAAACGAACTAGAGCAGAATAGTTGGTAGATCGGCGCTGTCACTTTTGTTTTTTGTCAGTGCAGTGTCAGCCAGTACTCTAGTCTACCCTGCTCCAATTCATTTGTAGTGCACTGGACCTCTGCATTTCTGTGTCTCTCTGGCTTACGAAGCTCTTCACTTGCTGCCCACGCACTGCACGGGACGCTCGCGAACTGTGTCGCTTTGTGTCTGTCACCGCAGTGTCCACGTGGCTTCACTGGCTCTGTCCCGTGTGTCCTCAGAGTTGTTTTTCCGAGATGCTTCCCGGAGGCAGCTGCAAACAAGCCGATGCTGTCTTCAGCTACCGTTGCTTGTGACGTCCGCCGTGGCTGGAAATCCGGAGAAAAATCGTCCGCGTGTACCAAGAGATATCACTGATGGCTCCCCACGCTTTCACGATAAGGCTAAGTCGGATCGCCGCGGCAGATTCCAGCGGATGTCTGCCCTCTCCTCACAACGGCCGAGTCGGATCGCGGCTGCACGCTGCCCTTGGCGCCGCGATTCGGGGACGCGGTCGCGCACTCGGGCCGCGGTGACGCTGGGGGCGAGATGCTGCGATGCTCTCGTTTCGGGCCTGTCATGCTGATGTCAGTCCTGCTTGGAGGGGCCGGCGCTTGTTGGTGGGCCACGAACAGCGTGGAGACGCTCTCAATGCGTGGCCTTTTTTTTTTCAACACGCTGCAAAGTGAACTCTCTCTGTTCAGTGCTCTTGCCTCGCTGCAACTGCTCGGCACGCGTCTAGCGGATAACGGTGGCGTATTTTTATGTTTGTTTGTTTTACTTTCTTCACATCAGCGGGTACGACGACCGTGCGTATCGCGCCATGTCTGTGGCGTCCGGCATGCTTGCTGCATAGTTATAGATTACACCGGCGGCGGATGTAGTCGTCGCCGACGAGAATCACGACTCGCAGTATCTGTCTTGTGCGGGTGTTTGGCACGCCTTTCTTTTCATAACTGTAACTTGCCCAGCTCATATCACAGCAACTCGGCAGCTTTCTGTCCTCTGGTTGAATTTAGATGTTATATTTACAGGAGGAAAGAGATATGATTCAGTGCACTTTCAGACTTGCCGTGGTCTTAACTCAATGCGGAAGTAAACTAGCAAAAATGTTTTGTTCTTCAAAGCATCGTGCCTCGGTTGTATTTTCATGTTTTTCTCATCTGTTTCCACATACCGCCACATACCTTGCGTTACGCTACCATTCCTTCAGCTGTCTCTTCCGTCTTTGTTTAAATGCCTTGTAAGCGGGGGAAGAAATACAAACGAAAAATTAAGGCCGCTTTTCACCTGTCACAATAACGCGCCAGAGTTACAAGAAGAGATAGTGTGTGTCTACGTGTGCGTGTGTGGGTGTGCGTGCGTGTGTGTCGTTCGCGGTCGTAAAGTTTGTGCAAATTTATAGTCGTGCCGCCATTGCTGTCTTGTGTGTGCGGTGGGCGATCGGTTCCGTCTGCAGCGCCTCGGCAGCTACACAGATGCTCGGGAATGCTGGCGTCAAATAGGGCCGCGCGTGTCTTACACCCCGCCGCAACAGGGACGCCCAGAGCTGAATGGGCGAGCAGCAGCCGCCGACTAACAGGCCCGCCGCGGTTCGTCGTTCTCCGCAATCTCCGGGAGCATCCGATAAAGGTGGCTGTTTTATGGTGTTGCGAGGACCTTTTGCAACAGGCGATTGAGATGCCGCTTATCGGCAGGACACGGCGTGACCGTGCAGCGTCGCATTTTAATTCTTTGCCTCCGCTTCCGTCGTCACGTCTGTGAAACCGGTTTGCGTCGAGGACGTCGCCGGCGGTTTTTTCTTTTTTCGTTTTTTTTTTTCGCGCCAAGTGATCAGGCGTGGTTGATAGCGGCGTCCCCCTGCTCGCCGGAGCAGCGTCGGGCAGCCCTCGCACATCATCCGCGCACGCGCTGCCGCCGGACTCCCACACAGCGTGGGACGCGCGCCTGGTCAGCGCGAGAAACACACTTAGCGCCTCCGTGATGACGTCTGGTGCGCTGCACTCGAGGCTAATGGAGGGTTCGCGGAAAGAAGACGATGCACCGGTCCGGGCCAAGTCGCCCAATGAGCAGTCGTGCAGGCTTCGCCCATGACGCAAGCTCTTCTGCCGCGGACGGCACCGGCGGCGCTCGTACGGCCATCCATCGCGAGCGGGGCAGCGCGTAATGTGGCAGTTGCGCAACGTCGCCAGTTAAGGATGCTGGGGCTTCCTGCTGGGCACGAATTTTTTCGCAATCTTGGTTCGGTTGCGCAAAGCGGTGTACGTCGTCCACCGGCATGTATGCACACACGCACGCACGCGCTCGCCGCAGCATTGAACTCGCCGCGTCATGCGAGGCCTGCTCGGGCTTCAGCGGCAGACCCCGCCTCCGTTCCGTGTTCGAACGAGATCTGCAGGTCGTCCCTGCGTCGGTCTTCGGCCACCGGCTGTCTGCGGCTTCTGTTAGCCTCTTCCATTGCTGTCATAGACCAACTGTAGCTCGCGCGATGATGGAGTGCCGCCAAGTTTGGTGACGTCTGGGTGCAGAGGCGTCGAAGCAGAATTTAGCTCGTGAGAGAAAAACAATGAGTACAATTTAGGGCTCGTGTTTGTAAGCAGTTCACAAACAAACAAACAAACAAACAAACAAACAAGAAAGAAAGAAAGAAAGAAAGAAAGAAAGAAAGAAAGAAAGAAAGAAGCTTTTGAGCTATTCACAAAAAGGTTCTTACGCTAAAGCTTAATGCCATCCAATCGCGATGTTCGCCATCCAACGCGAAGGCGTCCGATCAATGCGAAACAGCACTTCCGAAAGAAAAGCTTTGTGGATCCAGCCTAAGAATAGTTAAAACGGCATGCTCCGATAAATCGTAGACAGCCTGCAAGTTTGTCTTCTCCGCGTATTCAAATTGTCCGTGATTGAGGTCGCGTTCTCGTCCGGCTTCAATCATATCCAATAGCCGTTTCACGTTCATTCGCTCAGTGCGATTAAGACGCTCAAAAGGCGACAAAAGTTTCCGTAAGCTAAGCGAAACAGAGCGACTAGCGTGAGTAGTCGTGGAGTGGCACGCGAACTTTGTAGAGTCACTGGTCTGTCTTCGCATTCCTACGTGACTGACAAAGGTTCACCAGTGATAAAGTTATTACATGTACCCGTGTACTGAGCTGTTGGCTTGACATAAATTTGAATGATAAACAGGAAAAGGCTAAGCTGCACTTTACCGCAGTCTGTACACACACGAGAAAATAACACCCCCGAGGATGGATTTGATGTCGATGCAGCCTTTTCGCACATTCACTTTTACTGAAAATGTCAAAAATGTGTGCACTCGTTAGTATAATTAACAATGTTAGTGCAACATTTCGTTCATTTCAGTGTGCTAGAAGGGTGTTTTGTGTGAAACGCACACCTTATGAAATTTATGGGCGCTCGAACACTTCAACATTTCAAGCAAGTTAAAAGCCGTGCAAGTTTCGGACGTTTTGCAAACCGGTTGCTCTGTAACTTTCTAAATTGGAATTTTTCGCCTAGCATTGTTGCTTCAGAAGTTGGTTATTAATCTTTACTAATTATCTAATTAAGCAAAATAGGAAATGTAGCGTGACACACTACATACAAAAGTGAGCAACTTGCAAATCTAATTGAAATTCTTAAATCATTTGTACTACCAGAAAATATAGTGCATTGGATTCAAGTTTATTTAGCGAATCGTGTTCAGTTTGTGGAAATCGATGGTGTGAAATCTAGTAGCCTGCCTGTTTTATCCGGTGTACCACGGGGGTCAGTGTTGGGACCCCTGCCTTTTCTTATCTATGTAAATGATATTGCTAAAAATTTGGATCCTAATGTCAAGGTGAAATTGTTTGCTGATGATTGTGTCATTTATTCTGCTGTCAGGAGCTCTTCATGCCAGGATACACTTAACAATAGTCTTTGTAAACTCGCGCACTGTTGCGACGACAGAGGAATGTAAATAATCTCTTCCAAAGCAGCGTCAATGACAATAACACTGAAACGAAAACCACTACGTTATACTTAACCCATTGGCAATCAGAACCTTGAATCTATTAGCTCTGTGAAATACTTAGGCATAACAATTAACAGTAACCTCAAATGGGACACCCATATTAATAACATATGTAACAAAGCCTTCAAAAAACTTTGCTTTCTACGCAGAAAGCTAAAGAAGTCACCTTCATGTGTCAAGCTGCAAGCTTATCGTTCCCTCGCACGTCCAGTCCTAGAGTACGCTTCCATAGTGTGGGACCCTTTCATTAATAAGGAAATTGATAAAGTTGAACGAATTCAGCGCCTGGCTGCACGGTTTATTTGCTCCACTTACAAAACATCATCATTAGTTTCTGGCATGTTAGGCCAACTTGGACTGGATACGCTCCACGTGCGCCGTAAAATCGCCAGGCTGAAAATTTTTTACTCGTTGTTTCATAATCAAACAGGTTCAGCAAATGCCATCTATATTACCCATGCTCCACAAAAGTCGTCGCGGATTTTTCATTCTAAAGTAGTCCAGTCATACTTTGCCCGCAGTAAAATCTTTCAGAAATCATTTTTTCCACTTTCAAGCGAAGAATGGAATCATTTACCGGAATGTGTTGTTGAGTGCACATCTAATGTTTCATTTGAAAATATGTTGAAAAAGCATCTTTTGTAAACCCTCTCCTGCTTTGGCAACATCGCTGCTTGCAGTACTGTGTAAATAAAATAAAAAATCTGCAGGTCCACAATTCAAGTTACGCTGGACCAGTAACTGTAGCTGTAGTAACTGTAGCGCGGCATTTTTTTTTTCGCTTTATTTTTTCGTAAACGTCTCGGAAAGCATTTCGGGATTACTTCGGCGGTCATCCACAATACTATTGAGGTATTGATGTAACCGAAAATATTGCTACAAAAATAAAACGTTGGTGCATTCCAGCGAAGCATTCATTGGGGGAAAGGGTGCAATTCTTCCCCCCCCTCCTACCCCCCCCCCAAAAAAAAATATCACCCATTCATATGGGTGTTCCTTTAGACACAAGAAAACACCCTTAGGGGTGCAAGTTTCCTCAGTGTGCACATGTAGCGCGTTCTTGCCGGCGTAGTCTCCGTTAAGTGCTTGCTTGTAGAACATGCATTCGTCGTATAAAGGCCGCGAAGCATACATTCGCTGTATGCGGACTAAAGCCACGACTGGCAATCATCGACAGCCAACTTCACGCATCCTTACAGCGATGGCTACGGCACTTTGATCACGAGCTATCGTGTACGAGCATTACGACAGTCGATTAACAGCCGGGATAAGTCATTCTACGCTTATCTCGCGCCAGAGTTCGCGCGTTGCCTGCAGCGGGTGCCGCGCTTGTCATCGCCAAACACATTCAATGAAAACGCGGACATGGCCTCCGGCAGGCCTTGCGCTCACGTGTGCACGAAAGCATTGGTACCGTTTCCGCGCAAGAACATGCATGTAATTGGCGCGGCCGTGCGTGAGTCTCGCCTGTAATTCGTCAGGACCATCGACCTTGACGGGCCGCACATAATCCATCTGCGAATGCCGCGCGGAGGTATATGCACAGCCAGACCCGAATGTATACAGCCACGCCATCCTCCAGTGAGGCTACGCTAGGCACAGTCACGTCATGATCGAAGGGGGCAATTCTGGTGGACGGTGGTTGCGACACGCCTTAATTAATGGACCTCAACGGGTTGTTCCATCAGCCTCTGTGCGCAGCTTGCGCTACGTCGACTGAAGCCGACAGCTGTGGCCCCTTCTTCTTGATCAATCTCACTTTCAATCTTGAACCACTGCCTTCTTTTTCTCACTTGCTTGGCCTCGGGCATGGTCCGGCTGCTTTGTCGAGTGTGCCCGCGTGTTTCCTGGAGTCTCAGGTGTGGACCTGAGACTCCGGTGCATTGAAACGCTGCTGCTGTGACCAGTGTGCGTGTTTAATATAACTACCGTTTCCTGCGTGATTGACCAAAATAAACGAGCGCCTGCGGCGCAGTACCTGCAGCGTTTGATCGCTGTTATTAGCGGACGGTGGAAAACTGATGATACTTCAGGTCACACAATTGTATTTGTATATATACGCTGTATTTGTACAGCTGTACAAATACAGTAAAAGCTCGTTAATTCGAACCGCAAGGGGAAGCCGCTTCAGTTCGAATTAACGAAAGTGAAGGAGAAAAACAGTACACTGCGATTTGGAAGCAGTAGGGCATGTAAGAAATTTGGCGTGTCAAAAAGTGGCACACGCCATCTTCAAGTCGAAGCTCTGGGTCCGACTGTGCCACACCACCGATGTCCACCGAAACGAACGTTAGCCGAGGCTTAACACCATCACAATGAATCGCGACGGCCGATACCTCCTAAGCTGAAAACAGAGGTGCACAACCGATGAAGACTGCCGAGACAAAGACGCTGAACATGTGAAGGTGGCGAAGGCCCTGGTTCGTTGGTTCTTGATTGCAAGCGCAGCTGCGACATACTTGATTCGCTGTGTTTTGGAGCTTGCCGTGCCATCTCCGCACATTAGCAGCTGTACAAGATTTGCAAAGACTCCGAGATTCGCAACGGGCAAGAAGTCTCGGAGGTTACGTAGAACGGAGAGGCGGCAGCCGCCGCTGCCTTCTGGCTGACCCCGCGTCGGTTAGATTTTTTTTCGATTTTGCCTTCTCTCACCGTTCTCTCCGTTTCGGAGGCAATACAGCCTTGTGTGTAGGCAGTAGGCGCGTTTCCCTGGCCGTGTGCCAGGTGAGCGTAGTTCGAATTATCCGTGAGGGAACCTTCTCGCGTTCGAATTAACGGACTTTTTAACGCGATAGCGTTAAGGAGCTCGTGTCGCAGAAAAGCCGGTGTCGTCGGCGTCGGTGTCGGTGTCGGCGTCGGTGTCGGCGTCAGCGTTTTGCGGCGTTGACCGTGAGCGATAAATCACGGCAGGCACTCCATAAATAAAAAGCAACTTCAAAGATGGGCTGGGTGGGAATCGAACCAGGGTCTCCGGAGTGTGAGGCGGAGACGCTACCACTCAGCCACGATTTCGATGCTTCCAAAAGGTACAAACGCGCCTCTAGTGAATGCGGTGTTGCCTTCGAAACGAGCCGTGGAAAGTTATACTGTGGTGTATATCGGTAATTATGAACATGTAACTTACAGAAGTCTCAATTACACGAGTAGCGATGTGCGTTTCGCTGCATTTCTTCTGCGCTTTCCGCACACGGAGAGCCATCTTGCGGCAAACACAGAAGACCCCCTCCTCTCCATGTACGGCGCTGCCCCGACAGATGGCGCGCCACGCGCGCATTGGAGCTGTCGCGGCTCGGACCAGCGCCTCCTCTATAGAGGAGGCGCTGCTCGGACTCTCTCCCCTGACAACGCTTCGCCTGGCTCCCTCTGTAGAATCAAGCGTCCTTCCTTTCTTTAGATCACTATCTCTCTATCTCTCTGCCCGTGCCGATCACGGCGTTTGGCTGGCGTGCATCATTTCCCCCTCCGGGATACCGAGTTCTTTGGTTCGCTCCGCTTGCTCAGGCGCACGTTTCGTTGCTGCGCCGAACGCCGCGTTGCTCGACCATATGGCTCGACGCTCACCGCGTCTGATGCGGGGCGCCTCGTAAGTGATGGCTGCCCTGTAGCCCATTGTCTTACACCCATTGGCGGGTCGACGGGAACGCTATCGCGTTCCACTCTTGAAGGCGAAGCTTAAGCGTCCTCCAATTTTTTATACATAGACTTCTGTGGAGCTTGGCCGGACCAAACCGTACAGTTCGAATTATCCATAAATTCGAATTATTGAAGTTCGAATTAACGAGCTTTCACTGTACAGCGTATTTCAGAAGGTGCAGTATACACATACCGGGTGCTTCAGCGAACACTTTCAACTTTTTTTAAAAATCTGCCTGTGGAAGATAGCACAATTCTAGTTCATGGGCTGGTCTACTCGCAGAGATGGACATTAATTACACAAAAAATTCAAATCCATAATCGACTAATTACCAAAATCACTAAGTTTTTAACTAATTACCTTATGGCACATATTGTAATTTACAAATTCTAGCCGGGAAGTTCGCAAGGGGGGATACAGATGGAAAGAATTCTCAGAATGGCACCAATTTCTAGATAATAATTGCCAAACTCTGCGGAGAAATTAATTGGCGTTCTAGTTAGTGTTGTGCTTCAATAAATAAAACGACGTTTTGTTAAGAAAGTAAGTGGTACGACAGTGCATTTTTCCGCAAGTTTGACGGCGAATATCTCGTAAATGGTGTCATCTGCACAATTCTTTTCAAGTGGATGTGCCTTCCAGGCTCACGCGCTAAAATTTTGTGAAGTGCAAGTGCAACAGGTGCCGTTAGTTAATTCGTTAAAACCGAATTAGTGGCTTTTTGGTAATTCGTCGATTATGCAGTTTAATTTTTTTGGCAAGTAATGTTCGCCTCTTCGAGTAGATGAGCTCATAAAGTAGAACTGTGCTATCTGTCACAGGCAATAATTAAAAAAATTTGAAAGTGTTCGTTGAAACAGCCTGTATAGTTCAAGACAGGGAACCGAGGGTCCCGATTTTTATTAATAATATCATAAGAAGCCAACAAACAAAGACACGAATAACAAGATAGGGGAACTTACTTGTACTTACTAACTGAATTAAAGAAAATGATAGATTAATCGAAATGAATGTGGGTGAAAAAACAACTGGCTGCAGGTGAGATACGAACCCGCGTCTTCGCAACACGCGTGCGATGCTCTTACCAATTGAGATACCACGGCCTGGTTTTCCCATCCACTTTCTGGGGGTATTTATGTTTTACCGCTAGAATTAACCCTGGGAGGGTTAGCCAGTAAGTTAGTTCAGTTGAGCAACAAGTGCCACGCCTGCTACCCGCGTCTATGCGGTGCTGGTTGGACCTTTTGCTCAGTGCGATTGCGCAAGAGACGCTCGACAGAGTAATTGACGTCCTTCCTGCAGATATCACACCCAGCGCCGCCATCAAAATGTGTATTTGCGTGTTCTGCAATTTAGCGGACCTGCAGTCGAGCTTTCAGCTTTCGCGCCTTCCGCCTCCAGATGTTTGCGCTGTGGCTCGTTCGAGGGCGCCACTTGCAGTTCAGAACGTGCTCGTTGCGCAGAACCGGCGCTTTTCCGCGTATTTCCCCGTGTCTCGCAAGCTGGCTTGGTCTTTATCTATTCCTGTATTTGCGCCCTGCGCGTGCGCTGGTTAGAACCAAGCAGGGAAGGCAAATTTCGGCATTTTCGTACGCGTTGCATCAATGTGGTTAGGCTAATCATTTTTACTTACGCTGTTTGTTGCCTCCACATTTAGCTAAGTCCAAACTTCTCTCGACCGGTAGAGCTCGGCGTCGTTATGGCTTTTGGAGAAGAGAGAGAGAGAGAAAGCTGGTGAAAGGTAAGAATCGGATGTTAAAGTGACACGCTAAAAAGAAACATTCAGTCAGTTTAGACCGATGAAGTATTCTTTCAAAACATTATATCAGTAAATTTTGCGGCAAGATGTCGATTTATAGAAGATAAAATAAAGGCCAAACACCCATTTTTCTTTCAATTCCGCGCCGAAACTTTAGCGCCGGCCCATCGTTTTGTCGTCACGGATTTCAAAGTAAATTTTTCTTTGTCGTGTTTGGGTCGTTGTGACTTGGTAATAGTTTTTTGCAACCCACCAACTAAGTTCAGTCTTTGCCTTTTTTCGCACACAGCGTAGTCCATCGTGCTAAAAAGTCCACTGGGTCTGAGTAGACGCCGTCGAAAGCCGCGACGTCGCGGTGAGCTGCGAGTGCGGGAACTTGACGGCGGCGTCGCCACCCGTCTATCATTTTCGCGTCTATCGGGGCTTAGCGAGTTTCTTCTCGCGGCTTTTTCCGTCTTCGGGAAGAGTAACTATTAATTTATTAATACCGCTGAAATGATTTTCTTTTTCGCTTTTGGATCCCTTGAACGAGTGAAATTCGGTTTGCAACTCTACATTGCGGGACGAGGTGAACGCGCTGAGTGAGTGATAGAGAAAGGGGAATATGACAGTGAGGCATGCGCTGGCGATGAAAGAGAGAGAGAGAGAAACGAAGAGGGAAAAGTAGGGAAGTTAACCAAGGACGTGCCCGGTTGGCTACCCCACACTTCAGGAGGAGAAAAGGGAAGAACAGATAAGGAGAGAACATATAAGGAGAGAACAGAAAAATAATAGTAGTTATTCACAGTCAGTGGCGGAGGAATCTCCACTGCCACAAGCGTTCATACAGTCCAGTGTCCTTCAAGAAGCGCAGAAGGGCCTTTTGCA
Source organism: Dermacentor albipictus (assembly GCF_038994185.2). Taxonomy (NCBI): domain Eukaryota; kingdom Metazoa; phylum Arthropoda; class Arachnida; order Ixodida; family Ixodidae; genus Dermacentor; species Dermacentor albipictus. The sequence goes on from NC_091821.1 coordinate 155,931,361, forward strand.
TGCGAGAATGCATAGGCTATGGTCCAAGGATTTTCTGAGAGCGCTCTTATTGTCTAGTAGGTTGAGTTTCGCTTGTAAAGTACGTCGTTGAGTTTCAAAGGATGGGCAGTGACACAGAAGGTGCTCTAGGGTCTCATCGCACCGACACAAATTTCACGCCGATCTGTTGGCCATTCCTATCAGGAATGAATAGGAATTTGTAAATGCGACGCCCAATCACATGCGACACAGTAAAATTGTTTCGCAAGTTAGGGTAGAGAGAGTGCAAGCGTGAGTTGGTGAAACCCGGTGAATTCCATCACAGAAGTGCGATGTGGCGAGCGAGTGATTGAGGTTGTCACGCAGCATCAGTTCTTGAAAGTGGTACAGGAACGCGCTGATGTTTTTGGTGAGCCGAACGCTCAGCTTCATCTGCGCTGTCGTTGCCGACAATTCCGCAATGTGTTGGCAGCCATTGAAATACAATGTCGGTGCCTTTCTAGAGCGCTTGATGATGAGCGTGCCTTATTTCGTACACTAGCTGCTCGTGTAACCCATGACGTAGGGCAAACTGCAGATTTTATTTTGGAATCGCAGAAAATGTCCCATCGATTTGGTGGCTACTGGAGCACGTACTTGAGTGCACCTTGAAGAGCCCAAGTTCTGCTGGTGTCGACGTAGTATTGTGCGAATTTAAACTGCAAAGAGGCGGCGTCCGATAGAACAGCCACTGCTCCGGTAGAGCTGTTGGAATTGGTGGAACCGTCCGTGTAAATGTGTGTGCGGTCAAAATAAGACTCGTTGAGGAGAAGCAGAGACAACTGCTTCTGGGCTAGCGGTGACAACTCTGCGTTCTTAGCAATCCCAGGAATGGAGTGGCACACGTGAATTTGCCGGAGACACCCCAATGCCGATGTTGGGCGTTTCGCAGGCTTGAAGCCAGATGATATCGAGTCATGGTGTCTCGTCACATTATCGCAGCAGTGTACAGTACCACAGTCAGTATACAGTGTACAGTCACAGTACCACAGCATGTCTTCGCAGTGGCAGATCGGCAAAATTGGGGGGTGGTAGCCGAGAGAGCTGTCGAATGCGCGCTCTTAGCGTCTCACCGACGATATGAGTGGTGGTCGGGTGCTCCTGTGCAATGACAATCGTTGCAGCTGTCGAAGAACATCTCGGGAGGCCAAGACATGTCCGAAGTGCTTGGGCTTCTACGCTATGTAGTGCAAGAAGATTAGTCTTGCATTTGTTGGACAAGACAGGAAGACTGTATCGCAAAAATCCGAGAAAAAGTGACGTGTATAGCTGGAACATGAAGCGCACGGACGGTCCCCACGATTTTTCAGCTACGAATTTGAACATATTCGTAATACAAATGAGCCTTTTCATCATGTATGAGACATGCGGACTCCAGGTGAGGTTATGATAACCTTTGAGCTTTCTGATACGCAGTTGACTGGCCCTCGATACACACCGGGTGGAAAGATCTGTTTTCGCGTAAATGCCACTAGTGCACATTTTTCTGTAGAAATCGTCAGACCTTGTCGGCGGAGGTATGCCGCTGTCAGAGTTGCCGCTTTCTGAGATAGAGAGAGCAAATGATAAATGAAAGGCAGAGAGGTGAGCCAGGACTGAGCCCGGTTGGCTATCCTAGACTGGGGAAAGGGAAAAGGGGAAGGAAAGGTTAAAAGAAGAAGAGAAAGCCTACTAAGAACAAGATTGAAAAGAGTGGGGCTCAACACTCCGCCTTGTGGGACACCACGACTAGAGGTGCATCTACTTGTCGGGCCATCCTCTGTGAGGGCAAACACAGATCTCCGTGAGAGATAGCTCCTAATCCACCTAGAGACGTGGCCTTCAAGTTCTGCAGCCCCAAGACCTTGGAGAATGGCTCCATGGGTTACGTTGTCCTAGGCACCTTTTACATCTAAGAAGAGTGCCACAGACAGGCGCTTGATAGCTTTTTGTTGCTACACGGAAACCACGAGATCAATGGCGCTGTCACCTGTAGACCGTCCACGTCGAAAACCACCCATAGCCTCAGGGTAAATGTTATAGTATTCGAGGTACCACTCCATACGTGTCAGCAACACCCCCTCCATGACTTTACCGATGGAACGATGTAAGGTCCAGCGCAGACTTCGCAGGCTTCAGTAGAGGCACCAGTCGGCTGCACTTCCAACCGTCGGGTACTATGCCGTCACGTCAAGATTGATTGAATATATCCAGAAGACAACGTTGTGCTGTTGAACCTAGGTGCCTTAAGGCAGCGTAGGTCACCCCATCGGGACCGGGTGATGACGATCGCCTGTACATATAGCCAAGGCCGCTTGCAGTTCTTCCGTAGAGAAAGGCATTTCCATGCTTTGATCTCTCGCGATGGAAACGTCATGCAGCAAGAAGTCAGCCAGCAGAATGAAGTCACCAGTAACTTTTGCAGAAAATTATCTCGCGACTTCAAGCTCTCGACGCCTTTGATATAGAGCCAGCGCTGTGAAGTGCTGACGTTGTTGTGGAGGTGAGCGAAGACCCCGAACAGTTCTCCACACGGGTTGTAACGGCTTGCGAGGGTCCAGCGATTCGCAGAAGCTCTTACATCGTTGGTTCTGAAGTTTGTTCACTTGTCGTTGAACTTACTTCTGAATGCGTCGGGCTTCCCTCAGGTCATAAATTGACTTAGTACGCCTATATCGTCTTTCGGCCCGCCGGCGGATCACCCGAAGCCTTTCCAATTCATGGTCGAAATCTGTGCGTCTTGTAGATGTTGTATGCGTCCGCTTAGAAGCCTGCAGAGCTTGTATGATCATGTCCTCAAGGCGCTGGGGATGTTCATGTCTGCTTTTGTCCTCGATCGAAATTCGGCCTTGACTCTCTACCATGTGCTCTCAAGACAAACAGACTGCAGGCTGGCGATGAAGAGGTTTGAAAAAGCACTCGGTAGGGCTATCTCATGGAGTCGTCCACTATCCACAGTAGAATCCGCCGCGCTGTCATAGACAGGCGCATGACGCGAAGCAGTTTTCTGCATGCCCGTGACTTCCCGAAGGGACAGACTTATCGTGAACTTTTCCCCAAACCGCGTTCTCTCCTGCACTCTTAACAAAGAAATGTGTGAATGGTTAGTGACGGAAGATGTTACTAACTATTGATGACTGTTACTAAACCGTTACTAACTTTCTACTGTGCATTTACTCGCGCAAGAGATCCACAGGGGCACGGAAGTTTAAAGGCCACTACTTCGTCTTGTCCATATAGTCTGTTATGATGTATAGTGGCAGACTTTTTATAGTGCAACATTAAGGTGAACCATACGTAGCTCCTTTCATTGTGTATGTTGAATTACCACTTACGTAATAGTTTGTGGCACACAAATGTGCAGACGATACATTATAAAAGGAAAGGCCTATAACTTCGTTCATTTATTCACATACATAGGTTCTCGCCGGCACAGCTCGTGCTCCCAAGTGTACGGCTATGGATACACACGAGGTTGTTCTATTATGCGATGCGTTGTCCTGTTTATTCATTTGTTCCTTTCTCTGCAGTTTGGAATAGCGCTTAGGATGCTTTTTCGAATGTAAGTGACCTGTTATGGTCATAGAAGGGGCGCTTTTAAATAGCCCCGCTATAGTGCTGATGACGATAATGCAGTTGTGCTAGCAATAGTTGCCAAGTTTTGTAGGGAGCAACTGAGCAGCATTAGTAACAGTCACTACCTTTCCTAGGTAGTAAATGTTTTTACCGTTAACGTTACTTACTGCATTCACTAGCGAGGTCGTGACTGTTGTATTGTGACGAACCCTTGCTAACTTATAGGTAGCAGCTACTAATACATTTTCTTCTTCCAAGAAGAACACAAGGCTTCGAAGCCAACGCTCATCTGGAAAAGTGAGCCGCCTGCATGTGGCTACCTGCATCTTTATATCTCTTGCGTTGTTGTCGTCTTACGAGAGCGTTATTGCGCACCGATCGTGGCAGTGCACTTACGAACGAAAGGCTTTGTCAGTTGGAGCACTGGTGCCCGATTCACAAAGCTCTTCGTTCGTAAATGATCTCTTTGATATTGACCAGCAGCGTTCGCTATTAATATTTCTGGCTAAAGGGTTTCCCGGAGTTGGTTCTTACCAACAGTCTTAGCGTAAGCACATTTTTTTGTGAACACGGGCCCGGGGGTGCTACATGCAGGATGCCCCGAGTTTGTCGCTCGCCTGAGTTTGCTCGAGGGCAGCCAGTGAACAAAGATGGAGCACACATTAAAATGTCGAGATAAAGCCACGCATGTCAACACGAGCGCACCCTGCGCACGCAGCTTCCTCGTTTCAAACAAAGAAGACTGGGCAAGGTTACGCGCCACTGGCGCTTATTTTGTTATCAATGCAATATCGCAATGCCGTGACTGTCCCGCAGCCTACCTACACACTCGGCGAAAGACGCTTGCCACGCCTTTCTGGGGACGGTCATGGGCGTGTCTCCTCTTTCGAACATTATCTGTCGAATGCGAACAGTGCAGACGTGCGCATTCTCACGCCAACCTTTCCCTTTATATCTTAAAAGATAACATTTTTCGTGTAACTTACTTGCACAGGTGATGCACTGGGTAGAACGATAAGCAAATGAAAGACGGAATTGATAGTTTGACCGCGCGAATCCTTCTTTTTCGGCCGCGCATCAAATAACACAAGAGTTAATCTAGGTAAGCCAGTAAAACTGCAGGCGTGCCGAGGCTTGAATTTTATGTACTGATGCCATTCGCTCATTCATCTGGGGGCGTCGCCAGAGCTCGCGGAGATACCGAACTTCTGCAAATTCAGGCCATCCTGCATAGCACCCAAGGTGTTTCTTCTTATCCGGGAGACTTAAAAAACAAAGTCATATCTACGCCCCTGCCGTTCTTGCACATATGCTACATAAATGGGCGGACATTAACAGCAAGAAAATTTCCATCCATAACACCACCATTTAACTAAAATATATTAATTATCTTTTTAATTACAAACTCTATGTCACATGTTTTAATAACAAACTTGGAGCTGAGGAGCAGTAAAGTCATCTATGCTTAGCGCAAAAACTTTAGCAGCACTTTCTAGATATCCGTCCCCAAAATCTGCTAACAGATGTCTCGGTGTTCCAGTTAAGATTACCCCGAACTAATAAAACACGCTTTTGGGAAAACTGTCAACTGGACCGCCAATCTACTTCGTAGCACTGCTCACAGTCGTGCTACAGTGGCACAAACCATGTCAACGACCGGGAACACGCCGAGTTTGCGAAGATCGCCATTTCTATCTACGTTGACTGACTTGTGACATCAGTATAGTGAAGGCACCATTTGGCGCCGGTGTTCCACAACAATTAATTGCCGTACGAGCATGCACAAAGAAAATATTGCGATAGACAAAAAGAAAATACTGACGGGCATTCCAACGTTTACACCCTCAAGTCTTGTCCGTTAGGGCACCAGCTGTTAGGCCCCTGCTAAAGTCAAGGCAAAATGTACAGCTAGCCACAACGATAAGAAGGGAACGCTGTTGGGTAGACAAAAAGGAAAGAAAGGACACGAAACTTTGCGTGTAAGTTCTTGACATCTAAGAATGCGACTATGATTGGAACAAATTTTCATTCACCACTTTTCGTCCACCCGCCGTCCTTTTTATCAGGCAGAATTATCCGAGCGCAGCTCACACTGTCAGCTCCGTTCCCACGTCACGCGCCAAGGCGCTGCAGACAACTGCGTTGGTTTTGCATATTTAATGAGTGAGTCACAGCGCATCTCCCAGAGACGCGAGCGACACGCACTCATCACTTCGGTGGAAAAACCACAAGGAAGCCACGCTACCGAGCCACCGTCACGCTCCGCCCAATTAATCGGCCCGGCAGCATGAGCGCAGTGCGCACTGTGCCGCTCCCGCTGGGCGCCTGCGTGCAGGCGTACTTGAAGAGAGCCTGTGCGCTCTGCTCCGCTCAGGACGGCGTGTTTGCTCACCGCCGCTCAGCGGGAGCGTGCGCACAACGCTCACACGAGCAGCGGCACGCTCCGCTGCGAAGCCCATTGAGCGGAGGAGCGTGAGGGTGAGCCTACTTGGATTCCTTGTCGTTTTACTGCGCGTCGAAGAGCGCATGATTAACACAGCCATTTGAGCGCGGGAAATGTAAGCGGAGCGCAGCGTAAGCGATGCTCTGCTTAAGATGTCTGTTGTCTGGGTGCACTGGTCTGAGCGGAGCGGGCTGTAAACGTTGAACAAAAACTCTGTTATTTTCTATTCCTGAAAGAGAAAGCGAAGCCGATCGTAAGATGGTAGTTGCGAGCAAACCGAGTATTTGATTTTAGGTAACGCTGTCGTCTGTGAATCCATGCTGGTGGAAGGAAATGAAGTCGTTTGATTCGTGCTTCAATCTACCACATTAATTTTTAATACCGGTTATTTTGGATCGCACTTCGTACAATCAGATTGCAGTCTGGGGCTGCTAAGAAGAACAACTTTATTAAAAAGAATGGTCCGGCAGTTTTTGTTGTGGTGGCCTCAGATGGCGGCTCGAAGTCCTTGGACTCGGGCGGCATCTTCGGCTTGCCGAACGGCCCAGAGCTGGTCTTCCAACTCCGAACTTTTGAGAGCCACCTCCCAGCAGCGGCGACGTCGATGGAGAAGGTCCCCGGCAGCCCCCGCAGCTGGGGCGGCGTCGAGAAGAAGCGAGCTGGAGGCTTTCTGTACTCTGGTAACGGCCACGCTTATGGACGCGTCGCGAACGGAGGTGGTTTCAGTACCGTTGTTGCCGGCACATTCCTAGGGCATGTGTCGCAGCGTTGCTCTCTATCCACACGCTTTGCACACATCAGTTGGGTGTGAAGCCGGGTAGCAGTGGTGTAAGACGGCTGGGCTAGGGTAGGTGTGTGTCTGGAGCAAGCGTAAGGTTACGGCCTCGTTCCTGATTAATTTATCGTGCGGTGGTGGGAATGTGCGTCTTTCGAGTCTGTGGTGTTGGGTGAGGTCTCTGAACGTGCTCAGGCCATCGTCCCACGCCCATTGTGATTCTTGTTGCTGCATTTCTGTCGTGTAGTGTCCCGATCCGGCAGATCCGATGCCCCGCTCTCGGGGGTGGAGGCAGGGGCCACATAATCTGCGGCGGCTCGGCGTGTGAGACCTCGATCCGTGGCGTGGGCCGCCTCGTGGGCCGCCTCGTTGCCCGCGAGCGGGACGTCGGTATGTGCCGGGGTCCAGAGGATGAAGATCGCAGAAGTTTGGGGTTGCGAGGGCGATGTCGAGTCGCCGTCTTGACAAATTTGGAGTATGCGGGCCGCTTCCCGCGAGACGCGGCTGCGCGCGAAGCTGCGGATTGCCGCCTGCGAGTCGCTCATCACGGTTGCAGCGTTCGACACCGCGGCGAGTGCTAGGGCTATCGTGGCTTCTTCGGCAGTCTCCGTGTGTCCCGTGGTCACCCTACCGTTCGCGAGGCACCTACCCGTGCGGTCTATATACAACCGCGATGAAGTGTGCGCTTCTCCCTTCTCTATACGGCGTGGCGTCTGTACAGCGATTCGTTGCTGTTGCGACACTCCTTTCGAAGGTCGCTTGCTCGTTTGTTACGTCTCCCGACGTGGTGCGTCGGGTGCATGCTCTTGGGAAGCGGCAGGATGATCAGGCGGTCGCGGACCGAGGCCAAAACCGCCGTCTTTTCTGCATGCTGAGTGCGGTACGTGAGGCCGAGCGACTCGAGGAGGCATCGACCTGTCTTTGACTTCGATAATCGTTCGTATTGCGCAACGTCGTGCGCCTCGATTAACTCAAGCGAGTTGTGAAGTCCGAGCTTAGAAACTTGGCGTTGAGTGGAACGCCGATCGCCCTCTTGAAAGCCTTTCGTATCATGCACTCGACCTTGTTTTCTTTCGACCCTATCCACTTCAGGTAGGGGGCAACATACGTTATGCGGCTTATCGCGTACGCCTGCACGAGACGGATCCCGCAGTGTTCGCGCATACCATAGCGTCTATTCGTGATGCACCGCAAGAGTCGGATCGTGTCATCCACCGAACCACGAAGTCTTCGCACCGTCTCTCCGTTATGGCCATTTGCCTGCAGGTGTAACACCAGGATTCTAATTTTGTCTACGTGCGGTATGGGAATATACGGTCTGCCAGTGTAATGCTTATTTGGGAGTATTCCCGTTCCTCGTCGCGCAGAGTTTTACGACCTCTGCTTGTGGATTTATAGATTAAGAGTTCGGACTTGGTAGCAGAGAACTCGAGGCCCGTTCCTCGCAAGTAATCGTGGACCGCATGTACTCCCGCCTGTAGCGTTCGCTCGACGTGACCGTCACATCCTCCCCAGGGAACCCAGAGGGTGACGTCATCCGCGTAGAGACTGTGATGCAATCCTTCTGCTTCTGTTAATTTCTCGGGTAGACCGAGTAGAACTAAATTAAAGAGTAATGGTGATATGACGGATCCTTGCGGCGTGCCGGACGGACCCGTCTCAAATTCCGGTGATTCCTCGTCGCCAACGACGACGCGTGCACGCCTGCACACAAGGAAATCTCTAACGTAATTATACGTTCTTTGGCCTGGACCTAATGTTTTCACTGTTTTTAAAATCGTTTCGTGTTTAACGTTGTCAAAAACGTTTTTAATATATAGGCCGAGAATTGCCTTAGTGGAGCTGGTAGTGTCGTCTACGATCTGGTGTTTAAGCTGAAGCAATACGTCCTGTGCGGAGAGATCGCAGCGGAATCCTAGCATGGTGTGCGGGAACGCGTTGCGGTCTTCGAGAAAGTCGGTCACGCGGTGAGAGCTGCGTGTTCCATGACTTTGCCGACGCAAGACATGAGCGAAATCGGTCTTAGATAATCGAGCGTAACTTGCTTACCTGGTTTTGGAATCATGATAACGCGGGCCCGTTTCCACGCTTCGGGAAGGAAGCCCCCTCGCCAGCACTCGTTGACGTAGGTCGCAAGTCGGGAGGTTGACTCGTCGTATATAAGTTACGGAGAGTCTTGTCGGTAACCCGGGCCGGGCGCCGATCGGGTGTTCAGTTCGAACAGGACTATCCGAATTTCTGCTTCGCTAAATTCCGCGTCCAGTTTCTCTTTTGCGACGCTGTCGTATTCGGCGTGCTGGATGCTTTCGGCCTTCTTAAAGTAACGGTCCCGCATTGGGTCGAGGAAATTATCGCCTTTACAATCTCTTACTACTTTACGAGTCTTGTGGTGGCCCGAGTCTCCTCCGGATCTAATAGGTGTTGAAAGAGGTGCCTAGCGCTCGCCTCGGTCATCTGCCTCTCGAGGCCGTTGCCCGTGTCTTCCCACTGTGCCCTGCATACCTGGAGTGCGCGTTTTTCGATGTCTCTATCCAATTGTGCTAAACGTTTGCGCAACCCCTTATTATGTCTTAAGCATTTCGATCTTTTTAGGAGTGCTCGCTTTGCTTCCCACATGTCTAGGAGCCTGCTGTCGATTATTTCGAGGTTCGCCTCGGGCGGAACGTCGCTCGTTGCCGCGTCCCTTCTAAGCGCCTCGGTCCATTCCCTCTGTGTCCGTAATCGGCTCATCGCCTCGCCCCCCCCACCTTCTCGTTGTTTGCGGAACGTGTCCCCACTTCACCTGTTTGAGTTCACAGCCTTTGCCTTCAGGGTTAGTACCGCGACCGCTCGGGCCCGTGTCTATTGCGATCCCGATCAGCGAGTGGTCACTCCTCATATCTTCCTGCGTATTTTAACGCGACAGTGTTAAGGAGCTCGTGTCGCAGAAAAGCCGGTGTCGGCGTCAGCGGCGTTGGCCGTGAGCGATAAATCCCAGAAGGCACTTCATAAATAAAAAAACATCTTGCAAGATGGGCTGTGGGAATCGAACCAGGGTCTCCGGAGTGTGAGACGGAGACGCTACCACTCAGCCACGAGTTCGTTCCTTCGGAACGGGACAAAATCGCCTCTAGTGAATGCGGTGTTGCCTTAGAAACGTGCCATAGAAAGTTATACTGTGGTGTATATCGGTAATTATGACCATGTAACTTACAGAAGTCGGAGTTTCACGTGTAGCGAAGTACGTTTCCGCTAAATTTTTTCTGCGCTCTGCGCACACGCAGAGCCATCTTGCGGCAAACACAGAAGACCCCCTCCTCGCAATGTACTGTTAGATATGGAGCTGTTTCCTGCGCTTACTTCGAGTTCCCCAAACCACTTCGAATCACAGCACAGCTAATTGAGGAATGCAGAAGCAGGGATGCCACATTCCTGAGGCAGGACACTTGCAAACAAGTTCGTACGCCGCCGGGATTAGAAGGGGCCCTCGGACAATGGAGCCCAATTGTCCCCCTTCGCCTTTGAAGAAGACATTTGCTACCGCTGCGGGGCCGTAGCACCGGGAGCAGGTGGGCCTTCGGAGAATGGAGCATGAGCGCCCCCACTTCTCCTCCTTTGAAGAAGCGCATTACAAGTCTGCGAGGCAAGACCACAGAGATCCGCCGGGTGTGACAAAGCGATACGGGCGCCAACCATTGGCTGAAAATGGCGTCATCTGAGCGGACTCTCCCATTGGTCGAACATGACGCAACTTCCAGTCCTCGAAGGGTTTAAAAGAAGCATTCCAGAGAGACCAGAGCATTCCCTGATTCCCTGATTGACCTCTCTCGAACTTCTTGCCGCGGGCCGCAGCGTCCGAGTTGCTGCCGGCCCGTAATGACTGTACAACTGTTACTTGTCTCTCACCTCTCTTTATATAATGTAAAATAAACCCTCCCAAGTTTGGTTTTCATCCTGAACTCCGTCCTCCAACCCCTACAGTACGGCGCTGCCCCGACACGTGGCACGCCACTCGCCCCATGACCGCGTCCGCCTTCATGGCGCGTCGGGGCCCGGCTATCTCTGCCGATCGCGACGTTTGGCTGGCGTAGCGCGTTTGAGTAGGCGGTGCGAATGGGATGCGATAACGCTATCGCGTTCCACTCTTGAAGGCGAAGCTTAAGCGTCCTCCAATTTTCGCCAGTGCGCTGTGGTTACATTCCAGACGAATGCGAGGTGTGGTAGCGTGTCTACACTCACGCTGTTCCCTCTGCGTGTAGCATCGGCGGGCTACTTAGAACGCCTTTATTTAAAAAGCATGCAGATATATACTGAGCGGCCGCGACTCTAGGCATCGGCTGCACAGTGCGTCAGCATTATTGGAGGTTGCACACGGAAAGGAAGCGCCGTCGTCCCTGATAAGCGATAGGCTCTACGTAGGGTTGAGAGCCCTGCAATACGACAGCGCACGAACGCAGTCACGTGGTTTTATTTCATATTTCGCGTGCTTTCTTTAAACGCCGAAAATAAAATCGTAAGCAGCATGTACGTTGCCACAAAAAATTGGATTGGTCGTTTCTGAACCCACTCTACAACGCAAAGAAACGCACTTGGCCCTGAAGTGAATATTAAAAATTTTGCATAATTCATCTTAGTTAATTAACTAATGAAGTGGAATATAAAGAAATACTCTAAGGAGCACCACATGACCGCAAACCATGTGTCGTTGGTTTCATTCAAGTGCGGCTAAACACTTTTTTTTTAAATCATTGGCACAAGTTACGTTAAACATCATATGTTTGTATGTACGCTGTGCAAAAAACAGTACATTCGACAAACAGAAAGGCCTTTTAGACTGGGCTTTAACAATCGCAAATCCCACGCTAACACGATGCCCAACCTGCCCACCTCAAAACACGTACACCACCCTGACCGCTCATTTGATAAGCTGAATCTGGATTTCGTTCAAACTATGATAAAGAAGCCCGTGAATCCTTTCCTATTTATAAGTGTGATACCATCGCGTCTGGTTTGAATGAAAGTGTAGGAAAATGAGTTGCCTGTCTTCCTAGACCGTCACATCTTCCCTTGTTTCCCTTCTTTTACTAGCACGTCACTATTATTTTGTTTTTGCTTGGTAACATAGCACGTATTTGGGGACGTTTTTTGTTGTCACCTGGCGATTGCCTTGCGAACTCCATTTTTTATGCATTTTTCGCTTTGTATATTCCAAAAAAAAAAAACTATGGAGTTTTACGTGCCAACATCACGGTCTGTAATTAGGCACGCCGTAGTGGGAGACTCCGGAATAATTTAGACCACCTGGGGTTCTTTAACGTGAACCTAAATCTAAATACACAAACGTTTTCTCATTTCGCCCCCATCGAAATGCGGCTGTCGTGGCCGGGATTCGATCCCCCGACCTCGTGCTTCACAGCCCAACACTTCGTATTTTCAAATGATCTTTTTGCAAACGCCATCTGTTTATACATGTATCAGCTGTTGTTTGGAACGATTGACACGCATATTGTTCTTTTTGATATATATATATATATATATATATATATATATATATATATATATATATATATATATATATATATATATATATATATATATATATATATATATATATATATATATATAATGTGGGTGTGTGTGTGTTTGTGTGTGTCACGGTATGGGGGGCAAAGTATCGCACGTCTCATGTCAGGAGGACTGGAACTCATGAGTCCTCAGTCCTCATGAGGATCGCAATGGCTTTGGCTGCTTTACGTGTGTATGGCCGCCGTATTCGCACTATGACACGCTGGATGCATTGCGGAAGACGCAGCGCATATCGAAATGTCGAGGCGCGGCGGACCTCGCTTGTCGGTGGCGGCCGAAATTGATCCGAAACGCTCATCACATTTTTTCCCCCCGATCGACAGCGTGGCAACTGCATGATCTCCACGTAAGAGCCTGTAAAAAAAAAAGAAAACATCGCCCGAGAATCACAGCTGTGCGCTTTGTCTTCCGGCTCCACAGGCTCTCCACAGCGCGCGTCGCCCGCCTCTAACCTTGGGGTGGCCGAACGGGGTGGGCGGCTTGCCATTGTGGCCGCAGACAGCCCAAGGTGGCGGCCGCCGGCGTGATCAACGTGCCGTCGTTTTCGGGAAGCGCCAGCCTTCGGTGGCGCTGTCCGGCCGACGGTGCGATCGCCGCCGCTGATACGCCGCGCGCCTCGCACGTGTTTGTGCGCGCCTGCCCTGCGCAGCCATTGTCTCGTCGCCGAAGCTTGAGCCGCTGTCTACCTCGCGTCTTCCGGCACCCCCCACGGTGTTTCGCGTACGCGGTGTTTCACGTAACTTGTGCCAAGGAATTAAAGAACAGTATTTCGCCGCAGCTGAATGAAAGCAGCGGCATGTGGTTTGCCGTCATGTGGCTCTCCTTAAGGCATTTTTTTTTACATTCTGCTTAATTAGGTAATTACCTAAGATGAATTATGCAAAATTTTTAATATTTACCTTAGGGCCAAGTGCGTTTCGTTGCGTTGTAGAGGGAGTTCAGAAACGACCGATCCAATTTTTTGTGGCAACTTAGGTGTTGCCTGGCGATGTTTTTTTTTTTCGGCGTTTTAAGAAAGCCCGCGAAATACGAAACAAAACCACGTGACCGCGCTCGTGCGCTGTCGTACTGCAGAGCCCTCGGCCGTGCTTCGAGCGAAAGAGCCGTGCGCGCGGACCGTGGCGAACTGAGCGGCCGCGGCTCTAGGCATCGGCTTGGCAGTGAGTCAGCATCTTTGGCGGTGGCAAAGGGAAAGGAAGCGCCGTTGTCCCTGATAAGCGATAGGCTCGACGCATGGTTGAGAGCACTGCAATACGAAAGCGCACGAGGGCAGACACGTGGTTCTATTTCATATTTCGCCGGCTTTCTTAAAACGCCAAAAAAAAAAAAGATCGCCACGCAGCCCGTTGCCACAAAAAAATTGGATCGGTCGGTTTACGAACCCCCTCTGCAAAGCAACGAAACGCACTTGGCCCCAAAGTGAACATTAAAAATTTTACATAATTCATCTTAGTTAATTACCTAATTAAGCGTAATAAAAAAGTACTCTAAGGAGCGCCACGTGACGGCAAAGCACGTGCCGTTGGTTTCATTCAGCTGCGGCTAATCGCTTTTTTTTTTTAAACCTTGGCACGAGTGACGTGAAACACCCTGCCTATCTATGTATTGAGAGCGTCGCGTTGCCCCGTGTTCGCTCACCTGTGCGGCTCAAGTTCTCCCGGCCCGGCGGGGCCTTTTTTCGATCGCCTCCTCCTCCGCGCGAAAGACGGCGCGCATCGTGCCTCTGCTGGACGCGGTTCAATCTGCATCGAGCAGCGGCATCTGTTTTTTTTTTTTCGCCGACTCGCCCTGCGGCGGCCCTCTCCCGTCCGGCCCGAATCGCGGTACTTCTGCGCTTTAACGGCGCGCGCGTTCGCCGAAACCGGATTCCGATACACCCCTGATACGTGTGCGCATTCAAACTCGTTTACACCGCGCGGCACACGTCTTCAACGGAGCCGTTGCAAGGGCAGGGGGCGAGCGAATGGGCGCGCACTCATACAAACATCTCGTCGCCCCGGTCCACTCGTCCGTGGCCTTTAATTTCTGTGCGTGGTGTGTGTCGCCACGGGCGATCGCCACTTCGCTACGCGTTGCGCGAGCGAATTTGCTACTTCGTACTTTATCGATTGCTGCTCTAATCAACGCGGTGACGCGCGCGAAGTTGCGGCCTTTTCGCGGGCTTTGCTTTCGGCTTGACGCCCGTGTGTTTGTTGCTCTCAAACGAGAGCGCCCGCCGTAACGCCGTGCCGCGAGCGATGATATCTAGGAATGTTCTTTATGTATATGCCAGGTGTTTGTGCGAAGGCCTTAAGCAATCTTTAAAACTTGTTTGTGGCAGATAGCGAAATTATAGTCCTCGACATGGTGCATTCGGAGAGGCGGGCATTACTTGCGCGAGAAGTCGGAATGTGTTGTCGGCTAATTGCGAAAGATCCACTAATTAAGCTTTTTTTTTTGCGAATTGACTTGCGGCAGCTGTCGCACTATACAAATCGTAGCCACTGAGATTGGAAGGTATGTCCAATCAAAAATAATTATCTAGATCACACCATAATCGAGATGTGCGCCGTCATACTTGCGGTAAATGTGCACTGTTGTTCCACTTATTTTTTTAAACAAGACGCCGTTTCATGCAGTGAAGCGCAAAAGTAACTGGACCGCCAATGCATTTGTTCTCAAAGTTCGGAAATTGATATCTCGAAACTGGTGTCATCCTCAGAATTCGTCCCAAGTGTAAA
Organism: Dermacentor albipictus; assembly: GCF_038994185.2. NCBI lineage: Eukaryota > Metazoa > Arthropoda > Arachnida > Ixodida > Ixodidae > Dermacentor > Dermacentor albipictus. Next base: position 155,946,437 of record NC_091821.1, read on the forward strand.
CTCCCCGGCTACAATTCTGAAAATTAAAATATGTGCCATTAGAAAATTAGTTCAAAATATAATTTGTCAATTTTCGATAATTAGTCAAGTTATGGATTTCGATTTTCCGTGCATACAATGCCCCCCGGCCTCGCCCCACTTGAGCATCCAGTTCAAGGAATATAATTGAGCTGTCTGCCGCAGGTGATATTAAAAAAAAGATGTGCTCCTGGAAACACCCTGTATGCTTGTGTTGTGCCTATTTAGGCGACGTGTCTTCGACGCAAACGAGGCCTCGGGCAGGGGAGGGCCGACGTCGCAGCTTTTCCGACCCTGCGATTTCTTTCCGGTGTATTCCGGATGCGGCGTAGCGGATATTATGCGACGCGTGCACTCGCGCACACGTGGCATGCGTGATGCCGGATATTTTCGCCAGTCTGACAATGACCCAACGTGCGCGAGAACGCGGAGTCGCGGCTGCCCCTTCGATTACGCCTGCGCATCGAACTATAAGTTGCCTTGTACAGTTATGTTGACTTATACAGACCAACACATTTCCAAACCTACATAGATACAGTAAAATGTTCCCCTACACTCTTTCACATCTCGTGAGGGTGCGAGGGCAAACCTCAACACTTAAAGACTCCTAGCATGTCATTTGAGCGGTGGGAGGTACAGCTGACCGGCGATACCCTGGCGGGACAAGAAGCTCTCGTCCAGCAAGTACGTCGAGCAGCCATGGCCAGTGGAGTCCTGGAATGAGGACTCCACCCACTCTACCTCAAGAGCAACCACCTCGATGGTCCGAATAAATGTTTTTTTTTCTCTCTCTCTCTTGCCATCACGCCTGTTTAGACTTTTACACGTCGCACTGTTGGCGTGAAAAACCCAGAAAGAACACTTCCGCGGTGATGGTAAAGGCGGCTAAAAAATGGCTCTCACAGTGATGAGCGAGCGCTGTGAGATTGTGTCGCGGCGCCGGCACTTGTCTGCAAGGGCATGGTCAGCTTTTCCTGCGAGCAGCTCTTTAATTTTCAGAACTCGGAGCCAAAAGCGGCCTGCACGCTGCTTTCCAACATTGCATGCGTGAGGCTATACGCCTGTGGCGCCCTGCGGTGAAGCGTATAGAGTTCATTTACAGGATGGTCGTATGACCAGTCTAATCTCCGCCGTCTTCGCGGCGTTCTTCCAACTCAAGGCAGGATATAGTTTTGCAGTGAAGCTGTTATAGGCTATACTTTAAACAAGATAAATTTTATTTACTTGCACATATTGATGTTTAAGCGTAACCAGTGCTATTTAGATAACGGTAAAAATCACGCGAATCAGTTTTAGAGTTACTTTTCGGCATAATCCGGAGTGTTAGTAAACGATGATAGTAAAATTCACGAGGACAATATATACTTAACTTCAGCGCCAGATGCCATTTTATACACGCACCATAACAGGGCGTGTGGGGCATAAATTAACGTTTAGTTCGCTTCCTTAAATTCTATTCGAATTGATGTTAACAGGTCTGATGAAAATACGTAACAGAGTTCTAAAGAGACTAGAAAGGAGAACTGATGACCGAAAATTGCAAGAGAAGGTCGGACCTCATAGTATATATATGGCTTGACAGAGGCTGAAGGCGAAAACTACACAACGCGGGAGCAATCCGTGAACACAAACATTATCCAGGACATTCTTATTCCCGAGCCTGTTGTCGTAAAGCAGGTACATGGCTAGGGTATGCCTGCTGAAAGCAAGACAACGCCTGTCATCTTTAATCTTCTAGTTGCAAGGTGAAAAACAGCAATATTTAAAAAAAAATGGATTCTAGCTCAACAAAACCAGTATTTCCGTACGAGAACACTTAAGAAAAAAATCTCGCGGCATCAGAAAAAAGCTGTGGGAATGGGCTTAATGAAACCGCGGAAACAAGAGAAAGTCACAATTTCATTCGATAAGCTATACATTAATGATCGCCTGTTCATCTGAGACGACGATAGAAGTGAACGAGTACCACTAGAGAGAAAAAGAAAGAAACGAGACAGACACAGGCCAGCTATACCAAAAGCCAAATCCAATAAAAGTAATAACAATGTTAACCATAAAACCATAAATGTTTAACGTATATTAAACAAGGTCGAATTACTAGAAAACCTACTGATTCAGCATAATCCAGACGTAATTGCCGTTACTGAAACGGGACTTTTACAAGAGGTTTCGTATCATGAATTTGTGCCTCCACAGTACTCAGTCACCCCCTTGTGATGGAGGTGTGGCTTTAAACACACACACACACACATAATATATATATATATATATATATATATATATATATATATATATATATATATATATATATATATATATATATATATATATATATATATATATATATATATTGTGTGTGTGTGTGTGTGTGTGTGGGTGCGTGTGTGTGTGTGTGTGGTATATGTATATGCCAATGCACCCTTCTCACACCCGATGACTCGGCCTTCGGGGGCGCAAAACACGAGGGCGTCGCAATTCCGACTTGTTCTGAAAGGACTTCGCCGAAGCCAGAGGCAGGCAGCCGTGGCAGTAAGCTGATGGGTGCATCTCCGTGCATACGCGGCTCGTGAATTCCCGGTAAGCGCTGAAACCCTTTTCACCCACGTCTTAAGTGGTGTTCAAATTCGCAGAAAATATATTGTATAATTAGCCGCGCTCATGCGCGCATGCGTACGGGAGATTCCCAAACCACGATGTTGGAACCATTGTGATATGTTGTGTTACGTGTGCGTGTTGTCAGGCATGTATGATCCTCTGGGCTGGAATTCTCCGACGTAACGCGGCCTCACAGTCTGTAGGGTTCTCTGACTGAGCTAGCTTCGATGCTCGGTTGCCATAGTCAGAAGCTCGAATCCTCGGGATTTTTTTCTTTTTTGTGTTCTTTTAATCTGAAGCTGTGAAGCTCGAATCCACCTCCTTAAGTATACTGCATCTCCAGGCTTGGAGTGGCGCCTGACACCGGCAAAAATGCCAAGAGCCACTGGGGCTGTAGTAATCCAAGTACAACCAAATTAGGAAGACCCATTAGGCTTCAACAAAAGACAGTCCCTTACGAGCACATGAATTGAAGTGGGAGGCAAGGCACCAAGGCAACCAGTAGGCAAGCTCTCCCAAATAACAAACAACCTAATAAAGAAACGACAAAGAATGAGTGTCCAACTCAAGAGATAAGATAGAATTCGCGGAATTGTCAAAAATGATCATCAAGGAGAAAATACGGGATATTTGAAATTATAACCTGACAAAGACTCGGGAAGCAGTAAAAAATGGATGCAGCATGACAACAGTGAGAAGGAAACTTCGCATAGGACAAGCTAAGATGTATGCACTGAAGGATAAGCAGGATAATGTCAGCAATCTCGAAGGTATACTAAAAGCAGCGGAAGAATTCTATACTGACCTGTACAGTACCCAGAAGAGTCAGGATACCTCCATTCGACGCACTAATGAACAGGTTACAGAGGCTCTTTCAATAACTAGCGATGAAGTTAGATGGGCCTTGCAATACATGAAACAGGGAAAAACGGCAGGAGAATATGGAATAACAGTCAATTTAATCAAAGATGGAGGAGACATAATGCTTGAAAAACTGCCGGCCCTTTATACGAACTGTGTATCGACTGCAAGGGTTCTAGAGAACTGGAACAATGCCAACATTATACTAATCCACAAAAAGGGAGACGTTAAAGAATTGAAAAATTATAGGCCCATTAGCTTAATTCCAGTATTATATAAAATATTCGCCAAGACAATCTCCAATAGAATAAGAACAACACTGGACTTCAGTCAACCAAGGGAACAGGCTGGTTTCAGGAAGGGATACTCTACAATGGATCACATCCATGTCATCAATCAGATAATCGAGAAATCCGCAGAGTACAATCAGCCTCTCTATATAGCTTTCATACATTACGAAAAGGCAATTGATTCAGTAGAGATCCCAGCCGTCATAGAGGCACTACGTAATCAAGGAGTACAGGAGGCGTACGTAAATGTCTTGAAAAATATCTACAAGGATTCCACAGCCACTTTAATTCTACACAAGAAAAGTAGGAAGATACCTATAAGCAAAGGGGTCAGACAAGGAGACACAATCTCTTCAATGATATTCACTGCGTGCTTGGAAGAAGTATTCAAGCTATTAAATTGGGAAGGCTTAGGTGTAAGGATCAACGACGAATATCTCAGTAACCTTCGGTTTATAGATTACATTGTCCTATTCAGCAACACTGGGGACGAGTTACAAGAAATGATTGATGACCCTAATATAGAGAATGCAAGAGTGGTTTTGAAGATTAATATACAGAAGACAAAGATAATGATCAATAGCCTGGCAAGGGAACAAGAGTTTCGGAACGCCAGTCAGCCTCAAGAGTCCGTGAAGGAGTACGTTTACCTAGGTCACTGACTCACAGGGGACCCTGATCATGAGAAGGAAATTTACAGAAGAATAAAAATGGGTTGGAGCGCATACGGCAGACATTGTCAGATCCTGATTGGAAGCTTACCATAATCGTTGAAAAGAAATATGTGCAATCAATGCATTCTACCGGTGTTAACATATCTGGCAGAAATTTGGAGACTTACAAAGAAGCTATAAAACAAGTTAAGGACCGCCAAAAAGAGCGATGGAACGAAGAATGTTAGGCGTAACGTTGAGACGGCAAGAGAGCGGTGTGGATGCGAGAGCAAAGGATGATAGCCGATATTCTAACTGATATTAAGAAACAAAAATGGAGCTCGGCAGGTCATGTAATGGGCACGTTAGATAACCGGTGGACGATTAGGGTTACAAAATGGGTGCCAAGGGAAGTGCAGTCGAGGACAGCAGAAGAATAGGCGTAGTGATGAAATTAAGAAATTCGCAAGCGCTATAGTTGGAATCGGTTAGCGCAGGGCAGGGGTAATTCGAGATCGCAGGGAGAGAGGCGTTCGTCCTGCAGTGGACACACACACACACACACACACACACATACATATATATATATATATATATATACACACACACAAAGCCTTCATTTATTTTGTTACTAGACGTTACGAATGCTGAGGTGTTTATTTTCTCTTTTTTTTTCAAAACCGTTTGTGATGCTGCAAATATATTCGTAGGTTGTATGTGTCACAACCCTTTTTCAAGCTGTGAAAGCATGCTCGCCATCCAAGGTTATATGCAAAGCAACGCCCACAATTGCCGCGTCATCCTCACCAACGACTTCAACCTGGCAGACATAAACTCACAAAGCTTAGGTACTCTTACTGCTATGTTGTTAAATATTAATCTTCACCTAGACGTCCAGCAGCCCACACTCCTTCACAAGGTGCTACGAGTAACATCCTCCATTTTATACTGATCAGTAACCACTCTGCGCTGGACGACATTTGCACTGTGGTTATTGAGGGTATCTCTTCCCACGACATTCCGAAATGTGCCTTGCCATTCAAAAGCGCTGTAACTCGTAAACCAACCAAGATTACCGTAGCTAACTTTCAAAACCCGCGACGCTAGCAAACTCACTCATCATGCTAATGAATTCTAGGCTTTTGACAAGCTGGCATTAGATTCCTTAACCGACGTCAATATTCTCTCGACATGCTTTAAAGGGCCCCTCACCAGGCCACACAGCAAACTTCGGTTATACTCTGGAAGTTGCTTCGTGTCTTCTAGGGAGCGTTCTGCCGCAAGAATTTTTGAAGTCGGCTAATTGATAGCCGAGATAGAAATATTTGAGTGCCACGAACCCATGATTTCAGGAGGCGAGCTCCCCTGCCAAGCGATACTCTCTCTCCACTCGCCCCGTCTAGCCTAGACAAGCGAAATTCCTTCCCTGCGTTCTCCCATACCGGACCTCGAGGATCGCGTGACGCATACGTCACGGGCCCGGCCTTCATTTTTTTTTTTCTCCTCGCTTCTTGGCGGCACGGAGCACTTCCGCTGACGGCGTTGCGCGCAAGCGGTTGCGATTTTTTCGTTTTGTGTAGCGCACGATTTTGCGCGGTGTGCAGAGGATATCTGACCAGCAGTATAAGTCAGTGCTACACGAACATTGAGGCAGACACAAGCGGATTACAGAGCGTGATTCCGTGCGGGAACATGGTAGAAAAGGACATAGTTTTGGGTGTCTGCGCGCGCGACTGCAGGACGTGGGAACAAGCAGAGGAAATAGAAGTACAGCTCTCTGGCTGCGGTGCGAAGTGAAACAATAACATGACGGACATTCGGTTTGTGTGTTTTATTATTTCTGTAAGCTTATAGTCGTCTATTCTAGCAACATATTACTCAGATAACAGATGTTGCCTTGAATAATTCTCGAAGTCACGTGGCACCACGAGCGACGTCATAGCGCGAACACGTGTACGTGGGCGCACTAGCACGTGTACGTCATCCTCCGGCTTGGAGCGCGGCAGCCGCGAGGAGAAGGTAAAACAGGGTTCGGTTTGAAATTTTAGATCTTTCTGCGGCACGTAGCGATGTAATATTTTGCAGACACGATCATTATCGCGCATTGTATGCTCTACGCCTGTCAACTCAAAATGACCAGACCTTGTGAGGGTCCCTTTAAGAGCACGGTACGCCACTGCTTAACACAATATATTCCCTTAAAGGCTAAGAAGCAGCTACAGAAAAATCCATGGATAATGCGCGAAGTCATTCACTTGAAAGCCCGAGAAAAAAGGCATCTCAGCATCAGAATTAGAGGCCCGAGAACTTACCTCAAGATGCATCGCAAAAAACTAAATTTAGTTGTGAGACATCTGAACTAAAAACCGAACTGACAACTGCGAAACAAGACTAACACTTCCTAGCTTTATCACTAGTAAGCCTTAGAGATTTTGCTATCACTTCCGCTCAAAGCCATCATCACTTTCAGAACGGTCTGTGAAAGACAGAAAAAGTCGCTGTTTCAACCGAAAGACGAAGCATTGATTGCAATAGAAAATTAGTGGACAGCTATACGGAGTAAGAATATAGTTTTATCGGCCGTATGAACTTGTAAACAGAGGCATACTAACTAAATTAACAGTCATGGTGTCACGCGCGCACAAGTAAACATGTACTTATCACACTCGATGAGCGCAGTGTCCGCGAGCCACTCGCTGTCAAAACGCTGGTGTGAGTGAGCGCGGCAGCAGCAGCGAGCGAAGCGACCTCTTTCTATTGCTTCAACGCAAGAGCGGCGAGAATACAGCGCGCACGAAGGTATCAGCCGTCTGCAGACCCCTTCCAATATAGCGCGCGCGCGACCTCGCGCGGCTGTGCAAAGTACGCACTTGTCGGACGAGTCGAAGGGGCCGCCCTCTTCCTTCGGCGTTGCAACCCCGCTTTCCTAGGCGCGCGCGATTCAACCGCGATCGTCCGTTCTCCTTGCGCCCTGTCGCGAAATGTGCAGTTGCTTTCGGAGCACAACGCCGCCCTCCCATCCCCGCCCCCCTTTCGCGTGACGGAAGACGGTCGTTTGTTCTCCGCTTTCGTCATTCGCGCCCGCCCGATTGAGTCGCGGTCGTCGGCTTCCCTCGCGTGCCTTCACTGACACACACAGCATACGACGCGCGGCGACGGCGTTATCACCCTTGTACTCTATGCGGAACATCACGGCGACGGCAAAAATGTGCCTGGAGTGTTCATATAATTGCTATCGCAATAATATAAAGTATACAACATACAAAACTGGCCGTTATGTTGCCATTATTTAATTTAAATAGCGCTGGTGAAAAACTTCAACCTCCTAGAGTTACTCCGTACAGGGCGCATTAGAATCCCTTTTCGGCGTCCGCAAAACGCGTCGGAAAGCGTGCGCAGCTGAAGCGTCCGTACTCAATTGCAAGAGAACTAAAGCCACATGGGGATGAAACTTTTCAGGAAGGCGGAAGACATCGCATATCGTCTACACGACAAAGTATAAAATCATGATTTATTTTAGAAAATTAGGAACGTTCAATGAAGGAATTCAATGAGAGGAAAGTGCATTATATGGGTGGCGGAGGCGGCGGCGGGAGAGTAGATATCACGTGAAATAGTATGCAGGGGGTACGGTGCGTAATGATGGCGTGATCATATCTTGACCGGAAAACGTCACAGCTTTGCAGGTCTTCGGTCAAGGATTCTTCAATGTCACATAGGTCGGCTAAGAGATTCACGCATCTGATTTACGCCGATTCCCCACGGAAGAGGGTCGCCCAGGACACCACCCGCAATAGGCAAACCCCACCAGTCGTACCGAGTATTCCAGGCCTACGGACACCACACTGACACCCCCACCAACACCCCGCTTGATTAAGCTCCAGACCGTGTGGATGGCGACACTCGCTATAAGCACGAGGAAAGGGCATTGGGACCTTACAATACTCTGCTACAACGTGGACTTTATCAAAAAGCTACGAGAACCGAACACCTCCAAATCGATATCCCTTTTGATCAAGATAGAATGCGTGGCCCTGCGACATAGACACGACATTACAATCCGCAAATACTGGGTTCCGGGGCACGCGGGCAGAGTCTGTAGTGAGGCGGGCTACGTGCTGGGTTGTACTGAAAACGCGCACGCCCCATTCTCTTTCCGACCACCACGTAGCACGAGTACGCGACGTTGACCCAGAGAAGCCTCGTAGCCCAAGAAAAGCAGACGAGAAGGCGGGCGCTACGAGACACGGTACCTTGGGATTGGCGACCTCTATCGAAATTGCCTGCTTTGGGCAATTTCGAGAGAGGTCGCCAATCAAACCGAGAGAAGGCGGCGCCAGACAACAGGGTCCACACCAAAGCCACCATGACCGACGCCGCGCGCGGCGCACTCTTACCTCAAGGTGACTGAGTGCAACAACGACGACGGGGAGAAGGCGGCACTGCCCCGCACACTCCGGCCTGTCGGCTACCCCTGGTCGAAATGCAACGAGGCCACCGTTAGATGTAGATTTTCTGCATATAGGTCACTCCTCTACAGTAACCTTGTTTGATGATTTATTGACATCCCCTTTTGAAACGGGCTGCTAAGTCACCTAGCCTGTTTGAGTTACTCAGGTATCCTATGCATGATTTTCATTCTTGAATTTTGTACACATCTCTTTAATGTTTTTTTTTTATCTTCCTCAAAACTTTTGCCTTGTACCGCTACCTATGCCGGTACATGATCCGGTCGTATTAGTCTCTTCCCAGATTTTTTTCGATCAATACTCTAAATATATCTCACTTATCTAGACTGCAGACCGGTTGATGCTTCCGTCCACTTTAAATCCAAGCTCTTCTGGAATGTGTACGTTACGTACGTGTCTCACTGTGTGAGTCCCATCGCATTCCATTAGGATGTGCTGAGGGGTCTCAGCTGTTTTGCTTCCGCATACACATGCCTCGTGTGGTTGCGATTATTTGCTCCGGTAATGTTTTTGTCCTTAGGCAACCAGCTCGAGCCTCAAATAGCAAGACATTTATTTCCCTTCGCGCTATCGTAACGATTTTCCCTTCTAGTTTCCTTCTTCTCATTCTTGTAAATATCCATGGTCAATTTTGTTTCCATTCTTTGCACCTAATTTGCTATGTTTGTTTCTCTGACCTTCTTTCTGGTGACACCTGGCTGTCTATTTACGCTTTCAATTACCTTGTACTTGTTGCCAACTTTCTTGACCTCTTCCTCTATTCTGTGTCTACGCTTTTCAGGTACAGATACTTGTGCATTTTAGCTGCCGATTTATTTTGCTCCATGATCGTGAGTCTTTCTTCAAAACTAATTTTGCTCTGCGCTTCTCTGACTTAAAACGAGGCCCAACCCATGTCACCCCTGCACTGCCTCATTTGTGGTATTCCCGTGGACTTCCAAAGCCAACCGGCTTACCGATTTTTGGTTAACTTCCAGCCCCGACAGTATGTCCGATATTAAGTACAGAGTGGCATTTCCGAACGCTAGCGCTGGCACCATAACTCCTTTCCAGATTGACGTGATTGTTCTGCGGAAACCCGCAAGATGGAGATAAGTTTTTAATAAAGGGAAAATGGGACATCCACCCAAACGTAGTTAAGTGCTAAGTGGGTTCGACTCCTGGACCAGGACGAGCTTTTCTTTAGCTGCGAAGCTTTTCTTTCGAGGTACCCGTATGTGTTTTCTTTGTAGCACTTAGCTACGTTTGGGTGGATGTCTCATTTTCCCTTTATTAATGTTTTCCAGATTCTATGCACCACCTCACATTTATTGTGGCCCCGAAGTGTTCTAAGTTTCACTGTTGCTGCATGCCGCTTCTTTTAGACGGGACATCAAGCGTCCTCTCTCGGACTGGGTGGGTCTTCTTCGCCTTGTCTAGGACGAACACGCCACATTCTCGCGGTAAGGCGGGGACAACACCGCCGAACCATAGATTCACCAGGAGAAACTGAGACTGCGGGAGTTTGATAACGGCTCGTGGCGTAGTCGAGAGAGATTAAGTAAGGGGGGTCTCTAACACCCTCTCGCTCTCTCTCTCTCTCACACACACTTCACCTATAGGCCACATGCAAGTTCTCTCTCATACTTTACATTTACTCATTATTTATGTATATAGTGCGCGCCAATGTATACTTTATTTAGTATTTATATATTTTAGTGTACATTCACAAGGTCTCAAAACTAAATTCTTAAAGGTATGTGAAACAAGGATGTTATTTCTGATTGAACGCTGCGAGACGCTTCGTTTTCTTCGAAACAGCGCGTCGCCCCTGAAAAACGGCAAGGGCTCCGATGTCCGTTTTTCTTCTACCACGAAAATAATCTAGCCGGTGCATAATTTGCAGTGCCTACGTCATAATGGTGCGAACGCACGTTTGTGGCTAAATGCATTCACGCTTCCGTGTTAGCTCCGTACCGGAAGTATATGGGGGAGCTATAGCGTTTCCGTGCGTCACGTTCTGTCGGCCCTTCTGTTCCCATCCGCATATACGCAGTCTCGTCTCCGCGCACGCGCGAATCCTTTTACGTGCGCGTGCCTTTGGGGTGTGCCTCATAAGTATAACCATAAAATTAACGCTCCGGAAACACGGTTGCACGAAGCGAGGCCATTTATTGAACAATAGACAGCGCCGCATGGGTTCCGCATCCCCGAGCATGCGGCGGGTCTAATTGCGAACCGGTGGGCATCGCGGTACTCGGCTCCGCTGATCCGTGTCGACCACGGAGGGTGGAGCGGAGGGGGGGCAAATCGACTTTTCTCGGCGCTTCCAACAGACATTCGGGCGATACCTCAAGATCCGGCAGTGTGCCGGTGCATATTAATGCTGCTGCTCTGATGCTGCTGCTGCTCACGGCGCACGCGCCGAGGCGTGCGAAAGAGCTTCGTTTTTTTTTTTTTTTTCGGTCTCCCTCAGGGGCTTCGATGGCGGTGCCCTCGGCCAATCGCAATGAAACGTGCAAAAGGCCTCTGCACGCTTTTCTGTCTGCACGGGTGGCGTATACACTACAGTTAGGAAACTAAGCAACAATGGAGAGTCGGGTTAGCGTGCTACGAGGCTTCACGCTGCTCAGTTTCGGGGCGGCTGTAATTTCGTCGAAGCCGACTATTCAAGAAAGCGCGTCCGGGTTGCAGTGCGCGCGTGGAAAACCGCTACCTCGCTCGTTGTCTTGGGCGCCGCTTCGCAAAATTGGGCGCACGATTCGCGCGGTCGGCTCCTCGCGCGTGTGGTACCGCGGTGTTAGCGTTCAAGCATAATAAATGTAGGCTTTACCAGAAGGGGCATCGTGAACGCGCAAAGAATTCTGATCGGGCATTTCAGGCTAAGGAATAAGCGTAGGCTACGTTAACGGATGCGACTGTGACGAAATTGGATTCGCAGCTTCTTACTGGCTCGAGAATCCCTCAAGAGAAAAGTCTATAATAGCTGTGTCTTACCAGTACTCACCTACGGGGCAGAAACCTGGAGGCTTACGAAAAGGGTTCTACTGAAATTGAGGACGACGCAACGAGCTATGGAAAGAAGAATGATAGGTGTAACGTTAAGGGATAAGAAAAGAGCAGATTGGGTGAGGGAACAAACGCGAGTTAATGACATCTTAGTTGAAATCAAGAAAAAGAAATGGGCATGGGCAGGACATGTAATGAGGAGGGAAGATAACCGATGGTCATTAAGGGTTAGTGACTGGATTCCAAGGGAAGGGAAGCGCAGCAGGGGGCGGCAGAAAGTTAGGTGGGCGGATGAAATTAAGAAGTTTGCAGGGACGGCATGGCCACAATTAGTACATGACCGGGGTTGTTGGAGAAATATGGGAGAGGCCTTTACCCTGCAGTGGGCGTAACCAGGCTGATGATGATGATGATGATGATGATGATGATGATGATGATGACTGGCTCAGACGCGCGGCGACGTCACCAAATACGTATTTTATGTCAGCGATATGCCGAGCATGAATTAGACATTATTCTCCACAACCGAATACGCTGGCTGTTACGTCTGAATACGGCGATGAGCATTGCTTAGACGTTTCCCACGGGGTAGTCCTTTCATCAGCGCGCGCCCAGACGATGCCGAGGCCTGACGCCGTCTGTGACGAGCAAATAAAGGAGCTGACTTCGAGGTGACAACTGCCGCGAAGATCACTCTACTTGAAACTGACCCTGACAAGCTGAACTAATTGATGAAAGAGGCCAACGTCGAAGGATATACCGTGAGAACCGCTCGGACCTCGAATTCCCAGATTCCTACGCGCTTGCGCCTAATGCGGGCGCGAAGGTGTAACACAGGAGGCGGAACGGTGCGACATCGTGGGAGGGATATTGTGACCCGATTCGGCGATTGTGACTGGCCGAGATGCAGTCATCAGATTCCCTAGTCTAATCTCCTAGGGAAGACGACGGTATTAAAAGCTGACTCCTGTGGTGCAGTGAGGAGGGGAGGTGTTCTGACGTGTCGCGATGTGAACTCGGACGCTCCTCCATGGCGTGGGCTTCCGTATCTGGAGCCAGTGTACATCACGTACAATAAACCTTCTTCCCTTGATTACTCCTGCCGGATGTACTCATCGACGGGCTTGGTGGATTGCTGGCCCAAACGCCACCTCGAGCCGCAACATGGCCTGTCTTTTTCTTCTGAGCCTTTGAGTCCTGTATACTTCGCGTATTCTTTTCATGTCGTAAGTGCATATTCGCGTGCTTAAATAACCAAAGGCAGCGAATAATTCTTTTCAAGAGTTATGACTATTGGTCTTCGAATAATAATAAAATGTTTATCTGCCTGTGTATACATCTTTTACAGTGGAAACAAACGCAGCTGGTTTCCGTAAATTTTACAATCATGGCGCTGTTTGTGTTCAAACAAAGCTGAGTTAACTAACCATGCCTTGTTTAAGCGCACAGTAACTTTTATTATTGCGTTCTACTCGACATCGCTTCTAAGTCACAAGCCTCTCTCCAATCACTAAAAAAATGAAATTGTGGCGCTTACGTGCCAAAACCACGATCTCATTGTGAGGCGAGCCGTCATAAGGGACTCCGGAAATTTGGACCACCAGAGGTTCGTTAACGGGCACCTGAATCTAAGTACACGGGTGTTTTTGGTATTTCGCCCCCATCGAAATGCGGCCGCCGTGGCCGGGATTCTCTACAATGACTGAATTCACGCCAGCGCGCGCAAAACCGTACCGCCTTGAAGCGCATTATCAAAGGTTTTCTTTTTTTTTCTTTACGTGCACCACATAAGTGAACATGTCAGCAAACAAAATGACGAAAGAAAACTGAATGACATAGAAACATGAAATCAGGAACAGCTTTTTTTTCTTTCATCCCAAGAATCATTTACAAGCTAACACACACCCGCCGTGGTTGCTCAGTGGCTATGGTGTTGAGCTGCTGAGCACGAGGTCGCGGGATCGAATCCCGGCCACGGCGGCCGCAATTTCGATCGGGGCGAAATGCGAAAACACCCGTTTGTTTAGATTTAGGTGCACGTTAAAGAACCCCAGGTGGTCGAAATTTCCGGAGTCCTCCGCTACGGCGTGCCTCATAATCAGAAAGTGGTTTTGCCACGTAAAACCCCATTATATTTTCTTAAGCTAACACACAGCGAATAAGCTCGTCCGCCGGTCACGTGCGACGTGCACGGTTCTATCGCGCAGCTATTCTCGGCATACCGTGTGTGGCTGAAGTATGCGACCTATCATAGCTCTCTCTTAACTGATAGAAGATACGGCTTTCCCTCTCTTTATCCTGATAGAACTTAACCTCGACCGACTCGAGCAAGCGTGGTCATCAGTTATTTCTAGTTTGCCGCATAACTGCCACCCACCCACGCGGCTGCGACATGTGCGTCGAAGAAAGGCGCAGTTTTGGGACTCCCGTCGCCGAGGGGCGAGACAGATCTCGAAACACCCAGCCTGCTGCCGTAGCAACACATAACTTTACGCCGCGGTCTGCTGATGTAATGCTCGATGACGGCGGTGGTTCGCGGCGTTTTCCTAACCGTGGGTTTCGACTACACAAAGTCGTTTACGCAGAGGTCGTCTTGGTAGCCGGCAATTAACTCTAGGGTACTATCGCAATCATACAAGAATTAGGTTCTAACAAGCGTTCTTTAGCAGGCGCGCTTGGTGAAATTGCTCTGCATAAGGAGTGCAGTGCAGGGTCCCTTCGCTGTTTCGACCTCGGTTATGCGTGCCAAGTGACCTCAGCGACAGCACGAACATGCGCGCTTACGTCGCGCTCGCCTTCGTTGCTCGCACAGATTGCTTTTTATTGAGAATTAGTTAGCCAGTTACACCGGCCGTTCGTTGTAGGAATAATATAATCAGCCCGGTGTGCGCTAGTTAAGGCAAAAAGCTGAGACATTGTTTATTTGAATTCTTCGATATATTTATGATAAATGCTAAAGAAGGAACCCAAGATTGAATGCCATTTGCTGCCTCTCTGTCGCTGCGAATACGCGGCGGAACTGTGTGCGATACGGACTTCACAACCCCGTTTCTCGTGCCATGCTTGAGTCTGTTTCGTCCTGTTCACGTTCCCTCGTTTGCATGCAGTAACACGAGCGGTCATTGACGCCGAACAAGGCTCGTGCTAATATGGGGTCAGCGTGGTGCGTTTGAGGGGGAGTCTCTTACGGAGACCGAATTGCTGTTCGGCGTCATACCGTTTCGAAACACCCGACGCACGTGGTTGTTCAGTGGCTATAGTGTTGGGCTGCTAAGCACGAGGTTGCGCGATTGAATTCCGGTCACGGCGGCTGCATTTCGGTGGGGACGAAATGCAAAAATACCCGTGTACTTAGATATAGGCGCAGCTTAAAGAACCCCTAGTGGCCCAATTTATTCTGGAGTCCCCCACTACGGCGTGCCTCATTATCGAATCGTGGTTTTGGCACGCCCATCATTTGCGTTCATTGTTTTTCTTTTTTTTTTTCGTTTCTAAGTGACATACCGCGAGGCTGCCGAGGAAATGTGAACAAACGGCGCCAGTGGTGGGCAAAAAGAGAAAAACTGCCGAGCGAGCGAGAAGGTGCGCACCGACTAGAACAGCAAAAGCTCACCCTTGATCTTCCTCCATCCACCCATTTCATTGACGTCAGCGCAACCAAGGTCGACCCGTACGGAATAATAAGAGGGCCCGTTATCGGCCGCCCCATCAGCGCCGGATACGTGGCCGTGGGCGCACGCATCGCGCCGAGATAGCGGCGCGCTGCGTGCGCGCAACACTGCGCCAACGCGATTATCGCCGGCAGTCACGGCGGCGCCGGCCGGGCGCTGCTGGCCAGCGCGTTCTCTCCGTTCCTCTGTGTCGACCCGCCCCATCCCCTTGCGGGACTTGAAGCGCGAACCCCAAGCGGTGGGGCACTGCGAATCGGCGGGACTCCAACTTCCGCGTCGACCGATTCGTGGTAGCCCTGTGCGATGGCTTAGTGGCTACCTGTACGGCTCGCTGCGAGTAGCGACGCTGCCTCTGTCGGGACAGTGTGCGTGCCGTTATTTTCATAATCTTGCGCCGGCTGTCCAATCGCGTGGATGATTAAACTGCCTGAGCACGAGCCGCAGCCAAGAAAACTTTTTTTGACACTCTGTCTCGTTAGGCTGCACGGCAGCGTGATAAAGAGCTTCATTGCCGTATTCACAAATAAAATTTATACTTATGACTTAAGTACTGATTACCCGCCGTGGTTGCTCAGTGGCTATGGTGTTGGGCTGCTGAGCACGAGGTCGCGGGTTCGAATCCCGGCCACGGCGGCCGCATTTCGATGGGGGCGAAATGCGAAAACACCCGTGTGCTTACACTTAGGTGCACGTTAAAGAACCCCATGTGGTCAAAATTTCCGGAGTCCTCCACTACGGCGTGCCTCATAATCAGAAAGTGGTTTTGGCACGTAAAACCCCGTAATTTTTAAGTACTGGGTGACCCCTAAGGCGTTTCAAGAACCAACCTTCTACTTAAGCCATACTTTTGTCTCACTTAAGTATCGATAAGTTGAGTGGCCGCAAAGGTATCTTCGTTAGCGTCGCTGAAGTGACTAAAGTTGCATTATTATACTGCATGATACTGAGGACAAAAACAAACAAACAAACAATGAAACAAATAAAAACCTCAGTTTCGCCCGCAAGGTGAAGCATCGATTGCGATAGCAAATGAATGAACAGCTATACGAAGTAAGGATAGTAGTTTTATCGGCCGTATAAACTTGGAAACATTCGCTTTCGCTAGAGAGAGAGAGAGAAACGAAGAGGGAAAGGTAGGGAGGTTAACCAAGGACGTGCCCGGTTGGCTACCCTATACTTGAGGAGGGGAAAGGGGAAAAAATAAGGAGAGAAAAGAAAAGTAATAGTCAGTCATTCACAGTCAGTCGCAGAGAAATCTCCACTGTCACGAGCGTTCATACAATCCAGTATCCTTCACGAAGGGCAGAAGGGCTTTTGTGGCCTTTTGTATGCAGGAATGCGTAGGCCATGGTCTGAATTAACAAGCATATGGTGTCAGCGCGCACGAGCAAACATGAAGACATCAGACTCGATGAGCGCGGACACTCGCTGTGGAAGCGCTGGTGTGAGCAAGCGCGGCAGCAGCAGCGAGCGAAGTGATCTTCGTGCGGTCTATCGCTTCAACGCACGAGCGGCGAGAACACAGCGCATCTGAAACGTAATACACAGTGGAGAATTCGGGAAAGGGGGGGAGGGGCGGGCAGGTGTGGTGTAATTCTTTTCTGTGCAGTGGTTTTACATCTCGAGCGCGAGGTGCAAGATTAGGAAACAGGGCCAGCATTCATGAAGCCGTTTGTACGCTGGATCGTTTCGTAAGAACGGGCGCCGGCCAAACGTTATAACGATCGCGATGATATCGAATACGCCAGCTAATCGTGACAAGTGGTTGTTGCGGGCAAGAAATTTTGTGAACGCGACCCCAATGGTAAAACAGAACTTATTCTTAAGGGTCCACACATGCACGCATGGTGCAGGAAATGCCTAATGGCAACAGAAAGCACAAAACAAGGTAGAGAACGGAAGGCGGGAGCATGGTAGCGTATCAGCGCACACATGCTTGCTTGCTCTGAAAGATGAAGCTTCACCTTAACCAAACCAGCGTGAAGCCCAGAATAAACGAGGCAAAGCACGAGGATGAAATTGCATTGAAGCGCAACGTAGTCAAAGCAATTCGAGGCCCTTGTCACGCGGGCGTTTTCCATAGTGCTTGAATCAGAGCGCATCGAACTCATTGCTGACTGAAAACGGCGACGCGTTCAATTTGTAACGTGCTCGGCCGGTCGGCCCTGCTCGTCTCAAGCACGATTCGAGTGCGTTTAGAAAGTTCGGTTCGTAAAGAACTTGATGAGAGTCGTGAGAATCGTAAGTACCCGTATAACAAAGTGTGTTCTTTCAAGGTGCTGTGCCATTGTTGTGATCAGGGGACTCGTAGGAGCAGTCTGCCTTGCTTTATTTCGCTATTGACTGCTCGTAGGAGCAGTCTGTCTTGCTATTGCGCTTTTTACGATCTATCGGCTTGTGTGAACGACTTTATCTGGAACGCCTTTTGTGTGTGTTAAGTCAGCTAACGTTTCTCGTCGGTAACTTGGTGTTTGTGAGTTGGCCCATATATTCACAAGCGTTCCTTGAAATCTCAGAACAGGTAAATCAATATCGTATTAACCCTTATCGGTGCAGCCACCTATCAATTCCGTGCCCTCTTCTGCCGTTTTTCAGATTGCCTCTCTTGCGACGTAAAAAAAATAACCACTTTCTGATTATGAGCCACGCCGTAGTGGAGGACTCCGGAAATTTCGACCACCTGGGGGGTTCTCTAACGTGCACCTAAATCTAAGTACACGGGTGTTTTCGCCCCCATCGAAATGCGGCCGCCGTGGCCGGGATTTGATCCCGCGACCTCGTGTTCAGCAGCCTAACACCGTAGCCACTGAGCAACCACGGCGGGTTCTCTTGCGACAACACAAGGAGGCCCTCGGACAGATGTAATTTTTAAAAAATTGAAAAGAAATAATAATAATAAAAAGAACAATAAAAGGTGTAGTTAGCCCATGGCCCACAGCGAAATTTCAGAGAAGTACTTTCTTTTAATGGAAGTCACACCGCATGTAAGTCTGCTTTTGTTGTTCGCCGTGATTGTGTGTGGTGGCGTTGCCTTAGCAGTGGGCGGTGCTAGTGTCGTCGTTGTTGCTTCAGGCGGGGTTGGCCTCGCGACAGCGAGTGCCGGCAGTTGCTCCACCTGAGCTCCGCTATCCAGAGCACAAAATTCGCTGTCACTCTTCCGCGAGGCCACAGTCGCGTCAAGGCTCTTTAGAACACGGCTGTGCCCTTCTTTGTAATGCCATGGTATAGTACGCTTTATTCTTGATATCATGCGAAGGTTATGGAATCGTTCCCCACCTGCGGCAAGTTGTTTTTTCATTCACCTTCATTTCCATTAATTTATCGTTTCTTTACTTCATTTATTAAGCTCAAGTAATATCCCATATGTGTCAGTGTTTGTTGGCTTCTTATGATATGGCTAATGAAAATCGGGCCCCTCGGTTAACCCCCTTTCTTCTGCTTTATTGTTGAGGCGTAGAACAGTCCGCCTATTTGTGCGACGCACACCTCCGCCAGAACACTGGCGCTATTTGACGTGGTAAAAAAGACGCACAAACAACTCAGTTTACAGTGTTCCTCGCTATAGAGCTTTTAGAATTCAGTTTTGTCTCGAAGATATTTTATCTTAGCAATGATTATTTTGTCGGTTCACTTTATATATATATATATATATACAAAACAATCGTTATGCCTACATATTAGTACCAGGAGCCTTATGTTTTAATGAGTATTTTCATTTGTTCCTTCTTTCGCCGTGGGTCAATGGTTCGCACGAAGCCGCGGCCCCAATCAGCGGGACGCATTACAAGGAACAATTATAATCGGACGTAAAGAATCGTTGCATAATACAGCTGCTGAATGTCGTGTGTCATCTCGTCTGCGAGGCAGGACAAACAGGCCGCTTTTTTTATTCGTTTATTTATTTCTCCTCTGAAGAACTGGATTCGCGTCTGCGTCACGCAAGCGCGCGCAGCCGGCAGTCCTCGACCGAGACCTCCAAGTCGGATCTCTGGTCACCGACTCCGGACTGTCTGGATTCTCAGCCACCGCACGCGGCGGGCTCTGGTTTCGCAAGGCCGTCGTTATCGTTATTCGCCGACGCCTGCTGGCTAATCCTTTTAACAGCTGGCGGCCTCGCGCAAAGTGCACGCCCATTGTGAAACGCTCCGCCGACGCCGTCACAGCCGCACGAAAACCGTACATTCCCGCGTGCTGTTGAGCAACTACGCTGTTTCCTTTGAGGCTGAACGTCCCTTACCAGTATTTTAACCGCGGCACAGATTATGCGCTATGTGTGCAATCTCTCTCGGCTGTCCGGCTAGACCAAGATGGAGGACGTTGAGCAAAGAAGCATAACCAAAATGCCGGGAAAAGAAACGCAGGTATCTCGGCGCCTCGCCAAACCTGAACGTGCTCCGCAATAGTCATCCTTCTCTCCGTCACAACAGCTCTATCATATTTGCTTTTTTTTTTCTTCTGCAGTCTATTTGCATGTCTGCAGAGGACGAGAACAGGAGGAAGGGGGGGGGGGGCGAGGACCTTCTCACGTAGCAGCGGCGTTAATGATTAAGGATGCACGCTTTCGAGGTTGCGAAGATTGAGAGCGCCGCCGCAACCTTCGCGCAATCACGTTGCTACCGTGTATGCGAGAGTCTAACTTAGCGAAGCTCAGATTATTTAGACATTTAGGGAATAATTTCTAGACCGAGGTTGGAAGTCGCTACGCACGACCAGCATGTGCGCAACAAACTAACGAAAAAATTCGCTCGCTTAGCGCTGCCATTAAAAGCAACGTGACTGCGTTGCTAGCTGTAGAAGCGACGCCGGCTCCAACCTCTGAGAAGCACGTTTAATAAAACACTATAGGGACGAGAGAGAGAGAAAGATGATGGTGAGAGAAATAATTATTTGTAAACGATGACGTTGACTACATCGCAAGGGCCAGACTGTGTAGTTTGAAATTTGCTCTATGAAAGGAAAGTGAATCTTGTGGGCCAGTAGAGCCGCTTTCGATGTTAAGGCCTTCTTTTGCTCTTTCGCGAGGCATTGTGGTCGTTCTTCGTTCCGCACACACAAGCCTCTCATTGGATGAGACACGCGCAGGTGCGGCGACAGCGCGCGCGCCATTACGCGACTGCCGCCTCCCGACTAAGTTTAGCTTTTGTTCGTGTTCACGATTAAGATGATACTATTCCACAAGGGAGGAGACGTCAAAGTACAGTTAAAGTATTGTCTTAGCTGTTTGTATTGTGCGAAGTATTCACTAAGGTCATTTAGAAGGGCGACGCTCGACTTTTTCCAACTTCCTTTCGAACTTGGCTTCGTTCAGCTCGTTTCGTAAAAGAATATTCAAACATTCACGTCACTAATGATGTCACTGAGAAGCGTGCGCAATATTTACCGCAATTTATAACACCTTCACAAACTGCGCAAATGTGGTCGACTAAGTAGTGATACCAGCAATCGTGCAAGTACGTACTGCGCAGTCGAGGCCTGGAATAAACATGCTTGACTACCTCGGAAGACAGTCACGTGCTGTTTTTTTTTTATTCTAAGAAACTTAAAGGAGAATTTTGCGATTAGCGCTGCTTTGATTTCGTTCCAATTTCGCAACAAGATCGCATTATTCGCTTGCATCGCTCACTGGGGCATTTCCAGTCATTGCTTGTCACCTTTCTTTACATGTGTGCATTTCTCTTTAAAAAAATTAAATACCGCCGTCGTGTGCGCACCTCTCCGCAGGAGCAGCGAGCTGCTGCACAGACGTGTACTGGTTTCCCCTGTATGTCAGCAACACAAAGTCCACACGAACCAAGCAGATGACGATGCGAAGTGCGTTCTCACGAACAATGCGAACCAAGAAATGCAACACTGTCGCGCAATTTGAGCGAAAGCGAAGCGGGAGTAAGCGCCAGGTATCTTTTTAAAAGTTGTTAAAGCGCATGTCGCTGTATGCTTCATGTAGAGCGTCTGGTGAAGAGAGACAATTTTTCCGTTGTTTTTCACTGCATGCATGCAAGAAGTGTTCAAGATACTGTAGTTTGGAAAGGATTACGTGTAAGAATTAACGGGTAAGATACCAGCGAACTGCACATAATGTCGTCCTTCTCAGCAGAACTGGAAATTTCTTGCACTGAAAAGCATTGCGGACTTACACTGGCAAACTTAACAGCAGGTTTAAATTTTAAATATTAACACTCCGAAAGTTTGAAGCATTGTTCAGTAAATAGCCTGACGAAGGAAGCAAGAGTTCGTGAGCGGCAGTCAGCCTCTTGAAGTACTGAAGGAGTACGTACTTTATCTAGGCCAAGTAGTCACAAATGGTCACGAAAAGGGGGGTGGCGTCCGATTATAATACAGAAATATACAGACAAATAAGAAAGGCTCGGAGCACTTTCAGCAGCTACACCCAAGTCTTGAACGGCAACGCACGGATATCCTTGAAAAATATGTGAATATGTATTCAATATATTTTGCCAGTACTAAGCTCGTCTTACTGGAACATAGAAGGTAACAACGCAGCTGCAAATGAAGCTCGTGATCGCGCTACGGGCTATGGAAAAAAAAAATGACAACCGCAACAGTAAGGAGTTCTGACACAATATTACCTGCCTCTCCTTATTTTGATGAGGTTAGCCCTCTTGGGACACTTCACGCACTTTCCGGTATTTATGTCCGCGCCTGTCTCTGGTCGTTTTGCCGCCCGGTGACCCAAGTTGTCTATTGGCTCGGGCCACTGTAGGTATCTACGTGCTCGTGGTCCTGATGCCGTCGACCGCGGTCAATCCATTGTCGTCGTTCCAGCTTCGTCACCCGACTCTCGTAATGCTGTCATGGTCACGATGTCGTCTTACCATCATTTCAGAAACGTCATCCCATTGTCGTCGTCCTGTAGTCGTCACAGCGTGTTCGCCGTTCCATCGACATCATTGCTTCTCAGTCATTCCATCGTAAATATGCTGTCGTCATTCAGTTGTGATTAGACCGCCGTTGTCGTGCCATCGTTGTCATTCATTCGCTGTCGTATACCGTCGTCGTAATGCCGTCGTGCTCGTTTCATAGTCGTCATTGCGGCTGCGTCATCCGATTCTCGTCATACCGTCGCCGACTTCTGCCGCCGCCGACCTCGTTAGCGTAGTGGAAAGGACGGACGAGGTGGACTAAGCAGATCCAGTTTCGAGGGCTTAGCTGTTGTCGCATTAATATTTTTTTTTATTATTATGGGGTTTTTACGTGCCGAAACCACTTTCTGATTATGAGGCACGCCGTAGCGGAGGACTCCGGAAATTTCAAACACCTGGGGTTCTTAACGTGCACTTAAATCTAAGTGCACGGGTGTTTTCGCATTTCGCCCCCGTCGAAATGTGGCCGCCGTGGCCGGGATTCGATCCCGCGACCTCGTGCTCAGCAGCCCAACACCATAGCCACTGAACGCATTAATACGATGGAGGGGCAGATTTGGCGACGCGCTGCTAGCTTTCGACGGCGACACGATCACTACGCGGCCTTCAAGAGAACCCCTGCACCAGCTGACTGGCGCGCGCGTAATTGCTTTGTGAAAACACGCTACCACCGTCTTTAATTTGCATGATGTAACCGGGCTCTTGCTCCGCGCTTGAAGACACTGTGCATTTGGAGTGCGTTTTGAAGGAGTGGCGTACACTGAAATATAATTAGTGATATTTGACTCATTGAAGAAATTGAAGCTTTATGCCGTAATTACTGAAGCGACGGCTACATAATGAAAAAAAGATGGGCACGAGGTTTAAATGCCAGTACTCCTTCAAGAGGTAAGAAGGCAATCTTATATAGAGAGAGCGCGCGGGTAGCCTATACCAGTTGAAATTAAAAGCAAGAAGTTGAGTTGGGCAGGTCACGTAATGAGTAGAACAGATAGCCAGGGGGCTATTAAGGTAACGGTATTAGCGGGAAAAAAACGCAGTCGAGGACGGCAGAGGATTAGATCGAATGATAAGATTATTTACAGGCATGAGGTGCAGGTGGCTGACGCAGGACAGAGATTACTCCAGATCGCTGGGGAGGCCTTCATCCTGCAGTGGATCTAAACAGGCGATGTTAATAATGGTTTCGATGACTAGAGGAAAAGGGAAACGAAAAAAAAAAAGAACGTTGGCAGATTTGTGCGACTATAGCCACCCTACACCGCAGCTTTCAGTTTCCAAGTGTTCTCTGGGACGGAAGACAGTAACGCCGGGAATCCAACGATGTAAGAAAGGAAGCTTTGTCTTTCCTCCATGCCGCCAATGTTTGATCGGCAATTTCCTTGGCGGGTCGGGCCGGTTGTCATTCTGCTTCTACGGTGGCGGCGACCTTGAATGCGCACACTCTTACAGTAAAAGCTCTTAAGTTAACATTTATAGGGCGGAATTCGCAAATCTTTTTCTTCGTAAGGGCGTTTTTTTTTTTCATTGGCCGGCCACCTTCGCTTATTGAAATGTCCGACATCACGATGGAATCCGCTCTTACGAAGTGTTTTGCCAATACGGGCACTGAACTCTGAGATAAACGTTTACCGTACGCTTCAATGTGTTCAGGCATTGAATTTTGTGTGTGCAACGTTTCATTTAGGAACCTCTACGCGTGCCCTTGCACCAACCATTTTTAAATGATTTTACTGCTGGAAAGGACGAATTCGCGACTTATGCTGCACTTTATCGATTTATCGTTGCTCCACTAATTCTATTAGATTGAGATATTTCCGGCGTGCTTATCCAAAAAAATGTAATTTATCCCTGCCAATTGTAAACCCGTTACAATGAGTAGTTTTTTTATTCGGCAAGAGTTTCGAATAGCCGTCTAATTAACCCCAAGGTACAGCGCCGTTAATATAGGTAGGCATTAACTTGTGGCTCCCTCTTTCGCTGTACAACTTTCACATTTAGTTAGCACGTTCCCGAAGACGCTTTATAGGCATGGTACTCTATACCAACTGAGCTACAGCGGTGGCTGGCAATCTGTAAGCCACGCGATTCATAGTAGCGTTAGGCAGCGCCGCACTCTATTATTTCTTGTGCAAATGATTTGTCTTTTAGTCGTAATTACATTCATACGCTTTGGCCCGTTACATTGCCGGAATGTATAGCCCGGAAGTGCATCGTGAAATACAATGGTGAATAGCATGCTCGGTTCTCAATTGGATTAAGAAGTCAGTTCGTGGAAGATCGATAAACCAGCGTAGAGGCGCAGGTTCTTGTTCATCAAAGTATAATCTGTTCTCGTGAGCAGCGGAGGGAACTCTAAATGCGAACTCTCTCGAACAGCGGGAATACATGCAATTTTGCTTCGCCGCCCTGAAAAATGTCGCTCGTTAAGTTCAGAAGTGGGCGGAGCGTTCGCATCAAACTAGCTCGGCTAGGATGAACTCACGATGCTATGATGTACCTTTCACAACACACGCGACAATAATCTTATGATCTGTGAATTCTGCGTGCCTTTCTTTTGCGGTAGGGAAGTGGAAATGTGAGCACATTGCAATGCAACTGGCTGATCACGCGTTGACGCAATCAAACGCCGCAGCATAACAGGGACGTTCTCTCCTGAGTTGGGCTTGTGGGGATTGCGTGGTTTGTCTCAGAGGTTTAACAAGCGCCGATAGTTTTTTACTACAATAGGTTAAAATATGTCTTAGTATTCGTGTTATAAATCTCCCCCCCCCCCTTTTTTTTTCCTGGTTGTACATAAAGATATCGAGAGGTACAATGTAAGAGCAAAGGGAGTACTGTCATTTGCTTTTGTGGAAGTAACTATTTCTCCCATATTAAATGTACTTCTCGGGTGTTTTTGCATTCACCTATAGAGTACGTGAACATGCGCTTGGACACGATAGAATAGGGCAGGAAAAGAAGTTAATGCTTAAACAGTGAGGAGTAAGCAGCACAGCCCGCGGTTTGCTACAGCCTACCCTGTCCGAGGGTAAAGAGGGAGTCACACACACGTACCCGCTGTTAGATATGGAGCTGGTTCCTGAGGCTACTTCGAGTTCCCCAAACCGCTTCGAGTGGCAGCACAGCTAATTGAGGAATGCGGAGGCCGGAAGGCGCATTCCAGAGAAGCGACCAAGACAACAAGTTCGTGCGTCGCCGGGATTAGAAGGGGGCCTGGGACAATGGAGCTCAATCGACCCCCTTCGTCTTTGAAGAAGGCATTTGCCACCGCTGCGGAGCCGAGTCGCCGGGGTTAGCAGGTGGGCATCCGACAATGAAGCAGGTGCACGAGTGCCCCCCCCGCTCCTTCTCCAGCCTACAAGTGGATTGCCAGTCTGCGTGGCAAGAGCGCAGAGAGCCCCGACAGGTGTGCCACGCGACACGGGCGCCTACCATTGGCTGCAAGTGGCGTCATCGGAGTGGACTCTCCCATTGGTCAAACATGACGTGACTTGCAGTGCTCGAAGGGCTTATAAGAAGCCTTCCAGAGAGACCTGAGCATTCTGGGACATGCCCTGATTCCCTGATTCACCTCTCTCGAACTTCTTGCCGCGGGCCGCAGCGTCCGAGTTGCTGCCGGCCCGTAATGTCAGTACGTCTGGTACTTGACGCTCCCCTCCTTGTAATTAATGTAGAATAAATCCTCTCAAGTTTTGGGGTTTCCATCCCGAAGTCCCGGCCTCCTAACCCTACATCTGGTTGGCAGCGGTAGGATCGCCTCCGAATGCATCAGCTGGTGGCAGCGCTACGGATAAACCTTCGTCAAGAGAGATACTAAGGAACCGGGAAGAGCGAAGAAGAGAGAGCCTTCGTCGAAAGAGGTCCGAAGAGACTGGGAGTATCGAAGAAGGAGCGAGCCTTCGACCCAGGGAGTCCGGAAGGAACCGGCAACAGCGGACGAACGAACCGGATGGCAGGGTGCTGCAACCGTAAGTGAGCGCGTGGTTTTTTTCCTTATGATTCGCCAGACTCAAAGGTTGTGTGTTCAATTTTGATAGTTCTGGGAATCGGGAGTTTGTTGCATTGTGTGTTTGCACAAATTAATTAAGGAAAACAGTTTTAACCACCTGTCGGGGCAGCTGCCATGGATCTTAGAAGGTTGACGAGGTTAGACTTGTTGTTGGTGTGCGACGATTTGGGAGTTGAGGCGGACGAACGGATGGAAACGCCAGCTATCATAAAGGCGATTAATGATAGTGGCAATGATCACAAAAGCATTGAGCTTGCTTGGGAAGTGATACAGGAGCCACGGGAGCGAGAGCGTCGTGTACGTTTGCGAGAGCGTCGTGAGCTTAGGAGTGAGCGTCAGCGTGAAGAACGCGAGAATGAACGGAAGCAGGAGCTTCAAGAACTTACTCTTAGGTGTCAGCGTCACGAACGTGAGAACGCACGCGAACGTGAGCGAGAGGAAAAGTTTGAGAAAGAGAAGGCAGCACTGATCAAAGACATACAGTATTGTGATCAGTTATTGGCACAGAGACAACGGCTGTCTGAGAATTCTGTAGGAAGTACAGTGGAAGTGTTTAGCAGATTTTCGCCAAAAGCCGAGGAAAAGATTAGTGCCTGTGAGATTGGCTGCCGATTGATAAGTGAAGGGAAAAGGCTAGCTGCTAACAATGCCTTAGTGGCAACAGAGGCCGTTAAAGGCCGCAGAGAGAGCGACGAGGTGCTGTGCCAACAGATGACTGTGGAGACAGCTAGGCCAGCTGCGAACAAATTGGCACAGTTACCGCGTGTGTGCGTCGCTGGTAAGGTTAGCGAGGTTGCTAGCGAGGAAAAGGGTACTGTTGACGCGACAGAAGCGAGCACCCATGTAGAGCCTGTGCGTGCAGAAGTGAAGTGCGAGCTGGACGATGCAGTTGAGAGTGGTTCTCGGGATGGCGAGCTCCGTAGCTCACGAGAGAACAACTGCATTGTTCAGGGATCGGTGCGGCTCTCCGCCAGTCTAGATAGCCTAGAGAGGGATGGTTCAGTTATTAATCATTCAGACTGTGCGCGTGAGACAGCGATCGATACCGACGGGCTGTGTGCCGATGCACAGCGTGAGCTGGGCAATGTAGCAGAGGGCAGTTCGCAAGAGTGCGAGTTGTCTTACTCGAGTAAAGCCTGCTGCATTGTGCCAGAGTCGGTTGAGCTGTCCGCCAGTCGAGGCAGAGAGAGAGTAGATTTAAATATAAATCACTCAGACTGTGCGGGTAAGAGACCGATCCGGGCCGACGAAATGTGTACCGGCCAGCACGAGGCACGAGGCGACATGAAAACGAGTGCAAAGAGAAAGCGCCGTAAAAAGAAGCGCGGTAAAGACCGAGAGACGGTAAATAATGTAGCGCCGCCAAAAATGGCGAGAAACCCAAATGGGCAGGGCGCGAGGAAAAAGATGCGGTCGTCTCGGACGATGTTGACGCATCCAGAACGTTCGAGCCACCGGTCAAAGGGGGCCCGCGAAGAATGTTCTGCGCGGACGCGGACAAAGGGCACGGGGCAGTTAAGCTCCTCGTCGTTCCGTAGTTCTTTTTATAGCTCAGCGTGCAGTTCGAAGAAACGCAAGGTGGCAGGACGAGACCAGGTGGGGAGAAGCGACGCGGTCAATCGGGTTTGTGTTGAAAGCGGGGCGCGAGGACGCAAATTGGCAGGAGACCGTAACGTCTTGGGGGAGCTGATAGTGAATCAGCCCTTTTGTTGTCTCTCGGCAGCCAGAGTAGCTTTCAGACCACGTCCACCCCGGGTTCGACTCAAAGTATGAGTCAGACGGAAGCGTTTGGAAAGGGAGGCCAGGAGCGCTTCCGCAGAAATGAAGTGTGTAGTTTTTTTTATTTTGAGCATTGGAAGGTTTTCGCGATTTGAGACTGGGATTTCTTTCAACGTGTAAGGTATGAGCTTTGTTTATGTTTTGGTTTGAGAAAGCTCCGAGATTTGAAAGATGCGTTTTATGTAAACATGTAGTCTCGCGAGATGCTCATTAATAAGTAGATAGGCTTTTTTTTTGTGTGTGTGCGAGTAACCTGAAGGTCAAGGTTATCGTCGAAAGGCCTATGGTAAAGCGCGTGTGTTATTGAACCTTCTTTAAGTGTTTTTGAACTTTGTAAGGTTAGGCGCGTAGGTTTTCAGTGAGTGCATGATTTGCACTGAGAAGCGTTCTTAGTTCCATTAGCGCGTGTCCTGTGTGGACGGAAGGGAGCAGATTTAGGACTGGGTTGCTCTGGCAGCCGTATTCTGACTTCTCTGATAAGTATGCGTGGAACGAGTTATTAAGACGCATTATTTTAAGAGTTCTGCGGAGTGTGTAAGTCCCGCGAGTTTAATCGTTCGTTTATGTCACGTGTCCTGTAGGACTTTCAGGGAAGAAACGTGAGTAAGCGTAAGTGAAAAGTTTGCCTACAACGCAAGTACGCGTTTAGTTTAGTGACCACAAGGCTAGTGCGCTTGTGATTACGTACTTGTGAGGTTGACCAGATTGTTCAGTGGCACCAATACGTGTGATAAGTACGCCACTGCGATAGATTGGAAACATGCTGTTCGTGTAGTTAGGCCACTTATGTTATGTTCGGCTGTTTTCATTTGTTGTTTGCATCCTCAACGACCCTTTTGTTTTGCAACAACAATAGTGCTCTGGTCTTGTCGGCAATCAAGGAGAAATGCATGGCTGTTTGGAAGGGTGGTTACAATTGTTTTGTCAAAATTGGGGAACTAAATGATCAGGGTTGATTTTGACTCAGTAATAGCCTGGCGAGTCAGGGGTGAAGAGCCTGCGCTTACACGTGGGGCAGCGCTGTGTTGTTTGGTTTGTTTGACGTATGTTTTCCAGGGTCCAGGATCCCGAGGGTTGTCAAACGAGGCTCGACCCCAGTACCCTGCAGCTTCTTTTATCGTTCCTCCTGGCCAGCGAATTGAGTTCACCGGCCATTCAGAACAACCGGGGCGAGGACGAGCTGTTAGATATGGAGCTGGTTCCTGAGGCTACTTCGAGTTCCCCAAACCGCTTCGAGTGGCAGCACAGCTAATTGAGGAATGCGGAGGCCGGAAGGCGCATTCCAGAGAAGCGACCAAGACAACAAGTTCGTGCGTCGCCGGGATTAGAAGGGGGCCTGGGACAATGGAGCTCAATCGACCCCCTTCGTCTTTGAAGAAGGCATTTGCCACCGCTGCGGAGCCGAGTCGCCGGGGTTAGCAGGTGGGCATCCGACAATGAAGCAGGTGCACGAGTGCCCCCCCCGCTCCTTCTCCAGCCTACAAGTGGATTGCCAGTCTGCGTGGCAAGAGCGCAGAGAGCCCCGACAGGTGTGCCACGCGACACGGGCGCCTACCATTGGCTGCAAGTGGCGTCATCGGAGTGGACTCTCCCATTGGTCAAACATGACGTGACTTGCAGTGCTCGAAGGGCTTATAAGAAGCCTTCCAGAGAGACCTGAGCATTCTGGGACATGCCCTGATTCCCTGATTCACCTCTCTCGAACTTCTTGCCGCGGGCCGCAGCGTCCGAGTTGCTGCCGGCCCGTAATGTCAGTACGTCTGGTACTTGACGCTCCCCTCCTTGTAATTAATGTAGAATAAATCCTCTCAAGTTTTGGGGTTTCCATCCCGAAGTCCCGGCCTCCAAACCCTACACCGCACATTGAGAGATAGAGAGGCACACACACACGCACGCACGCACATTTGAGTGCCGTTGACAAGCCAGTTAACGTGCTCTATTAGGAAATGCTAGAACTCGCGAGAATTGAGTTAATATGAGACAAGCAGTTAATTGCTCCAGCTAGAAGCAGTGGCGTAGCTGGGTCGTCTGGCACCTGGGGCCCATAGGTCGTCTGTCACCTATCCCCCCCCCCCCCACTCTTGGGTGTAATCAGGAAGGAATCAGGAATTTCCAGGAAGGGGGGGGGGGGACAGTGATGCGTTAGCACCAGCACAGCCGCCTTAGATAACGCGCATGCCCCCTCCCCTCACCCTCACCCTTCGCTTTCGTTGCGAGAAATCGCGAATGGAGCCCGTATACAAGCTTTTTTATTTTCTGCACCAAATAACACAGGGTGCTGCACTGATAACTTGTGACAAGCACATTTGCACCTTTGCTGTCAGACTGTAAGATTTTGCAGCCAATACAGATGCGGCATCGTGGAAAATATGTCTCACAACTAACAAAAATATTTTAATAAAGTTTTAATTAGCGTTTTTAGAGGCAATGTTGCATTTGCAAAATTTAAGCCCGACAGGCATATGTTGCCCAAGAACAACTTCCGAAATTTTTCGTAGGTGCTGCAGCGTGCAGTAATTTGGCTGTGGGCAGTCCTGAACCCAAACGAAAATTAAGTAGCGTGTCAGTGACGCTGATCTCCTCGCCATATTATAAAACGCCGCCTGTTTCCCTGCTGCACGGGCGTCAATTTGCTATGACAATTACGAGTTCTCTTCCTTATGATCCATAAAGCCTTTATTTTAATATAGGAAAAATGAGACATCCACCCAATAGTAGCAATTGCTACAAGGGAAATCCATACGGGATCCTCGAAAGCCTCGCATTTGAAGAAAAATTCGTCCTGTTCCGGTACGAATTTTTGTTCAACTGCGAGGCTTTTCTTTCGAGGATCGCGTATGGGTTTCCTTTGTAGCAATTGCTACACTTGAGTGGATGTCTCATTTTACCTTTATTAATTGCTTCAGAACTATTACCTCAAAGCCTTTCTTTATTAGCTTCTATTGACAAACGTGATTATCCGAGCTGCGGTACCGCGACAAGGTTTGGGAACGGAATAGAGCACGCTTCGCGTCGAATCCTGGCGTCTACATGCAAAAAAAAAAAATGATCATGAAGAAGAAAAGAGAGAGAGAAGGCCGCGATGAAGCCCGTGCCAGCGAAAGCTTGCGCTACTGTTGGTCTGCACCCACAACAGAGAGGATAGAGAGATCGACGTCACTGGTGCACTGTTTCATATTTCTTGTGGTACTGGTACACTGGGCCGCCCGCAGTGGCAAAGTACTGCACGCTCTAGCACCCAAGATGATCTTGTTTAGAGAAAAAGTTTTTGTTCAGTTAATAATATGACTTTGGGTCCTCAATTCCCTAAATGCAGTGATTTTTCTATTATTGCTAATCAAGCTCTTATTTAAGATATCCTTATTAATTACCTGCCATATTTCGCACGATACCGAGTTCCTATAGTGGTAACAAAGACACATAACCTGATAGAATATCGGGAAATATTCTTCCAAAATTCATTTTCTCTTTACAAAATTCCAAAAATTCCGTGCAGCTGAAACAAGGCACTGTTTTTGTGACGTGAAGTCACACAACAACAAACTGATAAAGAGACGGTTAGCTAGGAATATGATTCAACACCGTGAAACTGATACAAAACTAATACAAACGATACAAAACTTATAAATGGAACACTCTATACATACTGACGACACAAAAACCGGAGTGGGACATTGAGCATTTTGCACTAAAACGTAATGACCGCCCCACCCCCAAATGGCACCTGGCTGGCGTTCGGCTGGCGTTCGGGCGCCCGCCACTTATGATGCAAATCGGCGCGACAACTAGACGAGCGACCCGGCGATGGTGAATCGCAGAAGGCACTCATTAAGAGAAGTTGAGTAAATACGGACCACTGCACTATATCTGGAGCGCCTGAACGCCAGCCAGTGAGGAAATGTTCTTACGCACAAGATGCTTTCTGTACCAATATTCACAAAACTTCTGTAACGTGTATATACGAGCGGTTCCTCATCGGCTAGCGTTCCAGCACCCACGTCTCATGATTATTGTCGATGTAAAAAGGATACAATAGCCGGGGAAATCTGCAATCGCGAACGTAAAAAAAAAGAAAAGAATTTCTGGCAATACAGGCCCTATATACGGCCGAATTCACAAAGCTTTTCGTTCGTAAGTGTTCTCTACTATCGGCCGGCTGCCTTCGCTAATATGTCCGTCGTCACGATTGCCTTATATCTGCTCTTACGAACAGTTCTACCGTAAGAACTATTTTGTGAATACGGGCCGTGACGCTAACGATGTCAAGTCAAGTCAAGTCAAGTTTATTTACAACACGTGCAAAGTACAGTGTTGAAGGCCACCCTGGCAAGAAAGCTGTAAACATACAGCTTGACGAGGCCAGGGGGCCACCACCAGGCAACATCAGCATCGCACACATCCGCAGTGCAAAGAACAAGTTTTCGTAAGCAGCTTTAGTAATACAACACGTGGTACATATCCACTTCCCTGGGCATGAATAGATCTTCATACATGCATATTCATTACGAGCGCATTGAAGTTCGGGTGAATAACATTAGTGCCAGGGAAATATATACTGTAATGGGCTACTTCCCACCTCACCATTCCATTCCGTGAGCTATTTGCTTGCAGCTCCAGACACCATGCAAATATCGAGCGTATAGGCTGCCTCCTTTCGTCGCCTTATGTAGCGCGTCTTCACTGCAAACGCATTGCAGAAGTAGGAGGCCACTGCCTCCGCTTAAACGGCGGTACAAACACGTGGCAGTGACGGGAGTTCGGTTACAGCGTTCATGATTCACGTCTCTGACTGCGCCCTGCGAGCCTATATCATCGAAGCGGGGCCTCGTCATCTAGCCTTTCGGCGTTGGCTACCCAATAAGTGAGTTCGTGAGCCCCCTTCGTCACCGTGCGCAGATTATATATAGAGCAAGCCGCCCTCCCCCTAGCAAATCATGCTACCCTCGAAATTGCTTTGTGCGTCCATGCTTGTTTGTACGTTTTGTTTTCACTCTCTTTATTCCTGCGCAATAATGGAAGCCCATTGCACGTAGTCACGTCGACTCGCTAATTTCTCAGCGCGCGCACGAAGTTTGCTCATCAGAGCACCGCAGAATCTCCCCTATTCCGCACTGGCTGCTCCGGAAGAACATATTGATTGCAGGTAAAGTGAATGTACAAGGAGTGCCACGTGATGGCAATTGCATGTATGCTCATTTTCTTGGACTAAAAGCTACATTAGGCTGAAAGGGACGTGTGCGTTAGAGTATCTCCTTTTTGTTTGTTTATGTATATGTTCTGGGCAGAGGACACAGACAATCAGAATAATGTGCGGACCGTTTGTGCGCACCTGCTCGTGGGCGTGCTGTTGTGCGTCTTCACGTTTTTTCAACGTGGCTTGTTCTTTGCTGAAACTCTGTGCCGGTGTTGTGGTTTGATCTGTTTTGCTGCTTTGATCTGAAGGAAGGAAGGAAGGAAGGAAGGAAGGAAGGAAGGAAGGAAGGAAGGAAGGAAGGAAGGAAGGAAGGAAGGAAGGAAGGAAGGAAAACAAGAGGTGAAAGGCAGAGTAGTTAAAGGGACAGACAACCGCTCAGAACATGAATCGAGATAACCATGTGATGGAATGATTGCCTATACATCGTAGTGGCTAAAACGAGCCATGTTTTTCTCATTAAACGTGGATTTATATTTTTAATTCATCACTAAAAGTCGCGAAAAATGACCTTTGGCGCCTCACGCGGCAAGAACATGAAGCTGCATAACAGGTCCACCACGTGACCTTCTACTAGTGTACGTGTTTACTGGTCTTTTTTATTACTATTGAAATGCAGTATACTATTTATTATAAGTTTTTCCTGACTAACAATGTTCAGGTAAGCCTTCGTTTGTAATGAGCAGAAAAGTGGCGCTGCCTTCGCCTTCGTTTTCGATGAGTTGACTTGGCTCGTCTATCGACAGAACAACGACGACGGGATCCAGCCAGCCATGACGTAGGTAACGTAAGCGTGTACTTGGGGGGAAACGTGGTACAAATATAAGAAATGTCTGTACAACAACGCGAACTTATTGCACCAGCTTTTTATCTTCAAAAGTGGTTGAAAATGTCAAAATGTAGTTGGTTAGGCACAGTTACACTCACTCCTGTGAAAGCAGAACGATGGGCGACTTTCACAATTGGCGAGGCGGGCTATTGACATCGCTCTCACTTCTCAGCGTTGCTGGAGGAGGGACTCTTACTTTTTTAAAGGCTGCTCAGATCGAAAAATTCTGCTTACTATGTATCCACGCGCTTTTGGAAGTAACCGCTGCAGACGTAAACACTACTGAGGGTGAGCTTTGCGTTGTGCCATAAAAAACTGGGTCCTTAAAAATCGATTGTCAGTCTTTTCGCCCAGGTTAAGCATGCGGTTGGCGACTCTGCACAGGGGGATGGGGTAAAGGGGAGAAAAGATAAGAAAACAAGAGAACATAAAAAAAAGAAACGCATCGCTTCGCAGATTCTATAGTTTTTCAACGAATCCCGTTTCTCGCTATGTGCCACAAGCTAAGCGAGGTAGCCGTAACCTCACTTTGCTGATGTGCACTGCATATCATTTTGTTTCATCATATCCATCTCAAGTAGCATGCTAAGGAATGCCGCCAGGAAAACCTCTCCAGGATTCATCGGAGAGCTTTTTCTATCTCTCTCTTGTGGCCTCAGGTAGCACTTGAGATCTCACAGGGCGCCTTATGTGCAAATTACTTAACTAACACTAACCTGATGTTCCTCAAACGTGCACTGAATTATCTGTTGGCATATGCGAGTTTTTTCCTCTTCGTTTTTTTCTCTGTCTTTTCCTCTTGTGTGTGTGTATGTGTGTGCGCCGAATCTTTCCTTGAGAACTGCGACTTGGCT
Organism: Dermacentor albipictus; assembly: GCF_038994185.2. Lineage (NCBI taxonomy): Eukaryota > Metazoa > Arthropoda > Arachnida > Ixodida > Ixodidae > Dermacentor > Dermacentor albipictus. The sequence continues at coordinate 155,981,528 of NC_091821.1, forward strand.
TAAATGCGGCCCCTAATCGGAGCTTCGTCCTCTAAACCAAGGAACGTACGTCGCGGTCACGTACCGCTGAGAGCGCCGCCTTCGCCTGGAGGAAAAATGCTAGAGCAGCGTAAATTGAGCATACAAGCATGTATAGTATATATACAGTACAAGTTATATATACCACCTTGTGTAGCGAACTAGGTGCGCTAAAGAATATAAAAATAATACATCTATTGCGAAAGGAAAGATCGTTTGCTTTCTTCACTCAGTAGTCCATATGTCTTTTCTACAGAGAAACGAGAGAGAGAGAGAAAGAGAGAGAAAACGATTTCGTAGCTCGGTTGCGTGTAGACGACGCGTGTTAACAGCTGTGTAACGCAAACGAAGTCTCCTGCTGGCTCCTCTCTCCGTCGTGCTAGGTGCCAACGCCACGTCAACACTGCAAGTGCTGGTACAGTTCGTATCCCACCTGCTCCCAGTTGTTTTTTTCATCCACGTTCAGTTGCATTATCTATAACACACACACACATATATATATATATATACACACACACACAACGCGAAGAACAGAAACAGAGGGGCCCGATGTTTATTAGTCATATCGTAAGACGCCAACAAAGACACCAAGGATAGCGGGGAGGGGGGGGGGAATTATCTTTACTTATTAATGGAATGAAACAATTGATAAGTTAATCGAAATCAACATGAATGAAAAAGCAACTCGCCGCAGGAGGGGCGCGAACCCACGTCTTCGCATTTGAGCTACTGTTTGAACTACCATTTGAGCTACTGCGGTGCCGTTTTCCCATTCACTTTCTGGGGTACTTGTGTTTTACTACTAGAACTAACCTTGGGAATGCTAGCCAGCGCCACCACTCACAAACCTAGGCGGCCGATGTGGAACATCCTTTCTGCCGCAAGAGTCACGAGTACGTGATCTATTTGGGTGAGTGGGTGACGGCGATTGGTCAATAAACCCACACATGCGACAGAAGGCATCAAAGCTGCTGAATTCGTGATCCTCGCTTTGTAATGAATGAGAATAAAGGAAACCGTGGGGCACGAATATATATATATATATATATATATATATATATATATATATATATATATATATATATATATATATATATATATATATATATATATATATATATATATATATATAGCGTATGTGAAGCATTAATAGACGGGCTGGAGCGCAAGTGACATTTTGTTCCTGGGAAGACACCGGATATTTAGGAGTAAGATGTTTCCGCTCCTCCTAAAGTTCATCCATGATACGTAGTTAATGGTGAGTCATTTAGGTTGACGTAGAATGGATGACGCGCAGACTGTTGCGCTCCGGGTCAAGCTTCTTGTGTTACCAAGTGCTGTTGTGTTACCAGATAGAGTATTGTTCTCTTGTGGGAACTCCGCGCAGGGAGTTACTCCCCCCCGACGAAACAGGTTAGTGACGTGGCGCTTCCCATGAGGCTGTGCGCCGCGTTCGGCGGAGTCGCAGCAGTTCTCATGGTTGACGGTTTGTTTATACCTGTGAAGTGGCGTTCCGTGCGAGCTTTTCGCCGATTTTTTTTCTCCGCATTTCCTTCCAGAAAGTGCTATAGGCGTGCCTGAAGTTCATTGTATCTTAGCTTAATCTACGTTAACTGTGATCATTTTGCTGACGACGATGAATGAAAAAGCAACGTCTTCAAGTGTGGAAGAAAGCATTTAGGTATACCTCGAAGCTGCTTGTTGACTCGTGGTGTCGGCTCAGGTTTCTGTGTTTTCGTGCTGCGCCACCTTGGCTTGTGTTCTTCAGTACATGAAATGCGACTTTTATGTCCTTCTATATGCTTACAACGTACTGTAATATTTGAAAGGACCGCGTAGCAGTGGCAACAGTAATCGCAGTTCGAGCGACAACGCCCGTGCTAGTCGCACATGAATGACATGCATATTCCGAGTTTGTGGCGATGCTGTGTTATTGCCAGTGAGAAAGACCGGAGTGCAAGTAACTGTTTTTATGTATCTATGTACGGATATCCTCCCCAAGAAAAACTGTAGGACGTAAGTACGTACTGTACGTAAAGCTTCTTACTAAGCGATGTGAATCGAACTGTTGTCGCGTAGTTCTGTCTTCATCACGTCGTTGCTTGCAATACTGCATTAACGGTATGCTCTACACCAGACACTGATTTGAGAGCATACCTGCTGGGCTCTGAGTGTGAGGATTCGTTCGACAGGTCAGCGATGCAGCTCCGTTTCGCAACCGAGAGACATCGCTTGGACGCTGAGCAAGTACGGCGGTCAAAAAAAAAAAAAAAACGTGTGACTATACACTTTTCGGTGTTACGTGGGCTGCTTCGGGTCATGCTCACACGTAATAAATTGTTGCTCTGCTTACACATGCACTTACATATTTCTTGCTCGCTGTAACTGGCGCACTATACTTCTTGGCCGCGAACGGCGGCACTACGCGAAGTCGCTATGCTGGTTTCAGAATTACGACTCACACGCTCGTTCATACGAGATCTGGCTCTTTGAAGTTAACAGAAGACCTTAATCAACACAAAAGTGATAATTCAGAATAGTGAGAAAACAAAGTTAATGGCATAATTTTTCAGAATTAGCATGCCATTCTGCGAGTGCTGAAGCGACTCGCTATAGGCGGTTTCGTGGCACACACTATCGTCGCAGTGTATACTGGCAGCGTTGCTTCTTCTTGTGTGTCGCGTGTGCGTTGGATGTCTTTCAAAGTTCTGCATTGGGCGTTTCTCAAATGTCTATATATGTCATGTTTTATATGCTTTCATTGACTTGTTTCGTTGAGTTTGACGCGGTCTTGTGTGCATATTTCGAAATATGACTAGTAGCCTCTGCATATAAATATTTTCACGAAAACCGACGCGATAGCACGTTTTGTACTCCCGTTGCACCTCGAAAAAACTCCGTCCAGCGCGAGGTATTAAAGAAGAAAGGGGGGGGGGGAGAAAAGACTCCCAAGGCTCCACGCAAATAGTTCCGCTTGCATGGAGTAAAAATTCTACTCCGATCGCACGGAGTATCATAAACTCCCAACCGGGAAGTCACTATAGCGGACAAGCATTATACTCCCACCTGAGAGTTTTTTTTTTTCGTTTATGGTGTGATACGTTCGCAAACAATGATAGAAAATCAGTACTGTTGAAACATGACTGTGGGCGCGTCGGAACGTCCATTGTGGGTCGTGGATTACGCACATCGAATGTGAACAAGCGGTTTGAGCGAACTGCCTGAAAATACACAGCGTAAAAGAAGCCAGCGGCTTGGCGTTCGCCTGCAGCCGAATCCGCCTCGCACTTCCGGCAATATGTGCGGCACGACCCGGCACCTTCGTGTCAAAGATCCGTGAGAGAGAACGGGGCACCGCGCCACCGTGGGAATGTAGTACGCCTGTCAGTCTCCCGCGCCCCTTCTCGGCACGTCGCTCTTTCGAGCACAAGCTCCTTCACTGGCCTACTTTGTATTCCACTCGCATAGCTTTTTTCCGAGACCTCAGCGGAGATGTTGATGGGTTGATATCCGAGGGATTACCTCACCGGCCCATTCGGAAACTTTTCGTCGCACTGACGCCGTCATTGACTGGCAAAGGGGCGTTTACTGGAAAGGCATCGCTCCCTGTACAGTTTTCGAGCCCCTATTTCGATCCTCGTTCCGTTTTGGCCACTTTTTTTTATTACATGAAATTTAGGAGATGTTCGTGCGTTTAGGTGGTACCGGCTACTCCGTTTCTCGTGGACCAGGTATATACTAGATATGACAAAGCAAACTGCTGAAAAGTAACAAAGAAAACATGAGACAGTCAGGCGGCGTGAATTCACTGAAACCGTTCACCACACAAATCACATCAAAAACAAATGTGAAGATAAAGGTCATCTCGTATAAAAGTAAAAGGTAAAACTCACAACACATTAGGACGGATAGTCAGCTCACATACGATAAATGCAAAACGCAACATGTCACATAAGGCATTCTGAAACGTGAAGACAGCTGTCATACACTGAATACAGAAAACATGAAATCAGGTCACAGCAATTCAAATTGTTATGGGGCACAGAGAGGAATAGAAACTGCACTCAGTGATTTTCAGCAATATTACTATTTACCAGAAATCTTCGGAGGGCTACTAGCGCTCGCCTTTGTAACGTATCTGTTGGCCATAGGCCTAGGATTGTTTTAATTGTTATGGGCCTGAGGTCTATTGTCATTCAGGTGGGTATCAGATGGCGTCTTTCAGTATTATATCGCAGGCATATTCCAGCAATAGATCATGTATGTCTTTATCCGCGTGTCCACAAGTGCATTGCGGACAATCAGCGCGACAAATTTTCGGTACATAAGTGTTTCAAAAGATAAGCTGGTATTCAATGAGCGTGATATACGAAAATCAAAGCAAGGGTCAGTGGCAAATAATACTGAAGACTGAATTTTTATCAAACCATGCTTCTTTGCAACTACGGGCTGGAGTCTGTCATAAGATAAGGCGCAACTCGCCTTGTTATAAGAGGCATAGTTTTGAAAGTTGGAAGCACACCTGGCATGCATTCCACCTGTTCTGTATAACCGCTGAAGACGGACACTATACGCCTCGGTTGTTGATCGGTATAAAGCGCGACCTGGGGACGTATTCTCGGATGGTCGATTTTGGCGGTATCACTTTCAGTACGCGCTTATTGGCCGGCTAAGCAAAACCGGGTGACCTGATTGGCTGGTTGAGCATTACGCCACGCGAAGGCGACAGTATCGCCGAACGTGATCGTCCGAGAACACGTCCGCTGATGAGGCGCCATTCCGCCGTCGCCAAGCTCGACCCATGCTGGCCGCGCGGCGGCATAAGGTAACGGCAGCATTGGCCGACTACTTGCAGACTGAGACCCTTCTATTGGCTCGGCCTGCTTCGAACTGCCGCGCATATCGGCACTTGCGGAGGTGCCGCAACAGCGGAGTCGCCGTGACGCGTTCCATTAACGTGAAGTGACTGGCAAATCTTGTCCGTCGCCGCGCTGGTTTCGCCATGTTTCCCTCTTCCATCCATACTGTCACGACGTGTTGTCAGAGTCTTATCCTTCGAGGCGCCGTGCCGCGCACTCCCCTCGCCCAATTAATCGCACCGCCGCGCGAGCAGCGAGTCACTAGACGGAAAGTGCGAGTCGACGCTAGAAAGAGCTTCGCAAAACAAGAAGCGAAAGCTTCAGGAAAAAAAAAGAAGAAAGCGCGACGTGCCGGGGCGCGCCTGTCGTGGCAACTCCGTCTACAACGCCGGTCGCGCGCACCAGAAAGGATCGTTTTGCAGTGCCATGCTGCGCTGGCGCGAGTAGACAGTTTCGTGCTCGCCGATGCGGCGGTTTCTGGTCTGTCCCCTAAGCTGTGCGGTGCCGAGGGCTGCTGACCGCTGCGATCGAGATCTTTGCCGGGGCCGTTCGGAGTGCACCCCTTCTCTTCCTGCACAGAAACACATACCGGTGCAAGGACACTGACACATATATGGCTGTACAGGTACGTCAGGGTCATTTGCTTTGCTCCATTTTCATGTCCTTCCATGTTCTTCTAATCCCGCACTGAAGTGTTCCTTCGAGGGCAATTAGTAGCATTTAGCTTAGCTCTTGTCTTATTTCGCTTCTGTCAGCCACCGAATGCACCGCATGAATAAGAGGCCGAATTCCCAAAGACTTTCGTTCGAAGACCTACGTGTATGCAATTTGGCCAGCCGCCTTCGGTAATGATATATTCGTTTTCACGATTCACCTGCGCCTGATCTTTGGAAAGGTTCTGGTGTTCGATGTACGTACCTGGTATAAATACGGGCCTGGTGGCCCCATTCACAAAGCTGTTCGCGCATGGCGATGGTTGAAAAGCACAGGCACCAGCCAACTTCCCCATCCCAATGGCAAAAATTTCTCACGAGTGAGAACCTTTAGGAAACCCCAGGGCTCATATTTACAAAAATTCATATTTAGAATTTTTTACATTGTACGTATAATGATGCCCTCCGCGATTGGTCGTCGTCCCTATGGTGGTTTCGTTGTTATGCCGATTACTGCAGTGTACGGCAGGTGTCAAAATGCCAGCCATTGAGGGAACGCTCCTGCGTATAAAGATTTGGTGAGGTGGGCCCAGGTGTCGGGTCCGCGAAGCTTTTCGTGCGGTGTCGTTGGCCAGCACCTCGTTCGCTGTCACCGCTGTCCGGGGATTGATTTCACGAACCGCTTTTGCGCACATGAACGGCTCTCACTAGTTCGAAGCTCGGCCGCGGCGTGTGTGTCGAAGGTGGCAAAGTGGGAGAAAGAATGGCGCACAGAAACCTCCATTAAAAGACCACAGATTGTCTAAACGTTTGAGTCAATGGCTCTAATGTGTCAGCAGACGTTAGACTTGATGGTGTATTTATTACTGTCCTCTGCGCTGAGCGAGCGCTTTACCCTGCTTTTTTGAATACACAGTCCAATCGTGCTGACAAAAAGACAGCAGTATGGTGACCTCTTCATGGCTATCACATTTCCAGACGGGACGCACCGGTTATTTCACGTGTACAGCTGACAGCTTTGCAGGTAAACTTGGAAGCTTCGCCGTTCACTTTGTACGCTCCGTCTCGAACACGCACGCGAAATACAGCCTGTCGCAAACGGGCGATAGGCTACCTGTGGTCAGTGAGTATATATATACCAGCAATCGTGCATTGGCGCTGCGCTTGCCAGCAATCGCCTGCAGTGCAAATCTGGTGTCCAACTGAGGGCCGGCAACAGTATGTGGCTGCATTTTGCAGGAGCTGACATCTCCCGGCGACGTAGCCAGTGGCCTTTCGGCTTCTTGAATATATATATATATATATATATATATATATATATATATATATATATATATATATATATATATATAGAGAGAGAGAGAGAGAGAGAGAGAGAGAAATGAAGAGGGAAAGGTTAACCAAAGACGTGCCCATTAGGCTACCCTAAAGTGTGGACTACGACTGTGCATCACGCTTCATGCTCAGCAAGCGCGTACTTCGTGCCGTGCAAATGCATGCTCCAAACAGAGCCACTGAACTAGCCTTACCCATGGCCTCGCTCAAAGCATGCAAAAAGAAAACGGGGCATGCGTCTCGCCTATATATATGTGGCAAGCGTACCATCGATCGAGTCTACGGCGTCTGTAACGTTTCGTGCCTGCTTGCAACCTCTGGGCTTTTTCACGCTCAAGAGGGGAGAAAGGTGGGGAAGCTAACCAGTCGGCGACTATACTGCGGCTCCGGACCTCGCAATGCGCATGTGTGGGGATTTACAAGAGGAGGCGGGGTTTATTTCGATAGCATATGGTTGTTTAACGAGTTACAATATAACAAGTGTGCACCACCGCTATGGCTCCAAGGTCGCCGTGCCCCTCACTGCTGTATTTTACAAATCGTTTGTATAATGCCTATTCGCAATCGGCGTCGCAGGCGTACAGCGTTATGATTGTTTTAGGTCAAAGTATTGCGCAGTTGTCCATCCCAAATTAACGCCGCGATATCCCAGAAGGACTTGTTTTTGGGCTAGATGTCTAAGCTTGCTAAACGTGTTGTTTCTAGCGCAAAGTACGGAAAGAAAAGGGGGGGGGGGCAGGTAGGAGACAGACGATGGCGCTCCTATACCTCTTACCTGTCCCCTTTTTTAATGTTACGTACTTTGCTCTAGAAACTACATGTTTAGCAAGCCGTGGTATCCGTTAGCGCTGCATTGAAATACTATGCTCGAAACCGAATGCCTCGCGTTTCTAAACAGGCTTCACAATCGCAGAGTATTGTCCTATAGACCTTTCTTGTTTTGTTTTTTATATTCAGGCGCCAGAACGCGTGCTTTATGTAGTAAACCGTTTTAAGTGGGCGCAAAACAAGGATCCTGTGTCCTTAACTGCTAGTGCTCTCGAGCAGATTCTCGTGCGAGCTCACAACAGTCCAACGCGAGTTATGGCGCGCCCAGGAAGCTCTCGTAGAAAATGTCAATAGATGGCATTTTTTACCGCCGCAAGTGTGCGTCTGTTGCTGCTAAGAATTGAGCCCACGACCTCACCGTAATCATAAGCGCGCACCCACAGGAGATGGTGTTGGTCCATGCCTGCTTGTGGCTGAGACCCCATGAAGTTTGCTTACTACAACTGAGTAACTTGACCTCTCCTCCAATTGGGTGTAGTGAAGAACATCCTTGCGCGCCCCACTGTCGAAGCAAACTGTGACTGTGACTTGTACGGCCTGTTAAAGTTGGTTAATGAGAGAGAGAGAGAGAGAGAGAGAGAGAGAGAGGGGGGGGGCAGGGCGGTTAACCAGAGGCATGTATGTCTGAATAAACAAACAAACAAACAAACAAACAAAGTTTCCTGTTTGCTACCCTGCACTGGGGTGGGTGATATTGGAGTTGAAAGCAGGGCAAGGAGAGAGGCAGAAAAAAAGGCAAGAAAAAAAATTAACAGCCGCAGGTAAAAGAAAATGCGTTTCAATCACAGGCGTTCGCACAGGCCGGTTGATCTCAAGAAAAGCAGCGCTTGCACGGCCTTCTGATGCGATATTACGTCGTGTCGATGTTGTTAAATCCTTTCTTCCGACAGAGGCTGGTCGTCCAACTGGTTTAGCCCGATGGAAAACGATTGTCGCTGCACACTGTGCTGCGGGCACTGACACAGCGCATGACGAATTATTTTCTCGTCCCCGCAACCGCCACATGCTGCAGTGTCGGCCATCCCTATGCGGGACGCGTAGGCATTGGTAAACGCGACGCCCACCATAGCCTACACAAAAGGGTCGCGTCTCTTCGGGGAAGTCTTGGTGGAAGTCGAAGGCATAAGGTTCGAAATGCGAAAAGCCCATGTCCCGCGCATCGGGGACACGTTATTGATCCACTGGGGGTCAAAATTAAGCCAGAATCCCCTACTACGGCGTGCCTCATAATCAAATCGTGGTTTTGGCACGTAAAACCCCAGAGTTCAATTCGAGGCTTTTTTTTTTGTCTCTCTCACTTTTTCTTGACAAACTAAAGGGGGGTAGGGAGGGGTTTTTTACCCAGGATTTTCTTTCTTCACTGCGATATATAAGTATCTTAAGCGGTATAATTGATGCATCGCTCGGCGAAAAACGACCAAAGAAAAAGAACGAAAGAAAGGGGGAAAAAAGAACACGAGCTCGTTCGTACTGCAATAATCTTTCGTAGCAAAGTGTACCGACCAGTCTCGACGCATCGAACAGGATAACAGCAAGGGTATAGCGGCCTCTCTTATACAAACGAATAGCGCAGTGAATTCAGCCTGGCGCTTTTCTACGGGCATGGTGCCAGCGTATGAACTCGCGCATTGCGACAAGATCAGACGAGCGGCCCGCGTTCGTTCGTTCCTAACAACAAGCCTTTACCGGCCGGCTCACAGTAATGCCAAATAGCAGCTGCCCGACAGAAGTGGAGCATACTTCTCCTTAACGACAAATTGGTATTCGGCCACATACTGTCTATCCTTCTATGGCCCAGACAAGGCACAGAGAATATTCACTTTGCGGCTTCGGATCACCGCTGCCACGACGGTGACATAAGTTGGCTGTGGTGAAGCCTGAATGCCCGCGCCTGCGGACGTTTAGTTGGCTCCCTGCGCGTGCGAATAAGACAACAAACAGAATAATTTTAATATTTGGAGTTTTACGTGCCAAAACCACTTTCTGATTATGAGGCACGCCGTAGTGGAGGTCTCCGGAAATTTTGACCACCTGGGGTTCTTTAACGTGCACCTAAATCTAAGCACACAGGTGTTTTCGCATTTCGCCCCCATCGAAATGCGGCCGCCGTGGCCGGGATTCGATCCCGCGACCTCGTGCTCAGCAGCCCAACACCATAGCCACTGAGCAACCGCGGCGGGTCCACAACAAACAGAAAGACGGGCCTCCGTTCATATTGGCGTTGGCTGACCGGCGATGCGTGTCGAGAATTAATTGCCGGCCGGCGCTGCCAATGCTCGATAGCCGAGCCATGAGGCACGACATGGTTCGACAAATGGTCGCCCTAAACCGAATTCGTTTTCCTGCTGTCGCGGCGCTCGCGATGCGCGCGTCGACAGAGCGCCTGTCAGCGTAAACGCCGTAGTCAGGTGTGCTCTGTGATGCCCACGGCGTCGAGGGACGAGCGAGAGAACTCCCCGTTGCCACTGACCCACGCGGAGCTCATGGTCACGTGCAAGAGTTTACGCTCGCATTGTTTGCAGCGCTGCAAGAACGAGGTTCGGGTGAGCCATCTTCGTTCTTAAGTCTTCTGAGAAAGCTGGTTTCAGATGGTGCATGCACAGCGAGATGTAGGCCGAGAACGATTCTTCCCAGCTGTTTGGCTTTGCTCAGTCAAGATGACTGTGCTCAAAAATTTAATAATGGATAACGTGTAGGTGACGAAGAAGAAAAAAAAAATAAACTGAGCTTCAGGTGCGAGCCTTTTTCTCCACGTTTTTTTCTTCCTTGAATCGCGCAAACAAATCCCCGGTTTACGGGATAATGCATCTCGGCGCAGGCGCAGTGCATGCTTCTATAGAAGGGCCAACTGAGCTATGCAGGAGCCGCCATACCGCAGAATGTGGTACGATTTGAATTTCTCCAAGTAAAATGCTTTAGAAAGTTCCTAAAGTACGACTTACACACAACCTACAGACATGATAGCGTCAGAATGTAATTTGAATATACGAATTCTGTTAGGTGGAAATTCAAACACAAGCCCCTTTATTTTTGCTTATAACGGGGGTGTGAGCTATTGATGAGTCACTGCTTGTAGACTCTGCCTTACGGGGGTATGAGCCATTGCTCGGCCCTGCATCGCGACCGCCGGGATCGGCCCACCATTTTTTTCTATCGGGCCCCATGTCGCAGAATATCCGGTGTCAGCGTCAACGGGGTCTGATAACGCTATCGCGTTACACTCTCAAAGGCGAAGCTTAAGCGTCCTCAAAGTTTTAGTTTCGGGTCTCTGAAGTTGAAATACGCTGGGATGCTAATAAGGATATGTTCTCGCTTTTGCACAAGCTGGCGCAAAGCTCGGAGGGTTTGTCAAGCGCGAGATGCGTCATGGCGACGATTTTGCGGTTCAAAGATTATCGTTGTAACCCCGTGTTTGGCATTGCGGCTATATACGAGACACTGCGTTCTAGCGCTCTCTTGGAAATCGTCCATGTAAGCATGTTTTCTGTCGTGTGTAGGGCATGCTTAGTCGTCTGCGCTCTATTCATCATGATCAAATGCAGTCACACTGGTGCATGCGCTTTTCCTCGCTGCGGTGGTTTTCCTTTTGGCGTACTGTTTCCCCCCGTGACATCGCCTGTGCTCGGAGGCTGCTGAGCGGCCGGCCACGTCAATATACTCGTTTACGACTTCCTGGGAGAGTCTTCAGCAAATTTACGAAAACCACCGCATTGCGCGTTACTACATGTACTGGGCAGCCTTTGTCCCACTATATATATATATGCCAAGAGGATAAATATGAGGACTCATCTTGTAACATGCTTTCTTTCTTTTTTTCTTTTTTTCGTTTCATGGTAGTCACATCGCAGTTAAAGCCTTCGAGTCCTCTGCCCACGATGGTGACCGATTGATGAACGCTGTCGGCGGCGACGGCCAAGACAGGCTCGCGGCACATACGTAGCCGAAGCCCGTACACGGCGCGCACGCTTTTTTGCCCAGGGCTGTTAGCGTCGCGAAACAATCGATGACGCACTGTATATACTCCGTATAACGACTCAGAAATAAAATATTACGACACGGCAGTGTAGCCGCGTCCAGATCACGCTTCGACGTGCCCTGGAAACTTGCCACGCGCGCCGCTTGCTCGTTCATGGAAAGAGAAAGCCTGGCAGGTTTTCTTTTGCTGATGCTGGCAGCTGCTGGCCGCTCTGCCAACGCTTCTGGCACTCGCTATATGAAGTCGATATCTTTCGAGAATCAAATCGATGTCTCTGATATGGTTGAAACCAGCTTGGACTTTGTTATGCAATCTGCAGGGCCCGAATTACGGCCGGATTCATTTCCATAACGTGAAGGACGCGTTTTCTTCTCACGAGAACGATGGTTACGAGCGGTGGAAAACCCGCTGTTGCCGCTGGTAGCGTTTCTGTCCGCTACACATACTTTCTCGCCACTCTTTCCGTGATTTTATGTTTTTTTCTTCCTTTTTTTTTTTTCTTGCCCAGTCTACGGGTACTCCCCGTGTCGTACATCACCGATAACCTTTCCGAGGTATAGCGGAAATCCGAAGTTAGCATGCAGAGTGTGACGTCACAAAGGGGCGCGCTGGTGTTGCCGCTAAATGCTGTGTGAGTGTGAAATTTGACCAATTCTCTGCTGGCGTTAATTTTCTCGACAGTCAAGGATAATAGACGCGGCCAAATTTTCGACAGTTACTTTGCGAAGGTGGCTGGTTGTTCGAACCGGCGAACGGCGATGGAAGAAAGAGTGTAAATGTCGCCCGCTCTTCTTGCCTATACGTATATACTGTGCCTGTTTGTTCACAAACGTACATCTTGACTGGTAGCGCGCCCCTTTGTGTCGCTATTAATGAGGGATGAGGTGCTCATTTTAACTGCAAGCGATTTCATCTCTGAAACTAGTCGGCTTGCAGCATTGAAAGAAAGGAAGTAGCGCTGAGTTGCCGGTATACGCGCGTAATCGGGTTACATGAGCTTGCAACTGTAGAGCCACTATATATTGCAGCCGATGTTTTCCTCTGCCTATATACAAGGCCAATCGGTGCGTATAACCGCGGACTAATGTGCGAGGATGAGAGATAAAGGGCAGATGGGGAATTCGTCATGTAGCGATATACTTTATACGCTTCGCATTTTTCTGATGCTACGTTATTCCTGTGTTCCATATGTCTATTTCTATTTTTTTTATTTGTACCTATTTTGTTCCCTTTCATTGTACAAGCCGTGGATGCATAGCGTCCCGCAGTTGTGCGCGAGCGTTCGACACCTGGACGTGGCAACCGCGTCTCTCACAAGGTAGCAGTGCCAAGACGCTCGTGTACATACTGCAATTTAGGTGCACGTTAGTGCACCTAAATGGTGAACACATGGTGAAAGGTAACCAAAGTCGAAACCCCCCGCTACGGCGTCTCGATAGCTTAAGTTATGACGTTAAACCCTACTTGTCAATTAGTTATTTAGCTAAATCAGGCGTTCACGTATTGGTTCCTCGTGGTTCTTTCCGTCGCGGTGTCCCTCAACGAGGACACCAGCCGCAGTGATCCGCAGTACAGCGGCCACACCATCATTGAACTTTTCGAGCACGCGCGGTTTTCGGTTTCCATCAAGGGCGAACAGACTTCGTCGACTCGCGCGCTACGTTCAGATGAGCCGCGAAGATCGATAGATAGATAGTAGTTTTATTCATGTCAATTCTCGTACACCAAAATCAGGCCTACCAAAGCCTCACCAAGGGCTTGAGTGGCAGCGCCTTCCGCTCGACGATTCCGCTCGACGGCCTGTAGCGAAGTTTCGCAACGTGCCATGAATTCCGGGCCACCTAGACAGGCTCTGTTTTTTCACCGCCCTAGATTTCTCAGTACAAGCTCGAAGCAGCCCTTCTATGCTTACTTATATACATATATATAAAAAAGAATCTAGGCCACTAAAATGCAAAGTGCAATATATATACCGGATTGATGAGACAAGCACGGGAGATTACACTGCGCAGAATATTAATTCAGGAGAGCTAGCTCAGGGCAAGAGCGCAAAGAATAAGTTAGAAATCGATAACAGAGGAAAGTGGAATAAAATTACGCAATCTTTTTTTTGTCCGCGACAAACTTGTCGAAGCAGTGCAGAGCTAGTTGAGCTAGTTGGCGACTCGCACTGAGGCGCGTCATTTGACGAGCTCTGTTTGGTTAAGCGAGGGGCATGGAACAATAAACCTTTTCTCTTATGTTCTTTTTTTCTTTTTTTGTCCTTGCGTTTAGCGTTTGGTCGACGGGCACGCTTAGCATTTGTCCCTCCAAAGTGAAAGTAGCAGCGAACCAGTGTGCATGGGCGCGATTTCTTTTCCAGGCTCTTAACAGCCGACAGATGGCGTTACAACGGTTGGACGTACCCGGAGTCTTAAGTATAGCGAGACGGTATATCACGAAGAACGAGACGGCGCTGGCGCACGGGTAATTATCGACCCGTGCTATACCCGCGCGCGTCCATTATCAGCAATAAAAGACATACAGACGCGTTGTTCGCTCACAGTTAGTTATGTGCTTTGATGCGCAAGTGTTCGCATGGTTGCTCTGCGTAACAAGTGAGAAAAGTGCGGTGACCGCCATTGTTCTGTTCGTGCGCAAGGAAATAGCTCGCAAACGACTGCAGGCAAACGCTGAGCTGCTGGTATACGCGCGCAGAGCCGCACGCGTCTGCCCTTCGAACACCACTATAGTGGCGCTCCTATAAATAAGCGTGCATCGGTAACGTGCGGCCGATGCGCATTTTTCTTGTGCGTGTGACGTGTATGTCGTTGTCGCCATTGTTGTCACCAGTCGTTTACCTTTCGTCTGTTATTTCACGTAAAAAGCTCACGCGCAAATGGCGCAAAATTTATCGTAGCGAATGCTGTCAGCTTCGCTATAGGAAATCCAAAAAACAGAATAGGCTTCTATCCGTTGCTGGATTTGAGAAGGTTAGACACTGGTTATAGTCAGTGTGAAGTGGCTCGGTTTACATATTGAAGAACAAAAACAAAATATTACGCAGTTTTGATTACGCTATGTAATGTGTGTTTCGCTGTGAGCCCGTTTAATTATATATGCAGCGCGAAACCTCGCGCGTGCCTTAGCGTGTTTTTGTAGACACGGTGCGCGCGCAGTTTTGGTTGTGATCCGTGTCGACCACACTCCGACCTGCCACGCGCCTCGCAGTGCGGAGCTTCGTAAGGATGCAGGCCGCTTGCACTGCAGAGCAGTGAATTTCGAAAGCCCTCTGAGCAGCAGTGCCGAGGACGTACCGGTAAAGGAGCTGTTTTTGCACGTCGCGATGAGCGTATTTCAAAACAGCCTCGCCATCACGCGTCTGACTCCGTGTTCTCGCTCTTTTCTCTTTTTGCAGGTAAGTCCTTGGAGCGTCGCTGCTCATCGCACACCGCGTTCGGCGCGACTCGTGCCGTAGAATGTGGCCTTCAGGTGAGGGGCTGTCCAGCAGAGCCTCGCCCGCCGACGCGAGCTCGGCGCGCGGACGAGCGCATAAGCGCGCGCTCCACGGGCTCCCCCCCCGATCGGCGCTCGAGCCAATATTCGGCGGGGCCAGCAGCTCCCAGACAGAGGCCGGGTTATGTGCGCCCGCTGATGGCACAGCCGCAGGTCCAGCCGACGGAACCGAAGCGCGGCCCGGGCGCAGTTGGCCAGGCCTGCAGGCGCCCGATAATCATGCTTGATCAGGGATAGCGCAGATCGGTCATCGCTGACCCGTTTTTAGGGTCCTGGGCCGCCCTTTACGGCCTTCTGGTGATGCGAGATAAAAAGGGGGCCCCGGGTCCATCTTGACGGGATACGCGGGAAGGAAGGCGTGCTCGGCACCCCTGCTTATGTAAACGATAACGCCCTCTCGCAGGATCCCGCGCTGCCCGGCCGTCTTGCGGTTCGTTTGGCAGCGCGCGGACCCGGGTCGTTTATTAAAAACGAGGTCCTGCGGTGGCGGCCTCAAACGGCGCCGCTCGCTGCTGATCGCGTGCCGCCGGCTTCCCAACCCGTGACTGATTGTCCGTTATTAATAATGGCACAACGATCACTGAGGAACCTCACAGGCGCCCTCTTTCGACGCAGAAGCGACGAACGAGTGAGTAAAGTGTGGTGAGAAATCTCGTGCCGTGAATAATAGACTTTTGTCCAGGCAGATGATGGAAACGGCTGTAAGGAAGGCATCTTATGTAGAACAGGCATGCAGACGTTCATATATATATATATATATATATATATATATATATATATATATATATATATATATATATATATATATATATATATATATATATATATATATATATATATATAAAGGTAGTATATTCCACGCTTTCCAGCGATCTTGCGGTTACCGGACTTCTTACATTCTTGCAGAGTTCTCTCGATCCACACAAACACAGAAAAAGCGGATTTTAGATAACTCTAAATTCATGTCTTGGTTTGATTCTTATGTCCCTTGCTTATGCTAAGAGTTCCTTTACTTGAGAACGTAGTTCGCCACGCCCAGTTGTAGTGTAAGCTAATTATTTAATTACATATAGAGAAGGATCGCCACCATCACGGCACCACTGTGCTCTTGGTTGCCGTTGATGTGTTGCACATATGCGCCTGTCACTAGACTATCATGAAAGAAAATGAGAGAAAATGTGAGAGGCAAGGCAGGGATATTGACCAAACTTTAGTTTCCGGTTTGCAGTGGGACGCGTGAAGAAAAGTTAGATATACGAGAGGTAGAGCGCAATCAAGACAGGAAATGTTATAGGTGTTCGCACAAGCCGGTGGATTGCGAAAAGCATAGTGCTTGTACGGCCTTGTGGTGTGATGATGGATCGTGTCACTGTCGCAGAATTATTTGTCCCGAGAGCGGAGAATGATCGCTTTGGCACACATACTACTGCGGGCAGTGGCACGGAATATGATCGATAGTACGTATGCCAAACGTGTATATAGGCATTTTAGTGAACACCACACCCAACCACAGTCGACACAATAGGGCCGCAACTCTCACTCTTATAGTCCTAATGGAAACGGAAAGCTTAAGGTTGGGTCCACGGTGTGTGTAACCGGGCATGTCTGAAGCGCAGTCCGTTCCACTCAGATATCGGGCAGTGGCGTGGAAATAGGCGAAACTTCCTTGCATATTTGCACGCCATTGCAGCGTCCGTCCTGGTAAAAGAAAGATTGATAGACGCTAGCCTTTTTTCATGGCGTGCTCATGAGCGTGCGCGCAATGCTACTACTGCCACAGTAACTTGGTAGCCATGAACAATGTCTTGGTGTCCCTCCACAGCCAAGTGGTGCGTGGTCTTATTGATGTCAAGCGCCAATCGTTCATGCGGTCGTAGCTGCTAGGCTGACCTCGGAGCACTGCGGTGCAGCCTTCGAGTCGCAGAAAATTGTCCCTGTGCGCTGTGGTTCGTCGTTTAAGAAACTCGTTGCTACGGGAAGAGCTTCAAATTCTGCGACCGTAGGTGTTGTCAAGTGAGAGGTTTTGAACTTGGTGGTGGCTTTTGCTGGTGTGATCTCAGCTGCAGTGGAACGGTTTCGGCATGCCCGAGCTGTCCATGTATGTGCACGTGATCGCTGTACCTCGCATGTAATAACTATATGGGTAAGCTGGTTGAGACCTGAAGATGTCAAGTCTGCTTTTTCTGGACAGTAAGGTAGACATGACGTTGAATGAGGCATCAAGGAGATATCGAAGGTCTCGCTGCAGGCGCATAATGGACTAAGGTACCGAGTCACGTTGAACTGGTACTGTTCGCGGGGCGACAAATAACCGAGAGCTGGATTTTTTTTCTTTCTTATTTGGCAACTGGGAAATGTTTAAATTCTTTCTAGGTGTGTGCGAGTGTTCTAAACTTTCAAATAACGAATCGAATATTGTTCTATTTGATTCGGCCCTCGAATCGAATAGTCGCTATTCGGTTAGGTCCTCGAATCGAATAGTCACTATTCAAAAATGCGAATATTTTCCAAAAAGTTTTCCAATACTTCACGTCGTCGACTATGCATGACCAAACATAAAATTGAAGCAAAAAAAGCGATAACTTTCAGCCCACCGGTGGTGGACATAACAGTGGACAGCGCCTGGCGTCCGCTCAGGCAGCCAGACTTTGCGGCTGAACACAATCACTCCCCATAAACTGTTGTTTGGACACGCCGTTCGGCATTGGGTATTGTCGGGTACTGTTTATAGATGCAGCACTTGTCTCGTCTTTTGGATTAAATATGAATGTTTCATTGCAGCACACTTTACACAATCGTGGCACCATCTGCGTGGTTATTCGATCTTGAGAAAAAGCGCTATTTTTCGCTTTGCCATCGCTGTATCGCTGCCATCTGTATTGCTAATGTTGCCGCGAAAGAATACAAATATATTAATCGGTCAATAAGGCTGTCTTCCTAAACAATATATGATAATGCATGACGGCATATGTTCCGAAGAGCCCCGGTTTTGCAAACTGCTTACCTAGTTGTTCCTAACGCTCCCTTTAGTCTTTTACTTTATTTTTTATTTACTTATACTGTTGGTCTGTCGGCCGGTACAGGGTGGGTCAAAAGCAGCACTTCTACAATTAGTACAGCACTTGAATATTCCAATATTACGTAGAGCATCAAAAAAATCAGGTCAATAGCAGCATTTCTGCAATTGGTAGAGTACATGAATAAGCGAACATAAGCGTACATAAGCGAAGCATTCTGTGCATACACCGATAAATAATACAGCACTATAAATGCAATGTTAAAAAACGAGATCATATACCCCCCCCCCAAAAAAAAAGAAAGAAAGAAAAGCGGTGAGCACGATACATGCGTGCGTCTTTCAATGTAGTTTTAAGTTATTCTCAAACTGTTCTGCACTGGTGATTTCTCGCGTTAAGACCGGTAATTTATTCCACTGTTTAATGGTTCTTGGGAAGAAAGAACATGCGTAAGTTAATGTGCATCTACGGTATTTGAAAAGTGCCATCTTTGCTTCTCCGCAGCGTTCTACCCTGTCATGCTATCGAATACTGTTTACTGTTGATGTTAAATCTGTTTTTATTGAGAAGGAAAAAGAACTTTAACGTGGCTATGCGTTTGCGTTCAGATTGTGTAACCGAGTTCAGACAACTGAACATTAATCATTTAGCCTCAATTCTCAATTAACCTCAAGTCTCTCAATTAACCCTGTCTGATAAGGGTACCAGATTATGCCGGCATATTCTAGCGTGGGCCGAACGTACGTTAAATAAGCTTTTAGTTTTACTGACTGTGAGGCTAACTGCAATTGCCGTCGCAAGAACCAAAGCTTCTTTTCGGCAATTTCGCATATTTTTGTAACATGGTTTGATCTGGTTAAATTTGCGGATATATGTATGCCTAAGTATTTGAGCGCATCAACTGTAGAAAGCACCGAAGAATTTACTGTGTTATTAAGAGCGAAGATATGATTTGTTTTATTCGTGATGCGCAATAGAACAGTTTTATTCTCATTTATTTTCATTTTCCGTTTGTCGCACCATTTTTCTATAGCCCTAAGAGCGTTACTGAGCAATTGCTGCTCATCCGTGCTATTAATTTCTTTCTACAATAGACAATCATCGACAAAAAGTCGCACCGTGATCCCTTCGTCAATTGCAGAGGAAATGTCGTAAACATAGACTAAAAATAGCGCAGGACCTAACACAGACCCCCGTGGGACACCTGACGTTTCTTTCAACGGCTCTGATTTAATGCGTTCCACTCATACATATTCGGTTCTGCACCGGAGGCACGCGGTTACCCATTTTGTTATTTTTCCGGTTATCCCCATATCAGTCATTTTCACATTGGATTCTGCATGTAGCCCTCTGTCGAATGCTCTCAACAGATCAAGACCGATGCCGTCTATTTGTTTCTTATTGTCTAATGTACTGGCAAACAACGATCATATCCCCACGGGAAAAGAGTGGCAAGAGGCGCTCAAGAGCTCCAACCTCGCCCCTCCAGCTACGGGCCGTCCACAGGGCCCGCGGCGGTCGGGCACGGCCTGCCCGTCCCGACGTGGGAACGGCCCGCAGCGGCTCCTCCCTCGTAAGGGAGTTTCGGAGTCGCTCCTCGGGACCTTGATGAAGTTCACTGCCTGCCTACCTGCTGGCAAAGACGTGATTTTTGTTTTTCAAGAAGCTGTGTTGTTGTGGAACGGCGCTGTCCGAATCCTGGCTGGTTGGGAAAAAAATTAGTCCGCATTTTCGATGCACACGCGTAACTTCACTTTTCTACGACGTGTCCCATGAGCTTGCAGCAAACGCAGGTCAGCGATATTGGACGATGATTTGCAACGCTTTGTCTATCTTCATACTTGTGCACAGCTTTAACCTTTGTCATAAGCCAGTCACCAGGGACTTGGCGTTCTGCGAGTGATGCGTCAAATATAATTTTTAAGTAATGCTCAACCCATTCCGCATACCTGCGCAGAAATGCGTTCGGTATCTCATCGGGTGCTACCTATTTTTTTTTTGTCAATGTTCAGTTGTAGAACTACAATTCCCTCATACGAGACTTCAATGTCTGGCATTTCTTCCGAGCGAAGCAATGAAGAAAGTATGGATTCAATACTGGATTGGGGACGGAACAGAAAGCAGCGACTGAAAGAACTCGTTCTAAGAAGTAGCAATCACTGCAGGATAAGTAATGTCAGGATTGGGGGCTCAATCCCATCGCTCGTGCACTCCGTTGTCAAGATTGGAGTCCAGCATGAATTCGAAGGTAGCTGGCCCATGCCGTCGTCCAACCTATCCACGCTGAGGACGTTGATGAAGGGAAGAACTGCTTCTCATCGAGAACGAGGAATATGGGTTTATTTACAGTATTTATATCAGTCTAACATGACTGCTTGAGAAAAAGAGTGTCAGTCCAACATGACTGCACGAGAGAAGTGTCAGTCCAACATTCGCACCACAGCAGTTTTTAAACACTCGTTCCTCCCGTGATACAAGGTGACGCGAACGTTCGTTTACTCATTGTCAACTTGCCGCCGTCCCGCAGAACAGTTTACGCACACATAGGCACACACATTCCGATGTCCGGCGCCGACGTCAGAGAGTCGCCGTTCCGGGAAGCTCGGAGCCATGGTGGGTAGCTCGTTGTCTGGCGTCCCGGAAGGCGCGTGGGAAGCAACAAAAAACGGCTTTCCCGCGGCAGCTCGCTCATGCGTAGCAGATCAGGTCCGCGCTGGAGAGCTCGGGCACAATAGTTCGCCCGCCGCACTCGTTCCGTCACAACGACGATGGGGCTGGAGGATGGCGGCGGTTTTCAGCAGAAAGCCCGCTTCATCGAACGCATCCTAGCTGCAGCGACGGAGAGTGGGGGATGCGTGTCTTGTTCCCCGGTCGTAACTGGGTGGCAATCTTGCATTGCAGCTCGCCATTCTTAACAGTAACCACAGTATCATCTACTACAATGCTATGTGACTCGTGCTTTTTCTACATGTGGCGCCAAAATTTCTCGGGATATGACCTCATGAAATCTGTCGGTGTTTCTTTGTAATATCTGTTTGTGGCTTCAGTAATCATAGAACGCAGTTGTGCGGACAATGCAGTTATTTTTGCGGGGTCTTTCGTTACTTTCCGTCTCTGGCGGCCTATTCTATGTTTTAGTTGGATGATTTCCCAGCGGATCCGAGGGTTCCGTTTAGATTTCCTTCTTTTACGAAGCGGAACGAATTTGCTATACATAAAAAAGTAGTGTGCTTGAACGATTCCCACATGGTATTGATGTCACCTCGATATTCAAAACTGTCCAGTGCAAATGAAAAGTAGTCAATGATCCTTGTGTCATCGGCTTCGAAAAAGTTGGTAACATATGTAATCGCCTCTTGATGTTTTGACATTGTTTCGTTGTGTGCTCTCTGAACGAAGACAACTTGATGGTCTGAGATACTCTTCTGAATTGACACTTCAGGCTGGTCAAAGCTCTCGTCAAGGAACCCGGTATCCAGGATAGGCGGACTTCCCCTGACTTTCGCGTACTTTGGCGAACAACATGTGAAAGGTCATGAGGGAATGCAATGTCAAGGAGTAAATCGCAATGTGCCTGTTCCCGCGACTCTGTTGCGAATGTGTCCCAGTTAATTGCAGGTAAATTGAAGCCACCGGCTAGGAGTAGCCTGCAGTTGCGCTTTTTGTTTGCTTTTAAGTACCCCTGTATCGACTCTAGGAATGAGAGAGGTGAGTTTGGCGGCCGGTAAACCGTACCGAGAATAATTGGTGAGGTTCCATTATTCATTTGACTCCAAAGTCTTTCGTGTCCTCGGATACCGCCTAGTGTTTTGAATTCAATATTTTCTTTCATTATTACGTCAACACCGACTCCTCGAGGCTGTCGATCCCGACGTACTGTCTTGTATCCGGGAGGTATTTTCTCATTATCTTGAATCTCTGAACACAGCCATGTCTCTGTGGTCGTAACAACGTGTGGATCATAACACGCCAACTTCTTCACAAATTTCAACTGTGCAATGTCAACGACCCGACCGTATACAGGGAGAAAGAGATTATGCTTGTTTTAGGCTCCGTTATTGGGTGAAATTATCGATTAAAGTGTGGCCATCAACGAGGTAAACGTTTTACCCGGACGTGCAGGTATGCACTCGATCTGAATGGTTGCTAATGTTGACACGTGTATTTATAACCAGGTTTCGTGGCACGAAAGCCACTTTTTTTTTGCGTCTTGTTGCGTGTTTGTGCCTCCGTGCAGGCTTTTCTTTCTGGCCTTAAGGCAGGTTCAACCTTGCGCATATGGCACCTGTTTCACGTGTTCAAGGAAGACAAGATGAACGCGTAACACGGATACGCTGGGACCGAGACTGGAGCCTTAGCCTGGTGCCAACGAGTCGAATGGTACCACGACTTCACTGGCGATGCCAGGCTATGAAATTGCGCCTTTCCTGGGTCTCGCTGCCCTCTACAATACCTCAATCCCTCTCCTACTGCTTCTGGCGGCGTTCGTCTGTATAATGAACGCGTGATGCTTACTCCTTAATGCACGAAGTACCATATAATCCTAGATTCGGAAGGTTATGCCGTTTCGCTCAGTAATGAGGACGACGGCATGACCCAGCCAGATGCCGGATTGTCATGCTTTGGCACCAAGAGAAGTTGTCAAAAGTGCTTTGCGATGGTCTGAGCTCCCCATTTTTATATTAATTTGTATTTGTCACCATTAGAATGTGTTAACTTGCCGGTATCTGCTTGCCGGCGCGAGCTTGCCATTAACAATAGCCACACTGCTGAGTAGTCGGTTCGTACTTACTAAGCGCTGCTTGGAGTAAATTGATGATGATGATGATGATGATGATGATGATGATGATGACTGGCATACCATTTCTTCTGAAACGGGGTGGAGACAAATAGTCACCTAGCCTGCTTGATTTATTCAAATTTTACTACATTTTTTGCCATATCGCCTTTTGCCTATCTGATATCAATCTTAACTTTAGTATTTACAACGTATATCACTATGCAAAGAAATGGTAAGGCGTGCAGACGCGGACACAAGAGAAGAGGAGTGGACAACACGAACGCCGACTATCAACTGAAGGAAGCACTGAGGCGAAAAAGGAAAGAAGACGCAAAAATCATCTGCGTATGCTCTGGAAAGGTAACACCACATGTCAATCAGGTACACGTGTTGGTCTACGTGAGAGGTAACTAGGCAGTTATCTCTCACGAAGACCGGCACGTGTACCCGATTGACACGTGCTGCTACCATTCTAGAGCATCCGCATATGATTGAGTTTTGTGTCTTCTTTCTTTTTTCGTCTAAGTGCTTCCTTCAGCTGATAGTCGGCGTTCGTGCTGTCCACTTCTCTTGTGTCCGTGTCTGTACGCCTTACCCCTTCTTAGCATTATGAATCCTTAACACCTAGCTCGGCTTTCTGCCGTTCTATATCACTATGCTATACCATTATCTACGCTTGCAATGACTCCGGTTCTACCAATCTCTTCCCTGCTTTTTTTTTTTTTTCACCACTGCTCCAATCGTCTCTTACTTATCTCGACTGCTGAACAGTTAATTCTTCCATCTTCTGTGGACCTCATCGCTTCTGGAAGGTTTGCTGGTCTCGCTGGATGAATACATTCGCATTTCATTACGATGTGCCGAGTCGTTACCGCGATTTTTCCAGCGAAGCTGTATATGGCTAGGGTTCCGTGTATTTTTCGTATGCGTCAACAAAAACTATCATCATCAATGGCTCACACACCGTAAGCACGCGAAAAATGAGACGGCTCATAGCCCCGTAAGGTTCATGACTACAAAATGTATGTGCAATTGTCCTCTTGACTCGCAAGAGAACAATACTAGCCACTGTGGCGATTGATGTCTGTGCCGTACAAACGAAAGACGGAATTGTGATATCCACTATGCATATATATCCACGCACACCCTAGTGTGATATCGAGAAGTTAATGACCACGCATGGTTAGCCGTGATGACAGTACCCCTGTGATCATCATTGTATACTTCAATGTGGACATTTCAAAATCAGACAAGAAATGGCTCACTCAGTTTGTGCTAGAAAAGCTTGCTTTTAAGTACCACACCAATCCAAGTCACTCAAGTACTCAACGGTCGTGCATAGATTTAATTTTGACCAAGATTCCGTCTCAGGTTGTAACCGAACCAATCGGCGTATATCACAGTAATCACAAAGCCATCGTCACTGTCATTACCAGATGAGGAAAATAAATACATTCACCCATTGTCTAACCATGTGTGATGCGCTACAGCTTCACTGGTCATCCATCTTCACAGAGTGGAGTGGTTCCTTTTAATTATTCATTATTATTACCATTTTTTTCAGCGCACAAGTGCCTCATCTTGTGTCGCACATCTGATCCGATATGTTCGTGTCCTCAGGTAGCCAGCTCGCCCCCCCCCCCCTCTCTCTCTCTCTCTCTCTCCTTTCACCCTCGCAACTGCGTACCGCAAACTCTTACCGCATCCGAAGACCGGGCCGTAACAAGCACAAATGCGGCTCCAGAATAAACGAAAGTGCGGAACAGGTGCTGCAGATTATCTCTCCGCGGAGCCTTGATCGGCGTCAAGGTCACAAGCGTCAGTGGTTATAATCGCGCCGCAAAAAAGTCAACGCCAAGGCCGGAACGTCCGCACTCGCCCCAGCAAAGCCGTTAATGGAGCGGTCTTCGAGATGGCACGATTTCAGGGCTAGCCGGCGAAACGATCTGCGTGCTGTGCGCGCACTGCCAATGGGACAAAGAAAACAAGCGGTCTCCCAGGAAGCAAACCGGCGCACCATTACGAGGCTTGGAAATTCTCTCAGTGTCTTATCTCGGCGCATATCTAGCGGTTTTCTCAATGCATAGCTTGTGTGCTGCTTTCACTACCAGCTCGTCCTGCCAGCATTCGGCGCTGGCCTCCTGCATTGCCGGCCTTGTGCGTGTGCTGGACTTGTTCTGTGAAGTTTTAATGTACAGACGTAACTATGGGCGCGAGCAGGCGCGATGTCATCAGAATCGGCCTGTATCTGCAGTTCAGCAGCCTATTGTTTACGAGCAGTATATGGATGGTTGGACGTGGCGGTAGTTTACTTTGTGTGGCCTTACCCTTGCACACCCGCCGACCGCTTTCTTTTAACCCGTTTGTCTCGCTACGGTCAGCGTATATATCCGCGGCCATCTGCGCGAAACGTTTGCTTTCGCCGCCCGTGGAAAAACTTGAGGGAAAAAGCTGCCCTAACGGTACCATTAAAAATTAGATTGCGCTGCCGTAACAAATACTATTAGCGTAAATTTGTCAGTCCGACCAATTGACTCGCATATAAGTTTGTTACATTTACTTGCTTCGCGATTTCCTTCTCTATTGTTGCGAATATTTTCCAAGCGCCTTACACTACGGAGGTCCCCTATAGCTGCTTGATCCAGTGATTGACCAAGACACAAGGCGTTGGGTTTCGACTCCTTCTCGTGTCCCCTAGCGCCGGTCGTGTCCCCTAATGCCCCCACTCAAGTCCAACCAAGAAACCCAGTTCAATGTGTTGGCTGGCACTCTTCACAGCTGCAACCTGCGATGCACAAATGGCTTATTCTACCTCTGTGTGGTGTTGAACATTGTGTTTCATTAGCAATTTTGCTTCCTCTGTAGATGCGAAAGGCAAGGACATTCCCGCTATTACATTTTTACCTCGACACTCTGAAGAAACAACTATCAGAATACGTACGCTTATTTGCGGCACTGTCGGACATTGCATCCAAATACGGCCATGTTTTGGCGACGGAGTACTCGATGATCTGAAATTGTTTGGAGCAAGTCGTAGTGCATCGTTTTAACTTTCTTTATTTTTCCTTTTTATTTATTTATTTGGCCGGTTCCACTTGCGTCACGACTACCGTCACTTCGCCTCTTGTCTTCTTGTTTTTCAACTGGGACTGCATCTGCCGATGTGCTTAGCTTTGCACCATAGCACGGCCTTCGCCTTCGACACATTCTTCAACGGTGGGGCTGTGGTGGTCCTTCCTGACCACGGAGTCGGCGTTGCATATTCCCAGCCCTGGATTTTTACCTTAGTGTTCCACATTCTTGTTGGTACACTTTCCCCTCGTGTATACGAGCTTCTGGAGTAAGTAGCACACTGTTGAAAATTTTTAAAAAGACAAAAAGAAAAAGCGAAGAAGAAAGAAAGAAAAAACAAAGCAATAGCGATGGGGACGAGAAAGACAGAACCTTGTACTCGTATCATGCTTAGTTTGCCGGAGCATACATGCAAGCCAGTCCCGGCATCCGTGGTGCCGACAGAACGGATGTATCCCGGTGAACTGACATTCAACCTCACCATCTTTGAATTGTTAAGACCACTTTCGCCCAGCAGCTCCTTGCCTTCTTTCCAATGTTGCGCAAGGTATTGTGCCGGAAAGGAAGTTGTGTCACCTCGATATCTATACCAGCGTTTCACCTACCGAACTGCTGAGTTTCATCCATGCCTGGAAGTTTTCAGTGTTACAGCGGGCTTGCGCATTGTAGGACATTCGCAAGTCTGTCGGCGACATACATATAATGCGCCGCGAAGAGGTGACGTGTCTGCGTGTCATAGCCATTCTTACGAAGTAAACGGGGAAGAATGGCGCGCTGCCTGGATAGGCATGTAGGCGGTGTGCACAGTGGCAGAATCATAAGCAGAAGCCACGTGTCCGAGCGATATATCGTGGGCAGTGTCGAAGGGGAACGTGGCGCATCTAATCATATTCATTGGCTCTGGGACAGCTGGGGCTGGCAACAGTGAACCAAGTCGAGGGGTCGATGAGTGAAACACGGTAAAATATTCTGCGAGAGGTATTTACAGTATGTATGTACACAACTGTGCATTAGTTAAATGTGGCGTTTACTAAACTTCCCGACTCTCAGTATTAAACCCGTCCTCAAAAATATCCCATTACTTTGCATCGTTCTTGGCAGCGTCTGTTATCTGCATCACATGGGCCGGGCGGACAGTCTGAATTCTGCGGAATGCGGTGATCCTGAGACTACAGAATACCTCTCGTATACTTCCCCGCGATTTGATGTATAGAGAAAGTCGGTGACAGACATCTTGTAGAAATATGTCGTTGCACCATTGACTGAAAAGGTTCTGTCGATACCTTCTCCTGATTCTCGTCATCAGCCTGGTAGTCTGAAGGCTCTCAACAAATTTTTGCATGAGAGCTGACTGGACAAGAGACTTTGGAGAGTCTTGGACCGTGCAAGTTTTTCACCACCATCTCCATCCTCATAATCAACGTCTTCTCTTTCTATCTGTCTACACCCTTTCTCCTTCCCCTAAGCCGAGTAGCAGATCAGAACATTGACTCAGGCCGACCTCTCAGCTTTTCTCTCCTAATATATATATATATATATATGGCAGCGTATCTAACCTGTTAGTGTTCTTGGACACTGTCAGTCGAATTTGTCCACCCTAATTCCCGTTTGTGGCATGTAATGACAGAGTTGTTTTATATGTTTAGCTTCCTGGTTGGCCCCTTTTGTCGCTTTGTATACCTTTCACTTATCATTTTCTCTCTCACTCATTGTATGCAGTAAGAACGCACCAAGGGTGAGGAGAATAAAGAAGTATGATAAGAAGCATCAATATAGGGGCGCGTGCTCACTTAACCTGTTGGTTTTAGCCTGCGTGCACTGTAGACCCTGAGTTGTTGGCAAGGTCCTCCACGTGCACCGATTTTCGCGCAAACTCGCAGAACGCCCTTCACGGTGCGCCGCGCGCGTGCAGTCGCTCCCTCGCGCGAGTCCGCGGTCAGCAGCGGCAACCCAAGTAAATAAAAGCGCCGGCGACTACAATGGCGGCATGTGGTAAGAGCAGCAGACAAGCTGATAAGCCCGCCAGCTTCTGGCACAAATCGGAAAGGGTAGGACGCGGTGCGGCGAGGGCCATGTCGGAGACGCAGAAGTTGGTGTTCGCGAAAAGCGAAGCCATTTCCGGTGACGTCATTTCCTTTCCCCGGCGTAGCGTGGAGCAACGACGGAAGGGCCGGAAGCCGCTGATAAGGACGCACTGCCTTTTGATTTCTTTCTCCTGCTGCGAATATTTTGCCAACGATTTCTGCGCTGGGGCCTCTTCAGATCTGCAGCCGGCCGACGTCCAGATAGCCTATTCGAACGGCCGCGTCTTTCCGCGCGCGCCTTCCTTTTTCAATGCTTCTGCGCTGGTTTTTGGCGTCGATTCGAGCGTCGCGCGAGCAGAGAGGATCTACCACTGGCTTTGCGCCGGGAGCCTCGCCAGATAACAGCCAAACAAGAAAGGGCGTGAAACGCGGCGCACGTCGCGCTATCGTCGCCAACCAACTGTTTGCGGCGCCCTCTAGGTTCAGGCAAGTTGCGGCAGCCATTTTGGGGCTCTGCGTGGCTTCTTTTGTAGTCGCTGTTTCACGGGTGCTTTCATTGGACGGGGATCTGTTTCTTTTTCTGTCTCTTCTGCTCGATCTGCCGGGGAAGGCGTTATCGCATCCCCAACGCGGGCGACGACAGACGTAAAAGAGAACGGAGCGCGGCTTGGAGATAACGCTCGCTTCTGGCGAAAGATGTCGCCCGGCGCGCTTTCTCCCGCTCGCGCAGCTTCCGATTTCCGCCCCGTGGTTTACTTGGTGGCGCCGTTATCAGCCTGCGGTTCGCGTGCGCTTCAGTTGCGCCGCCCATCGACTTTCTCTTATTGGAATAGCTCTCATCAGGCGCTGGGCTCAAAACAGGAGGGGGGGGGGAAGGTCCTGCTCCCCCTGGCTTGCCTCTGCTCACCGAGGCATCGGCGCCTCGGTGTTTTGTTGTGGGTCATCTCCTCCCGCATTTCTGATGCCGAGTTTCGCTTCGTCCTCCAACCGCAATAGGCAGAAAGGCTGTCATGATTGGCCTGCATTTCCGCAGCCTTTAATCTCGGCTAACGTTATGTAGTATGAACGCCGCGAAACACGATTAATGCTTTCAAGAGAAGCAGCAGTAACTGATCTTTTCGAGTGCACCTTCAGCTTTTGTTCCAGCATTTTCTTTCAATCACTTCAGCCGGGACCACTTTTATCGTAACTTCTGCTATCTCCGAAAGATGAAACGAGGCTAAAACAAAACCATAGTTACGCACATTCGTAGGAAGATGTCTTGCACTAATTATATGCTATCTGTTATTCTTTTCCTGACTCCATCATTGATAGCTTTATACCTTGACGTTACAGTGGGAATACATTTAAATAGGTTTCGTGAGGCTAACACTCAAGCGGCCCAAGTTCTACTTTCAAACTGCGTATGCCGTCTCGGGCCTTCTTTTATAAATAACCTTTGTTCTGATTAATAATCTTGCCTGTGCTTAAGTCCCATTAATGGTGGCATGTTGTAAATTGTCAATAAATAAAGTGAGACGCACAGGGGGTATGAATATAAACATGATTCATAAAGTTACTTCCACGTACTGCCGCAAGTATAGCTATTAGTTTGCCACGTGAGAAAGTATGCGTAAAGGAACAGGCAGGAGATTATACATACGTAGAACTCCTAGAAAACTGCAGCCTCATGTAAAGCACGCACTCCGTCTGGAAACTGAACAGCATATAAAACGCCGAGTGTACCATACCTTTCTGTGTGCAATTGAAACCACAAAGTACGTTTTCGTAGCATGTTTAGATCGTATACGCGGTTTGACTGAACAGTAGCACTTCGCAAAAGCTACGCAATGAAGCTCGGGACACGACTGCGTGCATGTGGGTGAGCGCACGTTAATTCGATTACGTTCGGGCTTATGTGTGTGTCTTCAGACATCAGCGCTCCGAAAAAAAAAGAAAAAAAAGCAATTACAGGCGAAACGTCTCTCGCAGATAGTAAGTAAACGCAGGAGGAAAAATTTTCCTGCGTTTGACGAGTCTATGGCTACATACTTTGAAACAGGGAAGTGGCTAATGTTACCACTAGGAAAAACTGGAAGAAAACTGCGGTAGGCGGCAGGCTGCAGTCAAATGTAAACGGCGCTTGCATCGCGCTGCGCTGAAACTTCGCCTGCTTCTGCCACTTTGTTGGCTTCGCGCCAGAAACGTTTCGGGAAATTAAGTTTTTGAGCCACAGTGCCTGTTGACTTAATATAGTGCTTACATTAAAAAGAAACACAGAAAAAAAGGGGGAGGGGGCGCTCTCTGTACCACGTGCTTTTTGCGCGTCTCTGTGTGTGACGGAACAAGCCTAACTGAACTTCCCCATTTTTTTTTTACTATAAATTTGTATTCATATGTAATGAAAGGAGAGGTTGGCACCAATATTGGCGCCGGCTATACTCCTTTATGCAGGTCAAGCAAAACAAAAGCTCAAAAAAAGTGATATGCGCTGTTGACAGTCTAATAGTACTTACATTAGCTATGTTCTACCCACAAAACAAAGTAAAAGGACACTAGGAGACATACACAGTTCCTTAAATGAATGAAAGTGTACAAAAAGTCTGAAAACATGCACATAAGGTCCATTCATGTCTACACAAGACACATAATAAAGAATCCTGCCTAGAGCTCTGCCTAGCTGTTAACGGACCATGTGAGCAGCTCATGTCGCTCAACGACTTTGCTATCCCGATTCATAGCACGGAATAATCATCTCATAATCAGACGCGAGTTATTCTTCATCGTCGGAGATTTTCGCCTGCCGTCTTTCACCGCTGTGTTTATGTGTGTGTTACCAAATCAATAGTGCATTTAGTCGCGGTGCAGAATTCGACGACGCTCTGTCCTTTTTGACAGACTATAGCTAAACCGGATCCAAAAGCAGGCATTGTCGAAATTGGAAAAGATGAAGTACGTGCCTTTCATGATCAGGTATGACACCGACACTGGGACATCTCATGCGCCACAATAACTGCCAAAATATTTACCAAGCTTAGATCGTATGTAAGGCGGTTCAACAATATGATCTTACAGACAGAAGAAGCTGGAGCAGTTGATCAGGCGGAAAGGGAAACTTGAGGATCTCTCACGGCGCATTTACGTCACCACTGTGCACAACACAACACAGACAGTTCAGTAAAAGAAAGCTCGACCAACGAGCACACGAAAGCGCCGATTGTATACCTCGAGGAAGCGCCTGAGCCTGATCGCAAGTTTTTTTTTTTTTTTTTGCCGCATTGTGATGGATGAATGTGAGGTGGCGCTTTCTCCAGCAACACATATGGGCAAAAGTCGACCAGTTTGACCTCTCTCGCTGAAGACACCGTGTACTATATGTCTGGGCGATTACTGTGGGGGCGTCCTGACTTGCATGGACAAGGTATGTCTTGGGGGATGTGCTCATTTGGCTTATTATTATAATTTAACCTAGATTTATTTCGTATCTCTGCAGCTCCAGATGTTCATAAAGAACGAACCTTACTGGTATATTCCATTTCTTGCATATGCCATTGCCTGCGACTTCGCAACGAAAGCGTTTAGTGCGTCCTAGAACTGGCATATGCCATTTCTACGACGCACTAAACGCTTTCGCTGCGAAGTCGCAGGCATAACTGGCCTTATTGAAGCGCTAGCAGCCGCTGCACTCGAGCGTCACTCTACCCGTGGCTTGCGGGTGACATAGGTGTTTGCTAAAATCCTGGGCCCGGGTTTATGAAATGAAGCTCTTATGCGAGAACTGTTCGTGAGGCCAAATGTCAGCTGATAATGACGTCTGAGATGCTATTAGTGGTGACGTGGCCGGCCAGTGGCAAATTTAAGAGCACTTGCGAACGAAAAGCTGCGTGCATTCGGTTCTCCCCCAGCAAGGGCAGTGCGGCATCTTGTTTCCTTCGGCGGAAGCGTCACTGCAGCCGGAAGGACAGTAGTGGAGACGTGATGTGCCACCGCAGGGAAATTCTATCCGTCCTCACGATATGTTTGGGAACTCGTTTTTTGACGCAAGCGATGGTGGTCCTTGGCACGAAACCTCTGTCGCGATGACTTTCATTATAGTTGCGGCTGCTTGCCCCGCCCGCCTAGGAAGGCGACCAGGAAAAACAAGAAAGTGAGTGGGAGGACGCTGGGGGAGAGGGGAACGGGCCAGAGAGTGAAACGCCTGTGGCATACACGAGATGTCCAAGGAGCCAAACACGTGGCTGACCTGGGAATGTTAATGAGTTCCAGAGCCTTCGTGACGGCCCCTTAGCAGCGCGGGCTACATCGGCGGCCATATCTTCAGATTGCGTCAGAGGGAAGGGAAAGAAGCAAATTGCAGCCATTAATCGTTGTACAGGGGGAAAGTAATGAGCCTTTCAGTTCATCGGGACTGTCTCGCCGGACGCTCCTTAAGGCGCAGCCGCTGTCCGCTGAGCGGTGCCCTCCGGGCGGAAACGCCCGCTGCACTCTTTAAAAAAAAAGAGAGTGAGAAAGGAGGAACTAGCCGCTTTCCTCTTTCAGGCTGGTGAGTTCCTCCTTCACACGCGCTTCACATGTCGCGCCCTCTTGTGGCAATCAAAAGGGCAGGAACGTTTCTCCCTTGCGTGCGTATCTTGCGTCGCCGCCCCCGGTGAACCGAACATCGGCTACAATAACTTCTTTTCGAAGGAAAGTAATGCTAACTGCAAACCCTGAGGTCTAAACCTTTCATGACAAGCTACCACGAGTGTCAAACCTCTAGCTCGAACGGGAGCTGCGGATACGAGAATAGTTCAACTCAAAGCAGCCGGCTTCTGACGCACACAGCGAGACAAGCCTGTATTCAGGCATCTTGGCGTAGACACAGCAGATATCAGCCAGCCTTTCTCGTTTTGATGCGTGAAATTAGGATGGGGAGAAGGTGAAGCTATCCCAAATGTATGCATTTGTGGCCATTTCGAAGCGCCATCCGCGACGGCTTCGAAGCGAAAGCAAAATACGTTTGCTGGCGCCGTCGGCACGTAGCCGGGCGGTGTGAGCGCATCACCGCCGCAGGCGACGCCGTCAAATCCACAGCTGGAACACAAACCTGCCGCAGAGCAAGGAGGCGCTCGAGCGCACCATGCGAACAGAGATACATCTGTATATCCAGCGTAACTTGCGTGCCGGTTCGTCTGCATGCGTCTCCGCCCGCCAGCGGCGGCTTCTCCGTGATGCATCGTGTAGCGCTCCCTACACTACAGAGACAGGAAGCACCGACCAACAATAGAAGATGTATTTCCTAAAAGGCGGGGTACAAGCAAAGGTACAAACAACAAGCATCCAGAAAATAAATTTGAAAAAGGCTTTTACAAATTGCTGACTTCCGCGTTGCAGTTTTGCCCATACGGCTGTCGGCGTCTGGGAAGAAAAGGAGGCACTCTCTAAGATAACATGCAGAGGAACAATCAAAACTACAAAGTACAAAAAGCATAATGAAAGGCACAAGGGTACGGGGCAAACGGATATGCCCAGACGTGAACGGGAGACCAAGCTAATGGGACACACATGGGTACGGAAGCGTTGGGCACTGTTTCGAGTGCCCAACGCTGCTTCGAGAAACCTGCAGGGCGCTGTCGAACTCGAACGTTGGTGCGAAGCGAAACCATCCTCTCTCTAGCAGAAAGCACGGCCAGCACGGCGCAGACACAGCTTTGCAGTTTTATTAGAGGCGCTCGGAGAGAGACGGCATACTCCAAAGTCGGAGCTATCCTTCCCGGTCACTTGTCGCTACGGTTACGCTTCAGCCACTGTATTTACGCTATGGTTATAGTAGTTGTAGCCTAGTAGACCTTATCGCAACAATCTTCGTTACCACGACTCTCCTGGAGATGGATATAACACAACAGACAGCAGCAGTTAGCCTTCTGATATCGTCAAGGGTGAGCGGGGCCAGTCACACCAACCGCGGTTAGTAATCTTTGGTTCTCGTATGTAGTAGTATTTTGACATCATGGCGAGTAACTTGTATCATAGCCTCCTTGGATGATATGCTAGTATTTACGTCCGCTTTCCTCCAATATCCTTACAAATCGCACGCAGCTGCTCAGCGTGTTGCAGCGAACGATGTCCTCGACGTAGCTGAATACTTATAGTCTGTGGACAGGAAGGCAAAACATGATTTCTAAGGTTTGCTAGAAAGCGGTGGCTTCAGCGTCCCAGCAAGTCCGGCCGCCAGCACCCAGCCGCTTTGCACGTACCTTCCTTGCAGCGGCGTACGTACGCCGCGTATAGCAGATTGTTTGCCATTTCTGTATGAAATTAGGCGAGAAAACGTTGAAGCGATCTCAACAGAATGTATTTTGTAAACGTCGGCGGCTCTTGAAATGCCGTCCACTACGTCTTCGAAGTGAAAGGCTTAGATCGCCGTCGCCACCGTGTTGATAATTGAAAGTCGTTAGTCAAAAGCATTCATTATATATAGTGCAGTTTTGTATTAACATGTATGTGTGGATTTGCCGTGCCTATCAGGTGACTATACCTAAACAAGTACTCTATCGAAATTTATTGCTGAATTACGTATAACAGGGAGTCACTCACGGGCACTACAATGCAGGTAGAAACATCATGGCTATATAAGAAGGTTCCAAGGCATATGGATGTAGGCAGCGCGCGAACAGCAATAAAATCAAAAAGGCAGCTCGAGCGTTGTTTGTGTTGTGTTTTTTCTGCACAGTATACTATGTTGTGTCGCTCTGTCATGACTCGAGCAGTTTATGTGTTGTGCATAAACAAGAAGTAAGGGGGTTAACCGAAGGCCCCGGTTTTTATTAATCAAGGAAGCCAACAAACATTGACACGAAGGACAACATAGTGGAACTTGTCAAATAGTAAAATTATCAAAAGTAAGTACAAGTAATTTCCACTATGTTGTCCTTGATGTCAATGTTTGTTGGCTTCATATATGTGTTGGGCATAGTATGTCTGTGTTGTGTGCTGCTCGGTCGTGACTTTGCCGACTGGATCGGCAACTTTTTTTTTTCGTCAGCTTTTAGCGTCATTCATAGGGCCGCGCAGTAACTATACGGTTTAGTAATTTGAAGCATCTCCATGTGGCGCTAAGCGCGTTGTTTACATAAGTGTGTGTGTGTGTGTGTGTGTGTGTGTGTGTGTGTGTGTGTGTGTGTGTGTGTGTGTGTGTGTGTGTGTGTGTGTGTGTGTGTGTGTGTGTGTGTGTGTGTGTGTGTGTGTGTGTGTGTGTGTGTGTGTGTGTGTGTGTGTGTGTGCGCGCGCGCGACGGATTGATGTATGGATATCCCTATGTTTACGTAAGTTCAACGCCGTGATGTTCTAGCGATGCCATGCCTTTTCGCGCTTGGGCAGTGGTTATAGCGACGCTCCGCCCGCGTTAACATGATCAGCCGGCCGTCAACGGTGGGTGATAAGGGGGTCAGTCGAGCGGAAGGCATCGTTACAAAATCGTGTCGTACTTGCACCTGGTTCCTCGTATGCGCCAACGAAAGCTTAGCGAGAGTGTTTTTTTTCTTTATTTTTTGCAAATATCAGTAACGTACACTATGCTTATGACGCGTACGTTGTTTTCCAGCTGCGAACTAGCACAGTTCTTAGGTCTAGTCACATCCATCGCTTCGTTTGCCTGCAAGTCGGCCATGCTGGTTTTGGAGAGGGAGGAACCGTTGCTCCATGCATGAGGCAGGAAACTTGTTCCATTTATAGACGAACAGAGGGGGCTTCGCCGTTTCTCCCTTAATGGAGCAGGGGTCACTCCTCTTTGTTTTTATTAGAGTGTAGTGTACGAGACGGGCTTCACCTTTAATTCGCGGCGCTGTATCCCTCAATACCTGGGCCTTTCGATTTTTCTCGAACGGTGGCGCGCTTATAAAACATGCCCGTACGGAACCTATTTGTCTGTCGCGCTAATGGCAGACCTGCAAACAAAGCCTCTTAAGTGGTACAGTCAGGCTTCTGGCACTGTATAGCGAGAAAGAGGGAAGGCGGGGTTGCTATTCACAAAAGCTTGTGCACTGGGCACATTTATTTTATAGCAAATGAAGTACACGCTCGACACATCGCTTTCCTTTTCCTCTTTCATCAGTGCATCAAAATAGCGAACCTCCCACCTACGCCTTGGCACAATATAGTGATGCTTCTTTTCGGACTGTGGCTTTGGCAAAAGAAACTGAATACGACGTATGCCTGATCTATTTTAAGCGTGGGGTGTTTTATTTCTTCCGTAAGGGGACGGTTGTCAATCTTGCGGAGGCAAGAAAAGAACCCTGGTCCCAGCCGACGTCGGCCCGAACAGCTTTAAAAGCGCTAGTCTGCTTTTTAAAAAGGAACGGGACTCATTGAAAAATTATGGAATGTGCGAACTGGTGCGTTTCTTTTTTTTTAATAACTTGTTTGCTTATCTTTTCGGCCCTTACACTATTCCCCTGGGTAGAGTAGCCAATCGGACACTTAATCCTGTTAACCTCTCTGCCTTTCACCTCTTGCTTTCCCACCTGTTCTTTTCTTTCCGTTTGAGAAAGGCAACGTACTCATTGCAGCGAAGCCTTCTGATCTACGCTCGGAATGCGCCTCGGCGGGACTTAGGGGAACGGTAACCGTTGATCGAATTGATCAGATTGGAGCCCCGCTTTCGGTGCCCGGCCCCTTTTTCTCATTTGCATAGCCGCTGGATTGGAGCAAACACACGAAACAAGGAAATAGCGTACAGCGGCCACTTATATCTTTGCACGCCATCCGATACTGAACTCGGCGTGCGCAAAACCGTGCCACGGCGTTCCTTGCTCACTCCGTACGAGCACTGATCCGTGCAGCAGTGGTCGGTGCGTGTAGGCGCCGTAGTGCCTTTACGTCGACTGGATTGCGACCGTGGGTGACGCTGTACGAGTGCCCACCAGTGGTGAGAGCGTCGCTCTCACCACTGACGAAGCGCGATAGGGAACAGCATAAGACATCGCTACAAAATCTCAGTCCATCTACAGAGCGCGCCCGGCCACACGGACTGCGCCAGTCG
The DNA here is from genome assembly GCF_038994185.2 of Dermacentor albipictus. Classification (NCBI taxonomy): domain Eukaryota; kingdom Metazoa; phylum Arthropoda; class Arachnida; order Ixodida; family Ixodidae; genus Dermacentor; species Dermacentor albipictus. The sequence continues at coordinate 156,018,583 of NC_091821.1, forward strand.
CTTTCGCGCATTGCCTTGGGCCACTCCCCACCCTGGTATAACGGAGCACCGCTCGACGGTGCTTCCCAGCACGTGGCTGACTTCGCTCACGATCGGGGTCCGATGGGCGAAGCAGATAAAGGGAGCTGGCTCGCAGTGCTGCGCTGTTCTGTGGCTGCGCCGTCCGTGCGGTCCCTTCGGAGACTGCGCGCGCATCCTTCATCTCCTCACCCTTAACGATAAGGAGGCGCCGCCCTCTTTCTTGCTGGCCAAGTGGTGGCGCTGGACGTGGGGCAATCGTATATATGTGGCCCTAAATGGAATGGCAGTAGCGAAAGAAAAATCACATCTGTACGGCTGGCACAGACACACGCACGCGTCTGACTGGATTCAGGTGGCGGTTCCCGCGAAAGAAGCGGTTGCATGCGACGGCGGGTGCATGTGATGCATAGTAAAAAAAAAGTTGTCGAGCAGCAGTGTGCCTAATTGTTTGTGCATGCGCTCGCGTCGGACTGTGTGTATGCGATAGCTCGCGCGCGTGTGTATGTGTGTGTGAGCAGAAAGTGTTTTGAAATGGAGCTAATGGATGTGCCCCCGCCTTCCTAATGACATAAAACGTAATACCAGCTCACGCGCGCAGGCTTTAAAACTTTTTTTTGGAAGACCTGGCCCAGGCCTCAGCACAGCCCATCGCACTGTCAAGGACAAGAGGAAAGGGAAGGCACCGGATACATTGAAGCTTCGACAAAAAGCGTTCAAGGACGTCTCTCGATCAGCTGTGAAGCTGTCCGGAGCCGATCAGGGCTTTTAATCAGACCCATAGATTTGCGCCAACCTGAGAAAAACGGGTCGAGTCGTCTTGTCGATCTGAGATTTGTTTGTTGTGTTCATGTAAGCGCTCGCCGGTCAGGCTCACCCAGCTCGACTGCAGGTTGACTCAGCCAAATTAGTATATAACGCGCATGCGAACGCGGGCAGTTGAGCTCGGCGTTTTCCAGCCAGCAGCAATGAAAGGGCGCGCTGAGTTCTCCCTCGCCTGGCCACTGGCCGTTGTAGCAATCTCGACCTGTTATACTAACTCACGTAAACGATGTCGCGTCGGGCTGTCTGAGCCTGACTTGTGATTCGACCCACTCTTGTCTAGTTCATGTAAGCGTAGCCGATGTCCGGATGAACTAAAGTTTGAGCGTATACGTGATTCCACGGCTACCTTTGTTGCGCCTTATGTACCAAGTTCTGGGCCGGCCACGGTGTAGGAAGTAGCTTAGCTACGTCTTACACCGTAGGGCCGGCATAACGTAACGATTCCATGCCGATGCCATTTCTTTTCGCGCTTGGTCATTTCTCAGAGGAGCGCTCCGCCCGCGTTTCCAACGGGATCATGCAGGCGGCTGTGGAAGGTGGATTATAACAGTATACTGTTTTAATCCACGAAATGGAGAATCGAGCGCAAGGAATCTATATTATGCCGTCCCACTTGTAGTCCCTGACTCGTGTCGCTGGAGGCTCATGCAGTCGCTCGAATGTTCCTGCATAGGTGCTTCGCGGGCTGCCGACTTATCGAACGCGATGCGCGTCCTGTAGGCTTGCGCTTCCGATCTCTGCTCTTCAGTGTTGATTCGTGGTGCGCGTGAAATTCGTGGCAATTCGTGACGTCTCGTGCGTGTGGCGGCCCACGCGTGCTTTTTTGTGGTCTGTCAGGCAGTGTAACGGGGCCCCCAAATTGCCCTCCCATGCATGTAGTGCCTTCACGCCATCACGTGTATGCTTCCGTCACACTATAGCCACCATCCTCAATTGCGCAGTTATATAGGCGGCTCCACTACATTATCACAGTGCGACTCTATTATGAATGTCAACAGCTGGCTCTTTGTTGGCGCTGTTGCGTCTGAACACCACAAAGACGTTAATTAGACATTTGCCACGGGGCAAACACCCACCCATCCATCAGCGCCTATCCAGAGGTCAACGCAGCGTGGACACCGACTCTTGACGGGTCCACAAAAGGCCACCACCCCCACCATTATCTGACAGCCTGAACTAAGGATGAAGGAGGGGGGGGGGGGGGCGGCATCCAATGCTACCGAACAACGGCGGCGACCTTGGATTCGCAGGTTGCTATTCCCACCGCATATTTCATACCATCGGGCTTCGGAGGCGGGGTTACTGCAGAGTGTTACGTACGAGCATGGGCGTAGTATCGCAACGGATTCGACGATTGTGATTTGCTGCTGGACAGTCTTCAGATTCCCTAGTCGACTCGCCTAGGGAAGGCGACGGTAGCCGAGACTTTTCGAGCAGTGACACAGAGGGTCCTGATGTGAACTCGGACGTTTAACTTGCTCCTGCATGGAGCGGGCTTCCGTAACTGAAGTCGTGTAACTAAGCCAATAAACCCATTTTTCTTCATTCCTACAACCTGACGTAGCCGTCGATGGGCTTGGTGGATTCCTTGCCCTAACGCCACCTTAAGCGGCAACAGCGCGAGCCCGCTTGCTGCAATCTCTGACTATGCCACTCTCACGTCATTACATACTTTCACCTGTCGTGGTGACTCAGTTGGCGTTCCACTGCCGAGCACGAGGTCGCGGCTGCGATTCTTGGCCGTGGCAGCCGCATTCTGATATGGAGGCTGACTGCAGAAACGCTTGTGTACCGTGCCTTGGGGGTGCCGCACGTCAAAGAACACCAAGTGGCCCAAGTTGAACCGGAGCTCCCCACTACGATGTCATCGCATAGCACGCGAATCGCTTTGGGACGCTACAGTGCCCACAGTATAGCTTAATTTTAATGATGCTTGGCACATATATATCAGTATACTGTTATGAGCGCCGTAAAGTTACGTTCAGGCTGCTGTATAGTTACGGAGACATTGTACGCAACCGTCTCAACGAACGCCTATTCTCTGATCACTATTGGCCTACACGTATGCTGCATGACCTCACTTGTTTGGGGAACTTACGGATATTACGATTGTGTACTACGAACAAGGTCTAAGCGTCAGAATACTTCAGACATAGATATCAGTCAGTCCGTGCAAACCTTTTTGTCCGCAACTTCCTGTCCCGTGCATCGCTGACTGGTCAGCAGCTGCTTCTCAGTTCTCTCTGGTCAGCTTACAGTTTTGAAAGCTTGACGACTGCTGCTACATCTAATACTCCTCTTTCACCTTTATCGAACGCTTTGTTCTTAGAACAGCCTAGCTTGATCATCCAAAACGGATCCCTGGTTGTTGTTTTCCTTTAACAGGCGCCATTTTCTTAAAATGACAAATCGGACAAAAAAAAAAAAACAGTCTACGCATATAGTACACTCGTACGGTTTTTCGGTGTTCTGAAACCTTGCTCAAAAATGACATACTGCAGTCCTAATAAACTCATTTTCTCTAATGTCTCGTTCAAAAACCCTGTTCTGCTGGCTATAGTCCGAAAGAAAAAGAATATTGACCTGATGTACACAGCGAGGGCCGTTGGGCGGGTGTGTACCTAATGGAGCACTGCCACGGAACCTTGCGGCGTCTTGTCCGTGTCGGTGCGGCCAAAGTCAAGTAATTATTTTCTGCTGGCCAAACCGGGTAAGCGCAGTCGTCGAGTGATGAATTAAGCAACAAAACTTAATAACTCCAGCCTTGAAGGTGAATCTACAGCCAACAAATGAGGCCGGTTTGCTAGCATTAATTCGTTTCTTTTGTTTATTTTTGCTTTATTTTATGTGATTTTCTTTTTCATTTATGCATGTGGGTTTCACCTGTAGTTATTCTGGAACTGAAGGGCAACCACGATTTCTTGCAAGGTTTATGTCGCCGTGCGCGTAGATGTGTTGAACCGTACTAGGCTTCGAAGATAATTGCGTTTATGTCACGCCTTCCTATTATTTCGTTATCTTATTTTTCTTTACTATACCGAGCGCCCAGTATAACGCTTCCTTGGTGGTCGTCGCTTACTTTGGATGCCCTTGTCCTCAGCAGTTTCTTATGGTAGATGTATAGCACTATATGGTACAGCTCGCAATACACGCAGCACAACTCTTTGTGCATTGGTTGCAGAGGCAGTCGCGTGTGAATGAGCAGGTTTTGGTCTTTTAGGATGTGCAACTACTCCTTTTTTTAACTCTCTCTCTCTCTCTCTTGATGTGCTGCGCCTGGAACGCGTCACGCGCTCCAATTATAAGGGCAGGTACGTGGTGCTTAGCCGGCATGAAGAAAGCGAGCGCCGAGGTAATGATTGGGGAACCTTCACTCGAATCGAGGCTCCCTGGCAATGGTATTCGCGCCGTGGCGCCGGCTGCTGCGAAACGTCCGGATGAAGCGCTGTTCACTTGAGAAGTTGCTCGGCAAGTGGAACGAGAGCGGTACATTTCTTTTTAAAATAAAAGAACATGTCATTATACAGAGCAATCGTGATAACATACCAGCGAAATGTTGTGATGTTGTGGATTGTTTTGATTTACTCCGATAACAACAAAGAGACCGCTTTCCAAGGTGCTATACTTACATAACTCACAAGATTTTTAAACAGGCTATAGAATGCGTTATTTCCCGCACATTTCTTGAGAAGCTATCCTATCCTAGCCAGAGCTTTGTTTCTGCTTGTTTTCAACGTTACCCTAATTTCGGGAGTATTTCCAACCAGCTTCTAACTTCGGCCAACACACACACACACACACACACACACACACACACACACACACACACACACACACACACACACACACACACACACACACACACACACACACACACACACACACACACACACACACACGCACGCACGCACACACACACACGCACGCACGCACACACACACACACAAACACACACACACGCGCGCGCGCGCGCGCGTCACGTGATGGCTGCGAGTATGAGGGAGCTGACCCATAAGTTGGCTCACTGACCCATAGCTGGCACCGCTGCGTTGCCCGCTCACAGAATCTAGAACAAAGATTGGTCAAGAAACCACGGCGCAACGAGGTTTTTCCGGACTCTCTTTTGTTTTATTATATTTTTTACGCATAAGGGATGGTTATTGTAACTTCGACTTCTTGGAATTATCTGTCTTTGTGACAAGGTGCAGGAAAAACAAATTCAAGATAGTTCTAGTAGCAAAACATAAATACCCCGGAAAGTGTATGGAAAAACGGCGCCGTGGTAGCTCAATTGGCAAGAGCATCGCACGCGTAATGCAAAGAGTGGGTCTCTCACCTGTGGCGCGTTGTTTTTTCATCCGCTTTAATGCCCATTAATGTATCATTTCTTAAATTCAATTACTAAGTACAAGTAATTTCACCAAAGTTGTCCTTGGTGTCTGTTTGTTGCTTCTTATGATAATATATATATATATATATATATATATATATATATATATATAGTAGTGAGTGTAATGAACAGTTCCGATGGTAACGTCTGTTCGTAACCGAGAAGGCAGGTGACGCAGAGCAGGAACAGCTGGTTGTCCGAACGACTCACACTCGTGCTGAGCACTGGCAATCCGGCTGGCCCACTGGTTGCACAGCAGGCATGGAAGAGACGATATGGCTGGCCTTGTTCTTGTGCTCTTCTTCCTCATTACAATTACCCCCGGTGGAAAAGCGGAGCCATCCTGGCGACTTACGACGTGGAGACGAGCGGGTCATAGAATTGTCTCAGGCGGGGAACGTGAACAACATCCCGTCCACGGCGGCGCTTGTCGGATGTCGATGTAAGCGGCTCTATGACGTAGTTGACCGGAGAGGTGCGTTCGACAATGCGGTATGGTCCATCATACTGCGAAAGAAGTTTTCTCGAAAGTCCAGGCGTAGTAGAAGGCACGGACAACAAGACAAGGGTGCCGGGAGCGAAGTTCGGATTCGTATAGTGTCGCCATCACGACTGGCTTTTTGTCGTTGTTGGTCAGCGGAGGTGAACTTTAGGGCTAATTGACGGCATTCCTCGGCGTATCGGGCGACAGCTGAAACGGGAGCACATTCTGACGTGTGTGGTGTATAAGGCAAAACCGTATCGATGGTATGGGAAGAATCGCAACCTTAGAGAAGAAAGTATGGAGAAAATCCTGTGGTACTTTGTGTAGCTGTATTATATGCGTACGCGACAAATGGGAGGATGATGTCCCAGTTTGTATGCTCCGATGAAACGTACATGGCGAGCATATCACCAAGGTTGCGATTGAAACGCTCTGTAAGCCCGTTAGTTTGAGGATGGTACGCCGTGGTGGTCCGGTGAACTATGCGGCATTGAGGAAGCAGAGCTTCAACCACCTGCGACAGAAACACACGGCCTCTATCACTCAGCAGCTCCCGAGGTGGGCCATGACGAAGAATGAAACGATGGAGCAGAAATGATGCTTCGTCTACAGAAATGATGCTACAGATACGGAAATGAAACTGCACACAATGGCTATGAGCCAAGATTGGCTGGTGAAGGCTGATTGAAGGTGATTGGCTGATGAGCGTGAAGCCACAGTTAATGCGGAATAGTTCATATGGGAAGGTTACCCGACGGTGATCTCGCAAAGCGATAAAGAAGGCAGTAAAGCCCCGTTGCGCTCTTGGGCGCCTTTATCCATCACCCTGTAGCTGGTTCGCATCGGCGCGATTCAGGGTTGCCGTTTACTGGATGCACACCGCGCTGTCTGTTTCGTCCTGGTGTCTTACAGCTATACTGGTTTCTTGGTAATGTAAAGTGGTACTTTTCCAATTTATCTTCTTTTTTTATAATTGCCAGAAACACAGAGAGAGTGTGGGGTAGCAATGCTTCACCCAGCCGCCCCGGCACAGTGCCACAAACGCCTGCATTTACCAACAGCGGGGGCTTCCCCCAAGTATAGTGATTCGCCTTCGATACCCGGCGCGAGGCGAGGAATCGCTTATACCCATTTTACCGGTTGGGTTGGGTCTCATTAGAGAAAACCAGGAAACCATTCAGTTATGTGCACAGCTTGTCATGTGTGCCCAGCGCAAAAGACGAGGACTGAAGGAACAACACAACACAGGCGCCTGTGTTGTGCTCTTCCTTCAGTCCTCGTCTTTTGCGCTGTGCGCACATGTCGATATTGAATCACCAACTCGCCCAAGCTTCCACCTTACACAGCCTGCCGCACTAATCGAATAAAACTGCAGCTAGACGTAATATTTAGGCACGCGTACTTCCCAGCTTAAGCTCATATTGATGCGCAAAGAAGTTAACAATAGAAGGAAACCTAACCATGCATGGGCATACTTGCGACGTGAAACGCAAAAACAGGCGCCGAAATCTCAAAGCTTTTCTGTTGGTAAGTGCTTTTTGCCATTGGCTGGCTGCCTCCGTGAGTAATATGTCCGACAGCATCACTGGCTTGCGTGTGCTCTTACGCTAGGATTATTCGTAATAGCAATTGCTGCCAATCTTGATGCTGGCCATATAATTAGCCAAGGCGGCCAACCAATGACGTAGAGCAATACCTAACAAAAAGCTTTGCGGATTTGACCCCAAATGCGTAAGCGCACCTTCGATATATCTTGCCCACAAGACTCAAGGTACAGCTTGCAAGAATCCTGACGTAAAACTAGAGCCAAGGAACCTCGCAATGGCTATCATAATCATTCGCTTTATCCACTGCTTTGTCATGCATGTACATTCCTTTTTTCCCGTCTTTGGTTTTCCTTTTGGACACGTAATGTATAAGGCCATTTGCACAGGCTCTTGCGCAGCTCATAGAAAGGCAATGTTTCAGCGGCAATAATTGTACTCGGCGCATTAGAAGTTGAAATAACACCAACTGCTCTCTATGGTGGAACGCATTATTGAGTAGGTAGTCAGATAACCGTTGTCAGATCAGCGTTCAGTGAACCGCTTCTTGAGTTTCCCCTCCGCCAAGGCATACACTCTTTGTTCAGCTTTGAAAGCAATTCCGCTATAGTGACAGGCTCTGACGCCAAGCTGCTGTAATACGCCTCGCGCTTCGATATTAGGAAACTAAGGAGCACGGCCCCTTTTGGTGCGTCGGGCCGAGTAGATGGCATGTGTTCTGGTTTATCAACTTCAGTGGATGTTCGCGCCTATAGAGAGAGAAAAGAAAAATTGGATGCGAAAGGAAGGGAGGTTGACCGGTTATATTACTTGATCCGTGTCTGCTTGCTGCCCATTCCCGTGGGGAGCGATCTGTTGGGCAACCAATTGGGCTCGCTGCGGCTGATCGACATCGGCGTTCCTCGGAGACTCGGACGCCACCTGAAGAGCTCGACGCCTGCAACGGGATAAACGACAGTTTGATATCTAAGACTGAATACGGGGCCATTAAAGCGCTAAATGATCGCGCGCTGCTGTATTCACTTAGCCTCTTGCCACGGCTGATATATGATGAGCACTGCTTTCGCAACGGGTGCTTGCACGCTTGACGACGGACGATCTGTTATCAGCACGCTTATTATGCTGTCGTGCGCGCGCGTTGTTATACGCGAAACCGTGTATCCATGCATCGCATCCCTTCGGCGCTTGGGAAATAAGCCAGGGCAACCGTAGGACAGATTTCTGAAAAGTTTTACTTCCGCTTAGATAGCGTCATGGTTTTTGGTGAGAACGGCTGACAAGATACCGGGATTATTAGCATAAAGATTATACTGCGTTCGAAAAAAAGAAACGTGGGGACTTCTCCGATTCTTTCGCTCTGAATTCATCTACTGCCCTTACATCGGATACCGCGAGCTTGTTCATGTTTCATATACAGGGTGTCCCAGCTAACTTTAGCCAGAGTCTAAAAATGTGCGAATGCCACGTAGATGGACAGACTTAAGGTCATGTTGTTTGTCGTCGCTTGGAGATTATTTTTTCATTCCGTCTAATTAGATAATTAGTCGTACTTAACTAATACACTTCTCAAATATCATAATGAGATAAAAAGTGTCAATCAGAGAATAGTAGAGCTACATGAAAAACTCCCAATGCAGCTTTCGGTTGCTCAATACGTGCTACATAAAAGTGTGTTTCCGAGCGTGAAAGAAGCCCGCGAATGCACGCAAAGTGCCTCGGGCGGGCAGTCACGCGACAATTTTGCGTGTATTCGCGGGCTTCCTTCACGCTCGGAAAAACACTTTTATGTAGCACGGTCAGGGTGTCTACCAACCGGGAAAACCACGAATTCTCAGGAATTTTGAATAGTCTGGAAATACTCAGGGAAAATTAAACTAAGGGAATCTGCGCTTCTATCAGGGAAAATTAGCTGTAATTTTATTGAAAGGGAACGAAAGTTGCGGTAATGCTGGCTCGAGTAACAGAGAGGAATCGTAACGAATCGTCTTTGACGCCGCGTCGTCGGCTGGAGGAGTTGGCAGCGTACCGTCAACGACCGACATTCTGGACGCCCGATTATTCGGACTGCTTCGCGTCACCACCACGTACCCCATGGAGTCAATGTATAAAAATGTCTGAGATTTCGGGCGCAAGAACCCTTCGCCGTCCGATTTTCCGGACTTTTTGCCGCGACCGCAGGTGCGAAACGGCATTACTCAAAGAAACCACTGCCGCCGTTTTGATTACCTCGCCGCCGCGGTAAACGCTAGACCTAGCTGCTCAAGACTAAGCTTCTTGCCGTTCGGCGCCTTGTTCTTCATTGAAATAATTCGCCCCTGTAAGCAATGGTACAGACTCCGTCTTTGTAGTCCTCGCGATTGGCTTCGAAGCTTGGAAAGCACGACGCGTTGCATAATGCAGGTTTTTGAAAGTTAGCTTCGCCTCAATTCAGAATTCTTACGCGGTGAAGCATATGTGAAAGTATTGCGGTGAAGCATAACAAGCGTAGGAAGGGGCAATTGTCATGGGACACAGTATCTATTCTTTAATTATACATGCGTCCACCCGCCATCTCCTGTCACAGTAGGAGCAGTGATATGCCTAATAAGTGTACTGGTAGACCTTTTCGGATGTGCCTGTGGCGATTTGAGCCCTTAACGGCAGTAAAAGACATGCATTCATTTTTTCGAACTACCCGATTTTACGGACGTTTTCGTAGCCCCTAGGGAGTCCGAAAAATCGGACGTTGAGTGTACAACTGACCAAGTGGATGCTTCAAATGGTCTGTGGGGCGAACGCGTGGTGGAAGGAGGACGAGAACAGAAAGGACCGACGCACTGAGTAATGAGCGGGAAATGAGCTTTGCCGCCTCTCCTTTGAAGGAACTTGAACTCAAAAAACAAAGTGTTGACTGACGGCGGAATGCGGATGTCCCTCATCGAAACCAAAATAAACTAACTCTTTGAAGCAGTGAAACGCAACACTGAGGCGTTGTGCGCCGGCGTTGTGCGCCGACCTCAGGACAGCTGAGGTTGACATACGAGCTGTTGAGAGAGAATCTCACTTGTGACAAAGTTCGGGCCTCATACCAATGAGCTTGCTATCAATTGATAAAAATAGCTCATATTCGAAAACATTTGTTTCTGTATACATCTCCTTTTTATTAGTATTTGAGAATGTTCGACTCGATTTGTAATGAGCTTTACCATTTTTTTGCAAAGATATTTTATTCGCTGTGAATTTTACTAACCCCTACTTTCTGATTTCTCTTTGAATAAAATAAATGCTAATCCTTACTGTTCAAACTGGATTAAGTTGCCTTTTTTAATTCTTAGAAGCATGCTTACCATAAAGTGACAGCGTCGGGCGACATGGTGCCAGCCTGTCTTGACGTAAAACAAAGTTCTGTATCACTCAGGGAATTTTGCAAAGGCACTCAGGGAAAACCTGGAAAACTCCGGGAACTTGGAAATGTCAACTTGGTAGACAGCCTGAGCACGTATTGAGCAACAGAAAGCTGTATTGGGGGTTTTTCATGTTGCTCTACAATTTTCTCATTGACACTTTTCATACAATTATAATATTAGAGAAGTTGATTGATTAATTAATGAAGACTAGTTATCTAGTTATCTAATTAGGCGGAATGAAAAAAAAATTTCAGTATCTCCACGCGACGGCAAATATTACCTTGGTTCTGTCCAGCTACGTGGAATTTGCATATTTTTAAAATCTGGCTAAAGTTGTGGCTTGTATGCCCACTACTACAGGGGATTGGCCACTTGAAGCAGGTGGTTTCCTCAAGAGCAACTTCTTTGCTACGCGGGCAACGACGTCTTCGTTGGCTGCAACATTGCCTCTTATGACATCCGAAGTACAAGCGCAAACTTAATTTTATATGCGAATTATTGTGCGCAATAGCTCAGTACATGGTTTGCGCGTCCAGATCTCAGCTTCGTATTGTCGCACAGGCACGGGTTCGACCTCCGGTGGGTGGCAACGTTTCGTTATTCTTGGTGGTGAGGGTAAGCTGCAAAGTGTGGGCAGGTGGGTTGATGACGAGGGCGCAACGGCGAGGGCGGACACTATATAAAGCCAGCTTGAAGCTTTTAACTACCGTCGCAGTAGGAAAAAAAAAAAGAGAAGACATGCTGCGGGAAACCATGATCCATTTCTGCTTGTTCGAAACCATCGAGCTGCATACATGCTCCTTGTTTGCCTTTTTTTTTTAATCGTCACGGTGCGCTTTTCGTTGGTACTCGTCGATTACACGGAATGCATGCTGCGGGTGACGGGAGCGCGAAATGATGAATTGTGAACTGGCTTGGCTAGCAGTGCTTTAACTGGTGGCGTCATCTTCATTGTCCGGGTTATGTCCTGCTTGCGGAAGAGCTGCGAAACTACACTTGTTCTGCGCACGTTCTCACAACATCGAACGCAAGTAGAGCAAGCGCTCGCTCGGCGTAAGGCAGCGTACAGCATGGAGCAGCGCTTGCGAAAGGGCGACAGGCGTGAGTGATACGTTTCTGATCGGTCTCCACGCAGGCCGCCTTGAGGGTTGCCTGTATCTACACTCGGACAAGGCGCCCTAATCTTGGCCCGCTTTCGGCCCAGAAACGTCACGCGTAACTTATGGGCCTGCCGCGGGTGTACAAGGCGTGAATAAATAGTATTTCGCGCACCATCTTCCAGCATTTTCTTTCTTTCCGCTTCTCCCGGGACAGCACGATGAAGAGGCTGCCGCGCATGGAACCGCGGCACGCCGTCCCGCGATAGGAACGCTGGCTTCCTGCCGCAGCGGGCGCCATTTTTGTTGGACGCGGCGGCGATAAGCTTGTCGCTTCCGCGCGCCTCGGCGGTTGCAGGTGAGGGCGGCCGCCGTGGCGCCGAACAGAAACAGCGGTCCAAACATGCCGCGGACACGCGGGTGCCGCCGCCGGGCCAGGGTTGGGTGGATGAAGGTGTAGTAGGCCCGGGTGACCGATAAGGGCCGGACATTTCGCGGAATCAACATTAATCATCGCCCTCTCCGCGCTCTCGCTGGCCGGCCTATCGTAATACGGCAGCTCCCGCTTCCCTCTACTTTCGTTATCGCGGAGACTTGGGGCGCCATCTACGAAGAAGCTGCAACGACTATCTCGCAGCTCGAAGTAGCTTGTTACCCCGGCGTCGCGCGACGTTTTTATGCGCCATTACGTCCCCTATTTGTTCCCGCTTTTAGCCGTTTAGCTACACCGTTGTCACCTGCTTCTTTTTTCTGCGTACTGTATACGATTCGCTTTTGTATCGCGGTGCCGCCCCGCCTCGGTCTCGCTACCGTTCGTGTACCTTGGCGTGCGGGCCATGTCAGCGCCGGCTGCTGTTCGCCTCCTACGCTATGTGCGCCGAACGCCTGAAGTGACTGGCGGTGCGTGCAGTTTCAAACGGGATGTCGCCAGAATCCGACCAGGGTTAGCGGGTTACTTCAGTCGTACCTGCCAACTCTTTCGAATTTTTCGTAAAGTTTAGCAATTTGGGCCCGTTCTACAATGTCACAAACTTTCTGTCAAGTTTTACGAAAAGTACATTCTGTTCCTGAAAATAGTTTTAGGCGTGTCAAAGAAATGGGTTGAGCAAAGTTGTAAAAAAAAAGAAAAAAAAACACATTTTCTTTTTTACTGCTTTCTTACCTTGTGTATCATCTTTATGGGCACTATCTGCGTCACATGTGTTCTAGATAGAATGCCATATTTATCTCATCTCTTCCATTTCTCGCTTGAAACATGAAATAGAGTTGTTTTTTTTTTTTTTAAATATGCAGCATTGCAGTTAAGACGGTCATTCGAAGGACGTCGGGCGCTCCCGTTAGTGCATGTGCGTGCATGCGTCAGCGCATTAGGTGCGGCATATTTTGTGCATATTGTTGGTTTTATCGTCGAAGTCTCTTATCGGCGCAGCAGTGGAAGCGCGAAAACGAGAAAGCCCAGTTGATTTGCAGGCAACGACGGGAAAAGCCGTGGGAGGCAGTGAGGACGACACCGGTACGTGACAGGGCTGACGCCGTGACACGTCGCTGATGATTTGTTGGCCGGCCAGCATGGCGGCCTGTCTCTTGTCGTCGTAATTCACGGCGAGATAAGGTAGACAGACTCTTTGAGGAAGTTCGCTGCCTTGTCACCATATTCCTTACCTACTTTTTTTTCAGGGCAGATAGTTCGGTAGGGGCCTTGTGCTCTCTTTCCTTGCTGGTGGTTAAGCGTCACGTATATTTCTCTCACTCGCATTTTTTTTCTTGTAACGAGTGAGGTCGGGCATCTGCGTCCACTCATCGTGTCCTTCCCATCGCATTCTTCTTCTCGTGCTTTCCTAAAGAACTAGATTACGGCCTCAACTCTTGTTACCGGAAACCTGGACCTGATATGCGGACGTGTAACACGCCGCGCAGTCTGCTGAGTACGGGGGGAAAAAATAGTCATGCTTCGGTGCAGTTATAGTAAAAAATGTTAGTGGAAGTCAACATTTTCCAAAACTAGTGACGAGTGTTCGTTCTTTGGTGTAGCCGCGGTGGCTTACTTAATTCGTCGTCGACGGCCATGCTCTTTGATTGCTAGTAAGAGGCGACGAGGGCGGTGCCACGGATCGAGAGCTGTGATGTTGAAGCTCACGACTGACCTGTCGCGCTGGCTCAGCTAATGATGCTTACCACGAAATCGCGGTATCGAATTCCGCTCAAGGCGGCCTCATTCCGATGACCATGGAGGGCAGTAACCTCACTTTACGTAAATCTGAGTGCACCTTAATGTAACCCGGGTGGTGGAAATTAAACTGAGTCATTTCAGAGGGCCTGGAAATTATTGTACGGCGTTGTTTGCTCGCGCTTTCGGCGCGGTCAGGTGAAGAGCGGGGAGCCCTTTCGGCCAGCTGGTACACGTGCTATATACCTTCAGCAAATGCAGGCACCGTTTCCAGTCGCTAAAGTAAGGACGGAAATCAGGCCCGAACGCGCAAGCTAAGCAAACGAGTCAGTTTCTACTTCCTGCATGCGCTGACAGCATAATGCAATGCGCCGAGCACACCCAGCCAACTTCATCGCTCACCGCTAGGTTGTGCCACGTTGCGTTAAAAACTTGTGCGCAACGTACCTTTACAGAGCCAGCACGGAGAATAAATTGCACTCGTACGAACTTTATATGCTCTCAATTCCTCGTGTTGTGGCTTCGGAACCTCAGCATGAACTCCAACTCGGCCAGCGTTCCACAACTTCAACATTCCTTTACCTCCCGTGTGTGTGCGTGCGTCGACGACGCTGCAGTGCTGCAGTGTTTACGCTATATAACAGCTGGCGTTTGCCAGTCCGGAGCGCGATTGCGCGAATACACGTGTCCCTGTGTGCAGCGTCGTCCTTCGCGCCAGAAAGTCGCCTGCTCCGTCGCGAGCGTCCGAGCACGCTTCGTGCGTAGATTCCGCTATACGCGCCCGATTATTTTTTTTTTAACTACAAGGTATCGTTAAAAAAGTGAGTGGGAGAATTCGCTGTCGAACATTTCAAATCTCTCAGCCAATCCGTGCCGTCAGCAGTGACGTTGAAAAAGCTGCAGCCTCTTCCCTGGCCCGATTGATTGAGGCGGAAAAAAGTGCAGCTTTGAGTTTCAACGAAGGCGGGGAACTGCAACCCGCGTTTATTAATATTAACAGATTGCCGAAACTTATTGAAAAGGCGACTGTAGCGCGCCCACAGCTGCTGACATTCTTTATTGGCGTCCAAGGAAGAGTCTCAAAGTGAGAGGCGTCTCGAAGGAAAACTTCGGACGCGTCGCAGCTACCTTTCCAAATCTTGACAGAACACCCGCGGAAAGGAGCGCTTTGTCACCGGGAGTTCGGGCCGATTTTTCCCGCCGGAATCGCACTCGCGCGGCCGTGACGATCCGCATTTTTAAATCGGATTTAGCCCGAGGATCATGCCCCACCGGCCGGTCTCTCGACCTCGCTATGCGGTTAAGAGATAGGGTCTCGACTCCTTCTGTTCTTTGGACAAATTAACTGCGCGGGTTGTCGCCCACACGACCGACGTTATGCGAGTCGACTTGCTCCGACGTGCCGGTGCTGTCGGGCGAGCCGCCGCGCCGATATATGCAAATCGCCTCTGCGGTCTTCGATGCGCGGAGAGGTCGGCCGCGTCTCGCGATGCCTTCGGCGTGTGTGGGATCCGCTGTGATGATGGCCTGCCTCCTGCAGTGCACGCCTGCTGATACGAGCGGCCGCACACGGATGACCGCGTCCTTTTCCAAACTTAAACCGTCCATTTTCTTCCTTCTTTTTCTTCATCCAGTTGCAGTATAATACCTTCGCAACTGCACCGTGGGGGGGAGATAGAGAGAGAGAGAGGATGTTCACTCGGGCCTGTGTTGCCCGCTGTCTCGGCTACAAGTGTACTTTTCAGCGTGGTTCCGGGATGTGAAGAATCTGCGATATATTCTTCTGGAGAATTTTTCTACCGTGGGGCATAAAAAAAAGAAGAAAAAGACCTAGAAAGTCGAGGGTGGATGCAGGCGCGACGCAGTTACCGTACAACGCACAAAACCTTTGCTCTAAACTTATCTACCGTGGTGGTGATATATGAGATGGGCGTGATTAAAGAACTCATACCGCCTTATTTGTATCAGCATCTCTTGAATGTAGATATTTAATTGACAGTCACTTGTCATTGAATAGTTTGGCACGAAAGTTAATTTGGTCTAAGAATTGCCGGGATAAGCATACAAGGGCTGTCGCCGTTTTGCAAAAGATTTCGTATGCCATTGATGGCTGTCGAGCATAGTGCACACTTATCAGATGAAAGAGAGGCAGAATAATATATTTAAATGATGGTTCAAGGCCTCCTTGAAATGTGCGAGACAAATCAGGACCGGTGCGGATAATTATGGAAGCTTGACAATGCGAAGCTGCGTAGTTAAGTGCCTCTTTGACGTTAGCCCGTAGCCGAACACAGTTCTCAAACGACGTCACTTCCTTAGGCCGGTAATTTTCCTGCAAAGTATATAGTCCTTCGCATTCTCACACGAGGTGATGAACAAAGCCATACAAAATTGAGAGTGCTATATTAAAATGAAGAGATATTAAACGTCGCATGGATTCTCAAATCTATAGGGCACGAATTTGTTAGCTATCCTTAGTTTTTCGACCAACTTGTGACGCAGAGAAGCCACAGAATGTGTAATTTTAAACAATGTACGGGAAAATGTCGTCACCGATTTTTGCCATCTGTGGCCGCAATTATTTTATGCCGAGCACAAACATCCAGTATGAGTGCTCTGCAGAGTATCAGACTCTTCAGAAAACTCATTCGTTGTGCGACAAACTTGAGATCACGTTGGCCCTAATTTAGAGTGTATGGCGTAGTTTACTAAGTGACACACAACGTGGCACGCACTTCGGCAGCAGTGCCTGGCAGCAATTTGCCTTTTTAATCAGAAGAAGCGTGGTGGAAAACGAGGTCACCTGTGTTCTCTGTAACGGTGTACCAGGAAGTACTGCGCAAATAGCCGGCTTTCTTTCGCGTCCAGGATGTCCAAGGAGGCGTGATCGTCCCTGACAGCAGGTGTACTAGCGATCAATATGTATGCAGGCTAACACCAGAACGTAATGAGGCGTGATTACCATGCCGCTTCAATCACTCTGTGCGTTTTCCACAATTTCCTGCATTGCCTCTCAGCGGGTTCTTCTCCACGCGGGTGCAGCATACGCTTCGAGCGAGGAGTTCGGCACCAGCGCTCTTTGTACCCAAGAAAAAGATTGATTAATCAGTGGCCCTTCGCGCGTACAATGGGTCCATTTGCTACTACGTGCGAGACAGTGTCCCTGCGACAAGGCTTGATATGCATGAAAAACACCAGAGCTTTATGCTGGATTGTTGCCGAAAATCTTTCGTCGCGGGACTCTCTCAGAGCGCACATTCGCCATCTGTCAAGGTTCCCCGACTATCGCTTAGCTTCCCTACCAGCCGAGAGACTTCAAGCGACCTTTTCGAGAGTGATTAGCGCTCATCAATAGTGCTTACCATCATCTTATACACTAGGGACGAAGCCTTAATCTCCCCTGTGGTGCCTGCGACAGCCTCAAGTGAACTTTGCTATTCCCGGAATGACGAAGAAGGCCAATCATCCGTCGCCGGCTCTGAAGCACCAGACATGTCATGACCGCATACATTTATATACATACCGACAGTTAGACCTCACCTACCAGCACAGCTGCCGCATTCGTTGTTCCAGATAAGCAGGTTACAGTTAAATTCAAGCTGTCACACATGACTACATCTGCGGTGGCAGAACTTGCAGCCCTGCATGCCGCTATGAAATGGGTCATATGTTGTGAGTCTAAGGCAACTCTTCACAGTATCAAGTCTGCATTACATCACAGAACTTACGAGCAGATGATATCCGGCATCAGGAAAGTACACCACCATGCTCTGGAAGCAGGGCCCAACATAATTTTTCAGTGGATTCCTGCTCACTGCAACGCCCTGCAACAACCTAGCTGGCAAGGCTGCCCGGTCTGCCCACGAAGATACCCAGACACGCCCAACACCTTTGGCGAGGTCGGACGCTGCCAGGGAACTTCGCCTGCTTGCACGCAAAAAGTCGCAAGATCTCTGGAATTCAAGTGCCTTCAATTGCCGATTGCATAACCTGGACCCTTTGATACGGCTACAACTGCCATCTAGCCTTTCCCCCGGCGAAACAACCTTGCTGTGCCGCTTGTGGCTGGGAGTGGCGTTCACGAACGCTTACTCATATCGTATGGGAATGGCCGACCCAATGTGCGACTCCTGTAGGCGCGAGGAAACCATAGAGCACCTATTGTGTATCTGTCCTCGCTACGACATACAACGCCACTCTCTCTCAGGACAACGTTAAACCGAGTGGACTCGAGACCGCTCTCTGAGTCAAAGATACTCGGACCGTGACCACACCCGTCACTGGCACAAAAAGCGCTTAGTGCACTAAAGTACACTACTCGAAGTGCACCGGTTTGAGATACCGCTTACAGTGCCCCTGTGCATTCTCCCGCATGCACAGGGGGCTGCCTCTCTCCCTATTTCTATTTCCCCTTTCCCTTCCCCCAGTGTAGGATAACAAAGCAGAGTGTGGGTGTAGGCCAGTTGGTGATTCATGATTTCGGAAAGTTACCTCGAGGAACACACGAGACTTGCGAAGAAAGGGATAACACGAAGCGGTACTGACAACTGATGATTTAATGACACGAACGCCGAGCTTATATAATCAGACACACGTCGTCATCGTCGTCGTCGTCATCATCATCATCATTATCTTCACAACATCAATAATAATAATAATAATAATAACAACAACAACAACAACAACAACAACAACAACAACAACAACAACAACAACAACAATAATAATAATAATAATAATAATAATAATAATCAGCCCATTTTATGTCCACTGCAGGACGAACGTAAAAACCAACAAAAACACAGAGCGACCTTCAACAGGGGTGCGCTACAAATACTGAGATAAATGCTGACAGAGTACTGAGGCACCGAACACGTGTGTACATAACAGGACGCTCGTCTGGTTGACCTCCCTGCCTTTCCTCTTTTTTGGTTTCTCTCTCTTTCGTCGCGTATACACAATTCAGTCTGTTCATTCGATTCAAAATAGTTTGGCTCGTTTGACACGGACAGTTGTTTGTTCTTTTAGAGCGCAGCTCTTTGGCGTCCGTTCCTGGGTTTCGCGTCGTCGTCGGCGTCGTCGTCGTCGTCGGCGTCGGCGTTGTCGGCGTTGTCGTCGGCCTCGTAACCAGCTCGCCTCCGCCGCCGCGCTCCGCCGCCGCGCATGCGCCGCTGCTCCGCCGCCGCGCATGCGCGCTGTCGGCTCTCCGGGCGAGGGAGGATGATGGAAGGGAGGAGGAGAGACTGTGGAGGAGGGCTGGCTACACAAATGGCTCTTTGGCGTCCGTTCCTGGGTTTCGCGTTCTCGTCGGCCTCATAACCAGCTCCGCCCCCCTTTCATCCCCCCAGCGCTAGCAGCGACCGACTGATACCGCTTTCGTGAGTCCGCTACCGCACTCACGAAAGACGTCGTGCACTTCCTGCAACTCGCATTAACCGTCCATCGATCCACACCGATGTTAGTAGTGGGGGACTTTAATGTTGACATAAAGACAAACAGCAATTTCCTAACACTTATGCGGGAGAACATCCCGTTCCTCTCGCTCGTAACGCGTCCCACGGCTGTGACAACCTCGCGAGGCACTTGTATAGATCTCGTCTTTGAGAATCAAGCATTGGTGTACCAAGTCGAACATATATCAGTCGATTTCTCCGACCACAAAGCTTCCTTCATGACTGTCAAGAACTGTTAATGGAGTCTTTGTTAACTCTTTCGTTACCGCGAGAAAATGGCCGTTTTTCATAGGTCTCGGAAGAAATTTTTTTGCCAGTACAAATAATATTCCAGAACACGTTGCAGCATGCCAAATTGCACATAATGAAATGCTCTTTCCAAAAACATAAGTTACAAAGCAAACAATTTATTAGGGAACATACAAAAAATTCGGAAAAGTGCCATTTTTGTGGCGAGTTGATAAAAACAAGAAAGAAAAGGCACAATATCTACATACACATTATTAAGAAAGAAAATTTAGAATATACATTTTGAAGATCAATGACTCAGGAATACTGTCTAAAAAAATTAATTCTCTGTACCGCGCCGTTCTTCAGCTACATAAAAAAAAGTAAAGACCGGGAACAGCTTCAGCGCTCGTGCCATGCGGTGAAGCAGTTGCGCGTTTTCGTGAGGCACAGGTGCACTTCGCAGTTTTCGCAGAAAACGTTTGTCTTTTGTTCGATTTTGCGTTCGTGATAGCACATCCTGCAGTTTCGCCTTTTCGGCATCTTTTGCGGATGGTGCGGCACTTCTTTTGGGACAGGATGCACTCTGGGAACCTCTTCATCATCAAGCTCGAGCAGCTGTTGGGTGAGCTCCATCCGAAAAGAAAGTTGGTCGAAGTGGGCGCTCCTCTGCAATTCCGGTGTTGAGAGGTGTTGCTGGCGGTGCTCTTGAAAAAGAATGAAGCTATTCACAACAGCCATGTCAATACAATGAAAGAAGAGCGTCTTC
Source organism: Dermacentor albipictus (assembly GCF_038994185.2). Classification (NCBI taxonomy): domain Eukaryota; kingdom Metazoa; phylum Arthropoda; class Arachnida; order Ixodida; family Ixodidae; genus Dermacentor; species Dermacentor albipictus. Next base: position 156,038,944 of record NC_091821.1, read on the forward strand.
CACCACCTCACGCACTTCATCAAAACGTTATAGGATGCAATCAGCTGATCCGACTTATCAACTCCAAGCATCCCGGAATTATAGTCGTCAATCAGCACCGGCTTTTCGATTGGGATGATAGTCCACACGCCGCCTCTTCTCTTCTTTCCTTCTCTTTCCTTTCCTATAAATGAGCAGTCCAATGAACTTCACTAATTCGTCGGGAGTCACTTCCTTCCACGACCCATCTCTTTCAGCATAGCTTGGAAGCTCCAAAATATGCATCCAAGCATATTTATTCGTGTTCTTGCAGATAGTATTTATTACTTCTGCGGTGAAGAACAGGAGGAAAAAATCGCGCGCCGTTGTAAAGCGTCTTGCGCTGCTCCGAAGTGCTGGGCCGAGATGTGCTCCGGGCGGCCTTGTTGGCGTGAACTGAAGTTTCTTCACAGCCGGTGGCAGCACATCCTGGCCTAGCGACGTACGGACCCTGCAGATAGCAAGAATAGCTCTAAGCTTGTGCACAAAGGTCGGCAGATAAGCGCGCGCGACGCCGGTGACTGCTCAAGGCCGTAAAGGTAACTCACCGGTGAGCAGCTGCGGATGTCCCGGGCTGACTCGAAACATCGTCGCCGTCAGAGCTTGAAGCAGAAGTACTGTCATCTTCGGACTCGAAGCTCGAATCCTCGTCACTAAAATCAGGTGCGGGTGAAGAATACTTTCGAGCAGAACGCTTTCCGCGCGGCGCAGTTGCGTCCGACGACGACGCCATGGCAGAGACCGGAGCGACTGGCGTTGTTGCGATAGTAACACCGGATGCGGCCCTCTGGCGGATTTAACAAGAGAAGCGAAACCAAAACTGCTGCAAACTGGCTGTAAAGGCTAGGTATACATGTTGGACATGAGGCGGACCTTCAGGAATGCGTTTTCGTGGAATAAAACGACCCGAACTCCAAGTCAAAGCTCACTAGTGAATAGCTGGCGTCATTTTCGGGTAATTATCCCCACTCAACGCCGCCAGATAACAAAGCCGACAATATGATTCAATATTTGACTTGCTGGGAGCCTTTTGATCACAAGAATTTCACGCTAATGCTGAATTACCACGAGTGGCAGTATTTTTTCTCAAGCGCGGCCGCCACGCCCCCTTTTGCAACAACACGCGCACATTAGTTCTCAAAAAGGCGCATCAAAAATCAGAACGTCGCCAGAGCGGGAAAATTTAAACTGGTTCTACAAGTGCACTGCCTAGACTAACCACTGGATGGCGCTAGCTGCACGAGAAACGATTCCAACATGTCGAAATCGGCCGTTTAAAGCATCGATCACCGGTGATCGATTTGAATAGGCGTGGTAACGAAAGAGTTAAAGGAATACGTGTGAAAAATAAAAAAAAATTCTGTGATAGCGCATACATGTGTTGCTCGATTTCTTTGCCTCAATCTATCGAAAAGGTGAAACAGCTTATTTGCTGCGCTCAAATTTCGCATTAGGAAGTAACGTAATCGTCGGTAATTTTTTACTTTTCTTTTGTTACAACCGTACGAGGCCACGCTAACTTCACGTGCTAGAATTCGACGAGCGGCGTCTACTCAGCTCTGCTCTCATGACCCTGCGAATTCTCACTGCTCGGCAAGGACAGGCGACGTGGCCGCATTGCATGAGCATAGGGCGCCTCGATGTCAGCGCCGCTCAGGAGTGTGGCATCGAGGCACCCTACATGCCCACGCATCGACGAGACTGCTTCGCGAGGCGGCCGGTGTCTACATATCGAGCAGAGACGGCTGTTAGAAGCGGTTCACGCAGTGTTCGGCTGGACGGCAAGGAGGCCGGCGTGAAAGCGCCGCCAACGGTGGGAAACCGCGGCCCTGTGCCATCGCCGCGTGCGCGGTTCACGCGCCGAGCCTGGGATCGGCCAGCCGTGGCTGAGGAAGGGCGGGCTTGCGCGGTGCGATCCGTGCCTAATCGAATTGCGAATCGCCCGCTCCCGGAACTGAGCCTCGCACCTCCGGCGATGTGCGAACCCGGCCGCGTCAGAGACTCGCACGGGCTATTTTTACGCGCGCGCCATGCGCCGCTTCCCCGATGACCAAACGAGAGCGGCCGCCGTTCTCACTGGCTGCGTTCTCACGAGACGATGGCGAGGTGCGTATCTCGTTCCGCGTGTGCGGCTACAGTGATGGCAAGCGTGAGCACGCACGCCAGGTATGGCGGGCCACCTGTACTCGCCGAATGCGCGCGAGCTCTGTTCTTACGGTGCTTTGGGAAAAGCTCTTTTTCTCGTCGCACCTTGATTGATCATAAGCACGAATGCCATAGCCAGCAGTGTCGGCCGGCGTTGCCACCGTGCAGTCAATCATTTAGGCTGTGACGGACCGAGAACTGTCTCGGTAGCCTGTCATTCGAGAGCCCTCAGGCTGTCATAGCCTGAGGGCTCTTCAAGTCGTCACGGTCCTCCTTGAGTTTCGAGGTGTACACTGTTTGGCTCACCAAGAAGCATACGAGATAACTACATATCTTCTCATGGCTGGGGACCACGCCTATGCTCCGGCGAGAATGCGCTATAGCGCTGTTGATGACAGTCTTCCAGCACAGAGGACACCTTCAGTCGCGAGGAAGGTGCAAGAGGCCGTTCCGCGGCTGTTTCCCGCGAACACAATAAGTGTAACGTAACTGACAAAATACGATCGTGTAACGCACGAACGTGGACGTGACCTATATTTGCATATGGTTGATTCATGCGGCTTAACGTCCTATAAGCAGCACAAGGACTCTGGGAGACGCCGTAATGGAGGGCTCCCTGACAAGTCTGACCGCCTTTAATGTGAAACGAATGCTCAGCACTCGAGCTTCTTGCCCTCCGCGCCCCTGTCGGAATAGAACCCGCGACCTCGTGCTCAGCAGCAGGACGCCATAGCCACATTCGCATCTCGCCAAGTAGTCACACAGGGAGTGCGTACAGTGCGTGTATCTTGAGCGGCCGGGCCTTTGTTACGCGCTATATAGCCGTTCTGACTCCATCGCGGACGACAGCGCCGGGCCCGGATACCCGCTAAATGCGTATGATGCGTGTTCTAGTGAACAGCGTTGTTGCTGTGGGGACTTATTTCACTGCATGTCATTCATTCATTCAACAGATGATTATCGTCATGGAGAGGCCGGCAAAATATTTGTTGTTAGAACACTGTTTCCAAACCATGCAATTACAACAAATGAATCAATCACTCGAAGCCATAAATGACTGTAAGGTGTACTTTTGTCACCCTGTCCAGTCGTATTGTCACCTCTGGCGCTGCTCATCGCGAAGAGAAAGGCGCGTGCTCACTTGATATATGCACGGTGCTCGCCCGGTGCGCATAGATGCAAAATGGCCACTACGCTACGTCAAGGAACTCGCGCGTGCCGTCGGATGCCTCGTCAACAACCACACGCTTTTCAGAACGAGCGAGAAGATAGTCCACCCAGAAAGCAGGAGACGCTTATTGTTAACCGGTTCTTTTCTTTATGATTGCCCTGCTGTATATACCCCGCCTCATCAAAGACGGGCGAGGACTGGAGCAGTGATAGACTTGACTCTGGCTCTCAAGTGCCTGCCTCATATATCCTGCACGAAGAACATAAAGAAAGAGAAACGACGGCTGGGAATCCTCGCGCCGTTGAAAACAGCCGAATGCGAACCTCATTCCGTCTCGCGACCCGGCGCAGATTGCGCGGCCATATGAAGCCGGTGGCGCATTGTTCGCGCGATCTCACTTTAATTCACTCATGGAGGAAGGCGGCAGCGGGGGGACTCCGTGAATGAGCGGTCGGTATCTGAAGAGTTGCCCAAATGGACGGCGACGAACAGAACTGGTGTCGAGGGTGCAATCAAGAAGAACGCCGTTCTCCGCGCGCCACCGCCCGCTGCTGCACGGAGCACTCGAGATAATTTCCCAGCCTTCAGGTTTCAACTTCCAATCAAAAAGGTCTTGGTGATCTTTGGCTATAGTGCCATTTTCTGCATTAAAGGGTGGAGAGAAAAAACGTCTAACATTACCCGCAGCGTTTTCTTGACGCTCGCGTTGCTTGCCCTCTCTCGTGCGCCGATCCCCCTCCGCCGTTCTTTTTTTTTTTTATTCGCTATCTAGATCCGAATGTGCTCGCGTATTAACTGGAATCTTCGTTTTCTCGCGCCCGTGCTTAACGTACCGCTCCATTATGACGCCGCTTGCTGGTAACAACATGGGCCAGCACGGACATCCGCCTCGGGCGAGTGGTGGATTCGTCGGCAGTGGGGGGCCCCTGCGGCCCCACCCTCTCTTTTTCCTCGGCCCGTCCATTTCCACACGACGGATCATCACCGTTCGGGCTCCACAGAGGAATATACATAAGAGCGCTTCTTCTGGAGTAGGAGCAGCTGTGCGATTACGCTCGTCCGGCCTCCCTCGCGGGCCCTTCGCTTTGGTGTGGCAGCCGCTTCCCTCCCAAGTCCGCGCACTGTCTGCATCCGTGGGCCCTTTGTTGCTATATCGCGCTCACCGTTCTTCTTGTAGCTCCTTGTCATGAGAATTAAGTGGCGTATGGCGTGAAACCGTAGGGAAAAAAAATAGCTACGCAGCTTCGTTAGGGAAGGCGCGGCCTCGCCGAAAGCGATAGTCGCTTGCCATTTTCCTACGCGATCTTCCCGTTCCAAAGCGCTGTAATTGGGTGATACGCGTGTTTATATTCCAAGTCGCTCCTTCTTTTCATCTGTAGAAGAGCTAGAAAAACGGCAGAAGGGCTGAAGGAGGGGCGACCGCCCAGTGCGTAGTATTTTAACAAAGCAAGCGCGCGGTGCCCGGGCTGCAGTCGATACTCCGAAAGAGCTGAAAAAGACATAAATGAAGGGCTGAGGAGCCCGTAGAGACGATGACGAGGGTCGAGGTAGATCGAGGCTCGGGAAATGAAGTGGCCTCCTTATCTCGAGCGTATCATCGTCCGCTGTTTGCCCTCATGCACCGCTGTCATCGTCTGGAGAAATGTATGCTCCGTTTTGTTAGACTCTCGATTTCTGTTTCTCGCCACGAGATAGGATATACTATGCCCCAGTAGTTGTAATTTACAACAAAGCGTATGCGAATCCGTGCGCGTTCTTTGTACCCTGCTTGCCTACCAAACCTTCTCAGTCGACGCTGCTCGACGATCACCGAATCGGATTTAAATTTGTATTCGTTTTCAAAACAGAGTCACTGCATGGCGTGACTATTGCGTTCTGCGCTTCGGCAATATTTCAGAAGCGTCTATGCATCTAAGCGTATATGTAGGTGAATATTCACCTACATAGACGAGGTGCGTGTGCGTGTGCGCGCGCGCACGCGCGCGTGTTTGTGTGTGTGTGTGTGTGTGTGTGTGTGTGTGTGTGTGTGTGTGTGTGTGTGTGTGTGTGTGTGTGTGTGTGTGTGTGTGCGTGCGTGCGTGCGTGTGTGTGTGTGTGTGTGTGTGTGTGTGTGTGTGTGTGTGTGTGTGTGTGTGTGTGTGTGTGTGTGTGTGTGTGTGTGTGTGTGTGTGTTCGCGCGCGTGTTTAAACGTTTTGCATTCTCGCGACGACTCACTTAACTGTTCGCGGCAGCGGCGCTTATGTGCTCCCGCTCGCTCGAAATTCGTTGACCTTAATTATGCTTTATATCGTTCTTACCCCATTAGTAACAGAACTTACCTGCACTACGTGTGCGTACTCACTGTGAAAACAGTGTCACAACGAATATCTGTTTTTAATTGTACTTGCAGTGTTCCTTGGAGCATTCATTATGTGCTTTAGCTACAATTAAAAACTAGTAATTTTAGCAGTGATAGCAAACCTTACTGCCGGCCTCTCTGGGCTCATTTGGCGACTTTCAAAGTACCTCTGAAATTAAAGGTGCCAGTTCATTTTGTTTGTCTTCAAACGAGCTGCCACCAACAGGTACATCTTTAGAGAAAATCCGTGGACAAAGATGTATCCGAGTAAGAGCGGTATATGTTTTCGTAACCTAGGATCGTTTAGCCATTTATGTTAGAAACTTCTTCAAGACAACATTACGCTGGTAAATTATGCAAATACAGTCTCTTTCCGTTGAAAGGTTATTTTAATGAGCAAGTGTAGCCGTTGATTTAATGATGCGTTCACTTCAGTTAAGAGCACTGCACTCGATATGTTCAAGATGGGCTGTTGTGCTTAACAAAAGACACGCGGTAGCGTCTATGTTGGTAAGGGTTGGAAGCGTGGTTATAGTAAGCTTAGCGTATTCGTTTGCAAGAAATCGCGGGCGTACTAAGGCCCGGGTTCGCAAAAATTATCTTACAAAAGTGTGGTCCGCGACTGGCCATCTGGGCCCGTATTAACGAAGGTTTTCGTTTCGCTAATCGTATGTTCGACACTGGCATCCGTTCTTACGAACAGCTCTAAAATTAGGCACCTTTGTGTGAATGCGGGCTCTGATCACTCGCGTGCGTTCTGGTCGCATTTGTACACGTTCAGCCCTATGAACTGCGCACAAAGATAACGTTGGCGGAATGTCAGTAAGTGGGCCTTCCTGTAGTCGAAACAGGTCAGTTCCTTCGTGTAGCCTGCATGCCTGGGTCCTCGATCGAGCAGTGTCTGTCACAGCTGCTGCAAAGGTTGGAGTCAGCCTACTGGTGGCAACGAACGGAGAAACCTCTAGTGCTGCTTTTGTTCTTACATATACATGTAATGTGCGACAACGCCCGCGTGTATCGTATTACGTATGCCAGCGACACATGATGCTGCACCGAGCGCGCCTCTTTCTAACGCCTGAAAAAAAAAAAGCGTCCAGGGCCGTGCGACATAGTTCAACTTTAATGTAAGAAACCGAGCTGAGGAGCGCGCAGCAACTCATTCCCTTTGCAAAACTGTTGGGAAAAGCTGGTGATAGCCCTGTATACATGAAGCAAACATGCACCACAAAGAAACAATGAAGGTCGGTGACTGACACGTGTAACATACGAACCGGCAGCAAAGACGCCATGGGCCGCGTATTTGGACTTCGACTCAGCCACGTCCAGAAGGGAGTGGAAATTTAGACTTCCTTCATCCTTTACTCTCCCTCCTCTTCTCCGCCATTGGGGTTGAATGATGCATGGTGTATAAACACTATCACGGAAAGCAGTAGTTGCCTTGGCGAAGAGAAGTTCCCTTGTCGAAACGTTGGCACCAGCCTCATCCCTTGTTCGACCACTGTTGATCACGCGACTGCGTATTTTAGTGCTATTAGAGGCACATGTATGAAACTCTTGGTATTGCTCAGAAGTTTAAAGAACTTATCGTATAAATAAAGCGCGCGCGCGCGCGCGCGCGCGCGTGTGTGTGTGTGTGTGTGTGTGTGTGTGTGTGTGTGTGTGTGTGTGTGTGTGTGTGTGTGTGTGTGTGTGTGTGTGTGTGTGTGTGTGTGTGTGTGTGTGTGTGTGTGTGTGTGTGTGTGTGTGTGTGTGTGTGTGTGTGTGTGTGTGTCATTTTGGAGCCACGAGTGGCACGAGAAAGATGGCGGAGCCATGTGCGCAGAGAAAGAGCAGGTATAGGCCGACTCCCTCAGCGAAGTGTCTCGCAGTGAGCAGGTCTGAGACCTCACTTGGCGGCGTCATTTACTGCCCTCCGTCAACATCTACGCCAATCGTTACAAGTACCAACGAATGCGATGACATGATGCGGCGCTTACAGTGGCTCATGAACACAGCGCATCACTCGCAGTCGTATATAGGCCGCTCGTACGTCGTTCGGGTTTCTATGCCCGTTATTATTCTCTCCGTGTGCGTGCATGTCGGGCGTCTCTGCATTGCGCTCGTGAAGTAAGCGTCGAACTTTCGCGTACCTGGAAGTGGGAGTACCAATGCGATAGCGACAACGTCTGAAACATTCAAGGAAGCAAACATGAAGACAAAAAACACTAAGGGGGTATGGGTGAATGGCTTAACAAAGCCTGGCTTCGTCGAGCAAAAATAAAAGCTCGCCGCTGGCTGTCTGTACCATCTTCAGTCTGCTTTCTCGCGCTCATTTATGTATGTCTGCCATTTCCTTCTGTCGCAGCGAGATGGCGCGCACGCATAGATCTTGGCGCCGTCTCGGCGATAAGAGTACGCGCTCTCTTGTCTGCACCGGACACACGCTATTGATTTCGCCTGTTCCCGGCACTTTTTATTTCATCTTCTTTTGCGCCGAATGGTAGTGCTTTATTCCTTTCTTCGGCCTGTCGGCGGAGACGCGATAAAAACCGCCGCCAGCGAAAGAACAGCGAAAGATTAAGTAAGATCGGCACAGAAATATCGTTGAACAAAATATAGCCATCTATCAGGTCATGTATGCTCGCCCACGCGAGCTGGGCACGGCATGAAAATCGAAACGTGCATTACGATAAGCGATGTTCGGATAAGGAGGCAGAAGAGGGACGCCGCTGTGCCGTCTAGGTGCGGCATGAGTGCGTGCGTAGCGCTTATCTGTGCTGCCGCGTACAGAGCGAGAGGGATGGCGGGGCCGAAGGCAGGTCAGCGTGCGATGACTGCCGCCGGCTCCCGCACTCGTCGTCTGCGCTCGTTGTTTTGCTCTGTTGCACCACCTCTTTTTGGTCGCGCCTCGTCTTTCTCTTTGATGGGAGACGTGCAGAGATAGCGACGGAATAAATGCGCGCGTACAGATCCGCAACTGAAGCGATAAAAGCCCGGCTGACCATGTGTGTGTGTGTGTGTGTGCTTGTAGGTACCCTCGAGTGAGCCTTTTGCATTTCTTATCGTTTTATTTGCTCAGCGAGTCTGTTTGTAGCACCGGAGGCAGGAAAAAAGAAAAAGTGGGGGGGGGAGGGGTAGGTAAAGAAAGAAGTCGACAGAGAAGCTCGAGGCAAGAAGCGTAGCGATTCTCCCAGCAGCCGCAGAGAACAGCGCTATCGGCGCGCGCCATCGATCGCGGCGCCACCTCGAGGCTTGCGCTCGCTGAGCTTGTCGCGTCGTCCGCTTCCGTTTTGGTCAGGCGTCGCTGTTATTGTATTGACTCCATTTCTTTATTTATTTATTTTAATTTTCTGTTACTCTGCGTCGTACCGGCGGTCCGTGAAATGGTGTTCTCGCGCGCTTTCGCGCCATCCTTTTATTAGTTCTTTTTTTCTGCTTCCAGAATTGCGTTTCTGAACAAAAATAAAAATAAATAAATAAAATAAATGAATAAAAAAATAAACGCGCGCACTTTGTACTCCCCTGCACTGAACTTCGCTCACAGCGTATTTGAGGCAATAATAAATCTGTGGCTACAAATACGTACCTTGCGAACGACGTGCCCTGAGAGAAAGGTTGGTATCATCTCGGCAAGTTGCCCCGAAGGGCCGCTTTTCTCGACGAGCATCCACTCGCTCATATACACCTGACGACGTAGATATCTCCCTGCTTCTCTTTCTATACTGACATTTCACGTTTGTTTGAAGTCAGGACTCAATAGTGCTCAGTTGCCGCTTCCGCGAAGATAATGTATGGCTGCTGGCTGTGGTAAGCTTGCCGAGCTATTATATACCGTTACTTTTTCGTGATTTCCAGCTGTAGCCGCGCAGGGCAGTTTTTCCTGGCGTGTGCATTCAGATTTTGGAAAAATAACGTAATTGTCATCGCCCACTCTCTTTGGCCATGCAAAGTACCAATGCGATGGTTTTCGCAGTACATAGGTTTACATGGGGTAGCTACGCATGTAGGCTTACATGGCTACAGTTCTAACAGAAGCCTGATGGTGATTACTGTCGTTGTTTGAGTTGTGTGGACTATTTCACAAACTTCTTTTTATGCGATGCAGGCAGGACGACCCTTTAGACAACAATATCCTTAGACAAATTGACTATAATTTCACTCGTCCGTACTGAAGAATGTCAAAGTCGTTCTGTCGATTTCCGCTATTACTATAGTGACATTCATTCGATATTATTTGTTTGGTGGGGGGGAGGGGGGAGGCGACACATAGGATAAAAAAAAACTTATCTTTTAGAGCTCTTCGAGCTGCTAAATTGTAACTGCGCGGCCTTTAGCGCCGTCCAACTCGCATAGCCTTTAGTCGCAGGTCACTGTACTTCTCTTGCACTTGCGCACAGTTCGGTTCACAGTGACAGGGACGAACGGTGGTTGTTTGGGCTGATTTGTACAGGGTGTGACGTCCTTATCCCGGTCACGACGTGTGGCATACTCCGGCAATAGGCGGCGAGGAGGTGTCGGAGCCCGTAACGAAGGGCGAACACTTAGAGTGAAAAATGAAATAAGTATTTCCAAAACACCGCTCCTGTTTCCTTTATCTATTCGGCGCCTAACAATTACACTGCTTTCGTACTTAAATGGAGCCGCTTCGTGATGAGCGCGTTCCGACGAGGGGAAAGCAGCGGCTATATGCTCTCCCGAAGTTCGGGGCCACGCGTAACCGTTCAAAAAGCTCATATTGTACACAAATGCGGAACGTCCCTGTGCAATTTGTTAACAGGGAAGCGTCAGCACGTGCTTCTAACTGAACTCCGAGACCACTTGACACATCAGCAGTGTCCGTTTCTTTCTTTCCTGCTGCCTTAATGTTCTTGGCATCTGCTTACAACGCCGTACTACCTTTTCTATTTGTTATTCCTTTTTTTTTCGACTTTGATTTTAATTGTGTGCTTAGCTTTGCCGTAGCAATTTAAGGCATTTCGCGTAAAAGCTCGCAACACGCACAAAGAAAAGAAAAAAAATTGTTTTTCGACGTTGCACTTGACATTAGGCGGCGTGCTCCGTCTGGCTGTATTTTAGCTAGCCGCGTCCATTGTGTCACCTGTAGGCGCCTAAAACTCTCCGTTCTGGAAGTGTGACTTGAGCGACGGCTCTGCGTGGCAGCAGCAACGATATTTCCTCTGCACCGCTTTACATGGCTACTCAAGTGGTCGCTCAACTGCACACTACACGACATTGGAGTCACGTTACAGTTAATAGGTCGCTCATGTTCGATTAAAAGACGTGAAACAGCATCCGGAAGAGTTGCTAGATAGCTCGATCCTAATACAGGAGGTGTGTCTTGAGTCACAGTGAAAACTTTCGCTTACAGCGCGGTGACTGAATGCCTGTAGCGTTCTGCTAACGGCCGCGGCCGTATTTCAATATAGAATCAATATGCGACCACGCTTGCGTGCTCACATTCGGGTGCATCTTAAGAACGCAAAATGGTCAAAATCATTCCCGAGCTCTCCACTATGACCGATCTGCCGCGCCTTTTATTGTTTTCAAACAGATAGGCTATATACTGCGGGTAGATATGATGTATTCACATCACAATATCTCTTGATGCTATAAGAAATTTGTTCGGGGATGCCCCATCAGTGCAGATAACAAACTCCGGAGACCTAGGCAAGGCTATACAATTCATCCCAGTGTAGTAATCCTTTATATCTAAGATGATTAATCGTTTTTGTTGCGGAGAATTTCGTGGCGAAGGATTTGCAATTTGCCGAGATTTCGTTTCAGATATGGCAGCAAGTTCGCGGTATATGCGGACGCCGTCTGAGGTACACGTATAGCGTATACGTCGACGCAGAAAAGAAACGTACAGGCTTGCTTTCAAGTGAACCTGCAGTCTGACTCCTGCCCGCTCTTACGTAAACATGTGCGACGTTTCTTTCTGTGCCGATATACGCTTTCTAACATATTGAAAGGCAGCTTACAGCGACGGTTGCTCAGAATCACCGTGTGCCATGAAGTCGCTGAAGTTTATAGCGCAATGTGACACGTTATAGCATATATAGTGCCAGACACAGTGCCCGAAACTTTCTACGACGTGCGTCTTGTGAGAATCCAGTCCTGACGAAAGTTGTGCGCGTGGCGACACCTTTCGTGGGGGCCACCTGTCTTGCGATGAGGCTTGGCGTAATATCGCTGCTATGAAGTTACGTGGTGGACGCCATGAAGCTTCGATAATGTTAGAGGACTAGATGCGTGCCCAGTCCTTTATCCTTGCTTTCCGGAGCGGATCAAAAAAAAAAAATGGTTTGGCTTCGCCAACCATGGAATATCATGTGAAGGCCGTCGTAGCCGTTGCCAAAGGCAGACGTTCCTCGGCCTGGCGATGCTGATATGCAACGTCCGCAGCTAGTCGGGCTTGTCGCTGTTCATCCGTTTCGGCCGCGCGTTTGGCACGCTTGCGCAATCTGTCTTCGGCAGTTTCGTTCGTACGTTTCAACGTCATGAATTGTCTCCTTTGTTGCTGCTGACACGTGTACTCCTTTATCTTTTCCGGGTGACCGCTTTTCACCGCCTAACAAATGTTATTGCACAGCGCAGGACGCGCCTGTACGTATCGGAAGTTTCTCGAATGTTGTCGATGGCTCTATCCGCTGTCACCGAACCTTGTGTAATCTATTCCGCCTTTTTCATGGAGCGACGGCGCATGCGCCCTGCCCTAGCGCATTAGTCGCGAAACGTCTTGGAAGGGTCGCGCGCGTAGCCGCCCCCCCCCTTCCCTAAAAAAAAAAGCGCTCGGACGCACGCTGCTGCAAAAACTCGTGTCATGTACCGTTTGAAACTCTACTGCGAGCTCGACGTCGGTGCGGTGCTGAAAACTTGCGTAGCGTAAGACTGCAACTCCACCGTAAAATAGGAAGCGGCCAGGGCTTCATCCGAGCTGTCCGGACTGCATAGTGAGCCAGGTAGTTGCCGCCTTTCGTTGATGGTTAGCAAATTTAAAGAAAAACCCGTGCGTTACACTTGGACGACACTTAAATACATCACGGTTCTGACGAAGTCTTGCAACGTCGGTCGAACCTCATTTGCTGGTAGTGGCAGCGCACACCTGACCACGTACGAACACTGAGTGGGTGCGAGACCGACAAGACCATAGACAAAGAAATTTCAACCCGAGCGGCCACTCCCATAGAGCCCAGCGGCCGAATTGACTGTAGCGTACCAAGCGGATGGTATTAACACCTTCCGGTTTCGGGACGCGCGTATTGAACGCCACTTGGTACACGCCACGCCGGCTCCGCTGATCGGCGTGGCATTTTTTTATTTCTACTGCTGAACCACGCATGGCCTTGGCGCGGAATCCTTTTATTATTTAGTAAAAATGATTGCGAACCATCTTTACAAGCCTCGATCCACCGAATCTGTGTCGCGTGCAATTTCATAAAGAAAACGCAAGACGTCTTCTGAAATGATGAAATGTTTATTTTGCTCTGTATAAATGCTCGTTCCAGGCTTGTGCATTCATCCAACGCTGTGGCACCTGGTAAGCAGCTGTCGTTGCCGTACGAAGCTCCATCGGATGCTATCAGCTGAAAAAAAGTAAATTACAAGCATGTATCATTTTGGTATATTGACCTAACAAGAATATTGCGTGTAGAGGCAAAACGTGCGTAAATGGTGAACGAGCGGCATTACAGATAAGTTCACTTTTACATACATTTCGTAGCAAATAGACTCCTCCCAAACAATGCCATAAAATCTGAAGAAAACATCCGATTTTCAAGCATCCCTCCCTTCCCGGGCATTCTTTCCTGCACCTTAAGAGCACAAATACATGGTTGACTGCACGTTTCCAAAACAACTTGGCCTCAGATGGTACGCCATGTACACAGAGGTGGCTACAACACAGGCTCTCAGCCAGACCATGTTACACGCTCGCAGAATGCCTTCTAGTCGCACTCAAGACAAATTCGTGGATGCAAAGCCTGTTTTCAGTCGCTCAGAAGACATTATCTTTTACGCGTCCTGCCGGCGCAAGCAACGGACTCCCGTGTTATCACTCTTTGCAATCGCTCGTCGCGTTTTCAACAAGCGCGTGTACCGAAATAATGTATATGTTGTTGCAGGGCCATAAAAAGCGTCACAAACTTGTCCCGCTAAAATTCAGTACACGCAAAACTAACTCACTGTGGCCGGCTTGCTTTTTTGCTAACAGCATCATAACTCTAGGCGCGGCGAGCATGCCTCAAATGTATCCCAAAAAGTTACGAAATGAATTACAATAATTTTGGGGGTCAGAGAATGCGTCACGAACTTCTCCCAATAAAATTCAGTATACATGAAACTGCGTCACACGGCCGAGGTGCTTTTCGTCACAAAGCCAGGTGCGGTGAGCATGCCCAAAAACTACCGAAATAAGTTATCATCATGCTTGGGCTCATAGAAAGCGTCGCAAACATCTCCCAGTACGAGTAATTAAATCAAATTAACAAGGCCTGGACGGCGGAGCTGTTTTTCTATAACTGCGTCATTATATAGGTTCAGTTTTGTGCAGTAAGCCTAAATGCGCTTGAAGTGCGTCGCAGACTCACACAAAACTCCTCACCTTGCTGTAGTCCAGTAGTGCAGCAGTGCCGTGTCGAAATGCAGACGGAACGCAAGAAAACGTCGGGAGCCCGACAAACGGGCTACATCCAAAAGCGACGGGTCGTCGAACAGGCCAACGCTCAGATGCGCAGCCGTCCTCGCTCGCTTCGCCGGCATGTCTGGCGAATGACGCATGCATATGGCGCGTCTGGCGTGCCGCTAGATAGTTGCTAGGTGACGCAAGAATAAAAAATAAGTGGCGAAGTATAAGTTCATTTATACGCAAAACTTTTAAGTTTTAGCGGGAAAGAATAAAAAAATAAAACGTCTGTAAGTTCATTTCACATTATTTTATTCCGATGATCGCGTCAACTAAAGGATGGGGTTGACACTAGAGGCGTGACGTGTTTCCTGTTGCCAGTTTTCGCCGAGTGTCTCCTCTTGTTGAATTTTTTCTCGATAGGACAAGTGCGCCCAACAAAACGCTAGTTTCGTCATCCCCAGTTTTGCTGCTTTCTTCATCGTCACTATACTACGTGACACCTGCGGAGAAAAGCGGCCAGCCGGAAAAGGCAAAGTACACGTGTCACTGCGGTCGCAATCGCTTGGCCGCATCTTCGTTATAGGTCGACTGCCGCTGCCTCTCTCGCCGAGCTCATTGTTGTTCGCTGCGCTTGGCGCGACGAATATCTCCTTTAGACATTTCCGACGACGATACCGATTCGCTTTTCACATTTATTTTACACTCACGCACGTGGGCGTTTGTGTCAAAAGGGGCTGTGCCTATGAACAGGCTTCACACAGACAGAGGCAAAATCCAGGCGCATATAGTAGTGATTTCGCACTAACATTGACGCATTGAGTCTAATACCTGCAAGAAACTGCAAACGTCGTTAATTGGACAGTCCGTGCACGGATGGTGTCGCGTGTTTTTTGGGGGCCATGCAGTTCTCTCTTAAGCTTATTTTCTTTTCGCCACATCGGCAGCGCTTCATCCCGAAGTGTCCGGTGTTGCCGTCGGCCTTTGAAACTCAAGACAGAGATAAGGTTAAAAAGAAAGTGTTGCAAGAAAAAAATATACTAAAACAGGGCATTTGCCTAATCGCAGTCGCACTGTGCTTCGTTTCATTATGGCAGCATCCTCCGTGCGAGTTGGAAGCCTGTTAAGAGAAAGCGCTCAAAACGCGGGGTCCGCCGCTTCAAAGGAACGATTGAAAAGCTCATTTCAACTCCTAGTAACGAACTCTGCTTTTTTTAGATTTTTTTTTATGCCGTTACCATATAGCACTACAGCGTCGGTTCGAGAAAGGTATGCCCATTTCGACCCGCCTCACGCGTTCACATTACGCTCTGCAGAGATCTTTTCGCGCCTTCTTGCATTGCCCTCTCCACCTTTCTCTGCAATTTCTCTCCCTAGTGGCAGTTTTCCGCGCCTTTTTCCCTCGGCATTCTCCCGGCAGTTCTTGCTGATGTACCGCCACTCTCGCGGGCGATAAAATAATGTAAATAAAGAAGAGAGAAAGAAGTAGCTGAAATCCGACCGAGAATGGGGAGCGGTGAAGAAAGAGTTGACGGAGAAGAGAAGGTGGGAGTGGAGAGTCATTTTGGAGATCGCTTTCACGCTCCTGTTAATGCTCCCCGCTGAATGCTTCTCATAATTTTCGCTCGGGCACTTTGCTCATTCTCTTACTCTTCAGCATTCATCTCCTTGCTTTTCATTTGCATTTGCCGTACATGTACTACACTTGTACCGCTTCTGTTAACTGGTCTACGCTCTGTTACTGTGAAGAGGGGGGGAAAAAAGCGTGGGGAGCTTTTGCTAAAGAGGCAACTGACTTCAAAGGACGGTGCTTCGGCAGTGTTTTTACCAGCTTCGCCGTCGTGCGACCACGGCGAAACCGTGCCGCCCTCGCGGTGCGTTACACGCAGATCAGCGTCGGCTTGGGGGCTCGGGAGCACTTGTACCCGCGTGTTTTTGTCCTGTACGAAGGAGGCGAAAGCTACAACGTGATGATGTTGCGGCAGCTATAGCCACGGTCATGTGTGATTCGTTTTGCTCTTTCCATTTCACTGTTAAACTTGGATAGGCCAGAGCACGCTAGTTGAGGCGCGACCTCTCCGCCTTCCTTGCAAAGAAATTTCGTTCTCTCTCTCTTCGACAGTTGTCGCAAGTTATCTGCTGTAAGCCACTGGTATAAATTGCCCGTTTCGCGCGATTCGCTTCTTTGCCGCAAGATATCTGTAAAACCGAATGTTATGCCTTCCTTCCCCCTTTTTATTGTGTGTGTGTGTAGTACTTTGTAACAGGATAGCTGGCACTGTTTTTGTTTTATTTATTTTCATAATGACGCGGCCGCGTGTAGACGTAAAAAAAAAATGTGTCGTTCCCTCCAGGGCGATTATTTGCACGTGCGGTATTGTTTTTCCAGTTCTCATGTAAATAAATATTAGCGTATTGCCCCTTGTCAAGAGAAGCATACCACTGCAAATGTTTAACTAATGAACGAAATAAATAAATAAATAAATAAGTACTGATTCTTTGCAGGGTCCAGGTGTACGGTCAATGATAGATTATCTCGAACATAACTTATACCGCTCCTGCAAAGTGCAAACAACTGCATTTTGTTCCCTATACGAGAACACCATACGGTTCAAGTATTTCAATAACGCTGCCGGCATTGTTTCGTGAATTTCCTATGTGTGTCACTTCTATGGCGAATGAGATGTCTGGAGCACCGTGCACCCGCTCCAACCCTTCCACACGCGCATACGCATCACGCAAGCTTTCTTTCTTTTTTTATGTGTGTGCGCGTGTGTGTGTGTGCGCGTGTGTGTGTGTGCGCGCGTGTGTGTGTGCGCACGTGTGTGTACTGTCACTTTGTTCATGTGTTTTCTTGTCGCCGCCCTCACCCTCCCTGTGCTCCGAAGCAGGTGAATGAGAGGCCGCGCTTTTCTTTCTCTCTTTTTGTTTTGTTTCGTTGGCCTGCGTCCTCTGTTGTCTGTCTGCTGGTGCTGCGCTCGTTCAGATGCTTCACACAGCGGCAATCCCCCTCTACTGCCTCTGCGCAGTGAAGCGGGATCAGGCGCTCATAGGAGGCGGGACTGGCGAAGGACAGCGCGCGTACCTGTAATAAACTTGTCCGGGACTGCATGCGCTTTCTAAAATTATTGTTCATCTCCTCAGCGTTACGCGTGTTACATGCAGCATAGCCCCGCAGATCGCACTTTCTCTCAATGACATGTGACTGTACACTACACGCAAAAAATTACCGATTTATATGTATATTTACGCTCCAGTTTGCTGTTATGCTATAGCTAAATAAACAAACAAACAAAAAAAACTTTCTGTCGCATGCAGATTTTAATCCGACGTAAAGCTGCTAAAGGTTTAGCTGGATATTATGCGCCCGGTGTTTCGGTTGAATACTATCGCGCTCAGTGTGAGCTACAACGCGTGAGCGCGCGGCCGTGCTCTCGCAGGCTTGGAACAATGATCGGAACAAGCCGGTGGCCACCTTTTGTGCAAGCTGCGTGTCAGTCGTGCTTCTGGAACTGAAAAACTGCCATCGCCTGCTCACAATCTAAAACTTGATTTATTGCCCCTCGATGCACCGTCACACAGTTTTCTGCGTTGCCGCTCGATGCCGACACTCGCGCCCTTTCTCTCTGCGTGCAATCGCGGTGTAGACGTCGCTTTTAACTCGCTATTTCTATATCGGCGATATTTCACCGCCCGAGAACGTGGCCCTCCGTCTGTCCTGGTCGTTCTCGTGAGACGCACGAATATTGGGCACGTTAAACTCTGGGAGAGGGCGAGAGCAGGTGCGACGTTCGAGGCAACGACAACGTAGCCCTCACTCCCTTGAAATCGGAAACGCGGCCCCGATCGGCGCCGCTGTCCAACCTGAGACGGCGCTTGGCCACTCCGCTCGCGTGCCGTGGCTCACGTGTACTGAGCGATAGATAGTATACTTGTTTCTGTCACGTCAGCTGCTGCAACCGAGATGGCGCCTAAACAAGTTCAGGGTTTCATATTTGGCGTTGCTAAACTTCTTTTTTGCCTTCCCTTGGCGCCCCTCACATAGCTGCTCGTGAGGGTTCCGATTAGGCAAGCGGACGCGGTGGGTTGCTGCGATGTGTACGCTGTTGATGAGGCCGTATACAGTGCACGTTATCTCGCAAATCATCGTAATCTAGTTTGTACCGTTCAACCTTGTACTACCTCTCAACCGCGGTTTATAGCCCCCTACTACACTGTAAACGGAAATAACTCCGAGGTGGGAGTATACTGCTTGTCCTATAGCGACCCCCCGGTTCGGAGTTTTTTTTGCTCCGTATGATCGGAGTAGAGTTTTTGCTCCGTACGAGCGGAATTTTCGCGTGGAATTATGGGAGTTTTTTTCTGTCCTTTCTTTATTTTTTGCTTTGCTATTGACGGAGTTTTTTCGAGGTGCAACGGGAGTATAAAAAGAGCCATCGCGTGAGTTTGCGCGAACATCTTTACATGCAGAGGCTGCTGGTCAAATTTCGAAATATGCACACGAGACCGCGTCGAATTCGACGGAACAAGTCAATGAAAGCACATATATCATGACATACATAAACATTTCAGAAACGCCCAATGCAGAAATTTGAAAGACATCACACGTACACGCGATACTCAAGAAGCAACGGTGCCAGTATATATAGCCACGATATTGTGTGCCTCGAAACCGCCTAGGGAGCAGCTGTACTGTTTTCAGAATTACGACTCACATGCTCGTTCATACGAGATCTCTCTCTCTGAAATTAACAGAATACCTTAAGCAACACAAAACTGTTAATTCAATATAGTGAGAGAAAAAAAGTTAATGGCGTAATTTTTCAAAATTATCATGCCATTCTGTGAGTGCTGAAGCGACTTCGCACACTGCCGGCGTTCGCGGCCAAAAAGTAGTGCGTTAGTTACAGTAAGCAAGAAAAATGCAAGTGCATGTGTTGCATAGCAAATTAAATTTTTGCGATATAGTGGTAGCGTAGCAAGAAATTATTACGTTTGAGCATGACCCGCAGCAGCCGACATAATTAACACCGAGAAATGCGCAGTCATACATTTTATACACCGCACTACTTGCTCTGCGTCCGAGCAATCTGTCTCGGTTGCGAAAAGGAGCTACATCGCTGATCTGTCGAGTGAATCCCTAAACTCGGAGCCAGCAGGCATGCATCTAAATCAGTGTCTCGGATAGAGCGTAATGTTAATGCAATATAGGAAGCAACGACGTGACCAAAACATATATGCGCGATAACAATTCGATTCACATCGCTCATAAGAAGCTTTATTTTCAGTACGCATACTTATGTCCTACCGTTTTTCTTCGGGCGAGGATATCCGTTCACAGATACATAAAAACAGTTGCTTGCACTCCGGTCTTTCTCACTGGCAACACAGCACCGCAACGAACTTGGGTTACGCCATTCATGCGCGACTAGCACGGATGTCGTCGCTCGAACAGTGGCTACTGTTGCCATTGCTACGTGGTCCTTTCAAACACTACACTGGACGTTGTCAGCATGTACTAAAAGGACATAGAAGTCGCATTTCACGTACTGAAGAACACAAGACAGGGTGACGCAGCACGAAAACACAGCCAGAACGTGAGCCGACATCACGAGCCAGTGAGCAGCTTCGAGGTATACCTAAGCCTTTTTCCGCACTTGAAAACGTGGTTCTTGCAATCATCGTTGTCAGCAAAGCGATCACAGCTAATGTACTTGATGCTGAGATACAGTGAGCTTCAGGCATGCCTATAACACTTTCTGGAAGGAAATACGGGAAACAAATTGACGAAACGCTGTCACGGAACGACACTTCACAGACGTAAACAAACCGTCAGCCATGAGCACTGCTCGCTCCGCCGAACGCGCCCGGTCGCTGGCGAGGCGCACAGCCTCATGGGAAGCGCCACGTGACCAACCTGTATCGGCGGAGGGGAGTTTTTTAAAACTCCCTGTCGGAGTTTCACGGGAGAACAAGATTTTTAAGCGGAGTAAAATCGCGTCATGTCGCCTTAATACTCCTGCAGCTAGCCAGCGGAGTGAAACGAGGAGATGGCGCTGTTTTGCTCCCATACATCGGAGTAAATATTTGAGAGGGGAGGTTTTAGGGCACATCACCTCTTAAAAACTCCCAGGTGGGTTTATTTTCGTTTACAGTGTACTTACGGCTGACCACCTCCTTGGACCGGTTCTATTTGGACGCTCTCTTAATGGCGGAGGCGTAAAAGGCGTATACATATATACACCGATCCGCTATAGCGCTTGCTCTCAACGCACCGATGGCGCCACTTCGAGAGTCATGCTGCTCACGATAATACCTTAGCTTAAAAACCAAGTTCGCATCGCGTATATATATATATATATATATATATATATATATATATATATATATATATATATATATATATATATATATATATATATATATATATATAGTCACGTTTTTATGGTCCTGTTTCCTTTTGTCTGCAAAACTACGTATACACGCTGCGCGCTTTCTATAGGCACCGCGCCCACAACGCCGACCTGGGGAAAGTGTGCTGTATACAACTTTTCATGCTGACCTTCTTTTCTTTTTCCCCCTTTTGTGTCTATAAGTATCCCCTATACATCGTTTGCATTCTTTTCCTTCATTCCCGGTCACGTTTGCCGTTATTTATGACGATAGTGCAACTTCTCGACGCGCCGTGTTTGCGTATGTGCGAAGCCTTCTTGATCGCCGCCAAGGCCAGACACTCTGCGCGCACACTTTGGGAGGGAGGATATCGGGCGACCTTTTGCATTGTTTTACGTCGGCCCTTATCGTAACAGCCTTTTATTCACTTTCTTTTTCTTTTCTAATCCTCCTTCTTCGGCCGGTCGGCGTAATAAAATGAGCGCTGCCGGCTGCGCCGACGCGTAGGCCCCGGCAAAGCTCGTGTTTTGACACCTCCAAAAGAAGAATGACTTCCTTTTAAATGAACACGTGCGGGGGGGAGAGAAGGCGAGAAGCTGGAGGAGAGGGGGCGGCAAGAGGGGGCCGGCGCTACTGCTCGCCTATCGGGCTCTCTCGGTGGGGCCGGCCCTTAGCGTTGCGCCAGGCGCGCCTGCGGGAAGCTGGCGTGCGCGGCGCACTGCCTGATCCCAGGGGCCGCGTAAACAAGTAAACAAGCGCGAGATAGGACGAGGGGGTGGAAGCGATCAAAGGGTAAGAGCGAGCCTGCCGCGCCCACGTCGAGTTTGAGAGAGTATACGGGAGATTAAGACCGTCGATTATGAGGAGTCAATCCACAGACGCCGGCCCGTTTCCCTCGGCCAATGGCTTTTCGGCCGGATAAGGAGCTGCGGCTGCCAACCCCCTCGCGCGGCCCCGTTCGGCGCCGCCGCTGCACGGCGAGCTGCGGCGCGTGCACTCGCAAGCCCGCGTCTGTATACCGCATGCATGTGACGTCACTGTGACGGGGCGGGCCTTTGTGGCGGAGCTGGCGCGGTTTCTCTGCGTGCTGTGTCCACTGCTGATGTCCCCATTCAGAAACGTCGCAGAACACACGCCGGATTCGCACCGCAACCCCGGGCGTACCGATTCCTCGTTACGTTCACTACCTTTGCTGTCCTCTTTCCCGCCCTGGGCGCAGCCTTGACGTGAGGAAGCTTCGGACACCGCGCAGCTGGCAGTTTGTCCACAGTAAGCACGGCTACTCCTGCCATAGCCGCATCGTACCCCACATCCACGCATTTTGTCGCTCAGCAAAGTGCTGCCTTCGCGCAAAATCCCTTGCGGCCACGCGGCAGTGCTGACCTAAAAAAAAGCAAGCGTGGGCAAACCTAGCTTGTCTTCTAGGAAATAGTCGCGCTTGATTAAAAAAGAAAAGAAGAAAGTGGAATAAAGAATGTGGAGGTGTGCCTGCTCGGGCATCCCACTAGTCAAACAAGAATAACGATGCGATTGGAGCGGATTAAGCGACGACAAAGAAGTCATCGCGATAATCTTAGCTGGCCTAATAGAACGATTTCTATACCAATCCTATTCCCTTTCACGCTTCGTCATTGACCCTGCTTACGTTATTACCAAAACCAGCAGGTCCGGAGCGGTGGTTAATTCAAGTAGAATAAAACTGGGGACGAATTGAGGGCGTCGTGACTTTGTCTTTGGTGTCGTCTTGCCTGCCATGCTTGCGCTATTTCTGTGCAATAAAATGAATCGCCACGTTACACCGATGTTGTATGTAGATGTAGACGCGGAATCGGATTCGTGTGATAATGCTAACGCGAGGAAACATTACACGCACTCCTTGTTTTGTATACAGAGAGGGAAGGGAGGGGGAGGGGGGCAGTATATCGTTCTTGCTTTGCGTTTTTATGACCGCCATGATGTGTACCACCAAGGCAGTTGCTTTCGGTTATTTTCCTTATCTCTGGCCACCGTGAACTATGGGGCGGTCCTCATAACACTTATTTCAAGCTGCTACAGAGTCCTACTACTACGGCAGTCGGGAGCAACGTATATATATATATATATATATATATATATATATATATATATATATATATATATATATATATATATGTGTGTGTGTGTGTGTGTGTGTGTGTGTGTGTGTGTGTGTGTGTGTATAAAGTTTTGCGAACCGAAATACTAGGCGTTTTAAAGTTCTAAGTAGTTAGTAGCTGTGCTCGTAGCGTCGGTGACATTGTGAGAAATTGCTTTGACAAATTTTATTTTCCTCAGAAAGGTGACACGCATACATAGGCGATTTCTCGTACGATAGAAATCGATTTGTTTGATCGACCGCCATCTTTTTCTCGCCCTATGTACTTTCTATAATTGTGTCTTTCACATTTCTCTTTCTATAGTTATACGAAAAGCAATGATTTGGCCTTAAAGGAGAAAAAGAAAAAACGTAAACGGCGTCTATTCATTACACCTTCACTCTAAAGCGGGAGTGTCCCCGGGCCCAGTGCGCGGAGAATAATAATGATTCGATGAAAACAAGAACAAAAGGAGCGATATACTTTAAGTCTACAAGGCTATAAAAAGAAACGAAGAAAGAGCCGAGTGACGCACGTAAAATAAGAAAGAGGGGGCGGCCTGCATGTATATACGGGGCGGCGCGGGCGGAGCGAATACGGTTGCACCCGCCGAGCGCGAAAGCGGCCCCTCGGAAACAACTGGGCGCTGGCGCGGCGGGGTCGCGCGCTCTCGGGTGACAACACTCGCTATCGCTTCACCATCGCATTCTTTTCGCATTAATCTCGGACCCCCCCCTGGCATCGCCGCTAGCCCCGCCGGGCGACCTTTGCTGCTCGTTTTACGCCCTTTGAGCGACTGTACAGCGCTCTCGAAAGTAATAATTCGAGGTGAAAGTGGACTCGCGCTATCGGCATCCGCGGAAGGCGTGCGCTACATGTACAGCGTACAGGAGGCTGTTTATTATTTATTGCCACTGTGCTGTTAGATTCTTGAGGTCGATACGACCCAGAGTGATTTCCTCTCCTCCACTCGGTCGCTGCTGCTTTCCCTGCGGGGCAAAGCGTCCGGCGGAGGAATCGGCCGGCCTCGCTCCGGGAGAAATATCAAACTGCGCCACCGTCCGGGCTCGCTTGCGGGGCTGCGTGCGAGTGGGACGAGGTCGCGAGCGTTCGGCTCGTGCGTCCGGCATTCGCGCCTGGCGAGGGCGCGGCATAGAGCGCCGCACTTGACATGCGCCGAGATAAGGAAACAACGAGCCTCCGGCGGTTCAAATTGATTCTGAGAGCTGCTCCCCTCACCCTCTTACCCTTTGCCTGGTGCTGCAAGAATGAATCGCCACTGCGTTGAACGTAATGCGTCTCGCCGGGCCGTTCGAACGGTCTAAAATCACATTGTCCCCGAGCGGACAGCCGTGTCACAACCATTATCCTCATCTTTGATCTCTCTCTCTCTCGTTTGGAAAGCAAGACTTGCGCGGTCTGTTATTGTTCGGTTGCGTTGCGCTGTTATCATCCTCCGCTCCGACATGGTCAATGCCTGCAGTCGTGTACGTATTATCAGCGTCAAATGAAATGTGAACATCGGAGCGCGTGGCCCAAGCATAAGTGAAGGTATAGTGCGCGCCGTCTAATCATCACCATTGACAGGCGCGCATATCCGGTTTGGCCGCGCTGCGCAAGGTTGCCGACAGAAAGAATGAATTTGGCGCACAAACGCCAAACCGCATGAGCGAATCCCATCTCTAACCATGACGGTGCAAACTGCACCGCGCTCGCCGCTCTTCGCGTTTCATTTGACGCCGATGGCACTTTTGGTTTCTGCGAACTGTGCGACAATACTCGCCACACACTGCAGCATTTTCGCTTCTGTTTTATTTCCTCGCTTCCAAACATAAGAACCAGAACAGAAGCGAAAATATATCGCTATAGGGGAATCGCGCAGTGCGACCAAACAGGATGTGCGCGCTTGTCAATGATGATGACTGAACGGCGCGCACAACACCTTCAGTTACGCTTGGGCCACTCGCTCCGCTGTTCACGTTTCATTTGACGCTGATAGTATGTCCGCACCTAGGATCGCAATGGAGTGTGCAGTCGTCGTACTTTTCCAGCAAAGTTTTCCGTTCGTAATTTTCAGGTATTATGACTATACGCGCATGTCTCAACCGTTTTATATATACCTTTCCATTTTTTACCCGTATTAAGGCAAGCCAGTTGAATTGTTAATACTCTATTATTGTTTGTACATTGCGGTGAGAGGCGGGAGAACGCGCACATGTGAACTGCCCCATTACCGCTAGACTAAGTGCTTTAACAAAAAAGAAAAAGTCAAGTAAGCGTACCAGGAAAGCGAAGACCGTCGCTCCGCAACAACTTCGCCTTATAGCTGCGCGCGGTGGCAGTCGCCTTCTTAACTGCCCACGGTATTTTGTGAGGCGCGTGGAGGCCCCCGCGGGTGCTACTATTATTGGTGGCGTGTGTTAGCGGCGCACGTGGTTACAGCATCAATTAGTTCAAGGGGGCCCCGTGGCAGCACCGCTCAGACCGCACTTCCGCTGCGGGCCGTCCGTTGGCACTCCGCCTGTTAGGGGCAGCAGCACGCGCCGAGAACCAAAGCACGCCGATCGTGTCCCCCTTTATGGAGACCTCCACACGTTCCTTTCCCCGCCCCCTTTCTTCTTTTTGCCCTCTTGCTCTTCTGAAGCCCCCATCCTTGGTTCGCGGGCAAAGAACGAGTCCAAGGAGCAAAGCAAGCCGTCGAACAAGTCACGAAAACAGCGCCGCGTAGGAAACGTGGCTGTATATCCTTACAGATTTAGCAAGTTGAATGGAAAGACGATGCAAAAGTACCTGCGAGTCTTCGTAAGTGTGAGGAATACCAAGGTCTCCTCTCTACACTATAAGAGACGCATGCAGCTTTTGGAGGTATACAAATAATTCTAGAACAAATTTATTTTTTTGGATATGCCGTATACGTGTGAGAACGAAAATGTTGGACACCGCAAGCGTGTAGGGCAGGAAGCGGTGTCCGCGTAACTCCGTGATATTACTTCTGGTCTAAAATGTCGCATAAATGTCATTCAGATATATTACATTGTTAAAGATGCACATTTCTGTCAAGCTTGAAGGTGATATAAAAAAAAAAAACATACTTTCGTTCCAATAACATTAGTAATAAAGAAAGAGACATATGGCACTCTACATACTGTCAACAGAGAGGTCGCAGCGCTTGCTCATAAAAAGCTGGCAGATGTCTGTCATATGTCTTCTTAGGTTATGTTGTTAATGGCATAAAACACATCTGCGTTCTTGTTGCCTCTCAGAATGTGTGCAACCCATCACTGCCGTTTGACGGCCGGTCGTCACTACCACATGGAGATAACAGAACAGTGGACCTCCCGTAAGCACGCTGCACGGATCATGAAAAACAAAAGAAGAAATTTACCGACGATTACGATACTCCCTAATGCAAAATTTGAGCTCAGCTCTATACGCGTTTTAATTCATTTCGCGATATATAGGCTGGCGCGGACGATCTGTCTCGTGCGGCGCGTTGCAAACGGAGCGTTTAAACTTATTTAATGTGCCCATTCAAACAAGTACTTAAAGATAATCGACATTTTGGAAAAGTATATAGAAAGAAAGCTCGGGAGGTAAAGGGTTTAATATATGTCAACTCAAAGCAAATAAGTCTAGTTGCCACACAGAACATTAGTTGCCTTGCTTCATTGACAACCTCAGGCACTATAACAATATATTTTAAGGTGTCGAACCTACTTACATATATATAAGTGTATAAAACGCATGCGTCTTCGGTATAAGATGGCACTCATAATGCATAACTAAATGAATGAAAATTAACTGGTAACTTAAAGAAACCAAGATTAAACGTCAATGATTCACGAGCAGGTAGCTTCACGCTCAGGTGGCTCATGAAACAGTATACTGTGCCATGGGCCTTGGCCGAACAAATGTGGTGGCGGTCATTTGCAGTGCCTCGGGGAAATGCCTGCACCAGTACGACAAGTCCTGCTTTCATGTTTTCGCTCACACCACGTGAACCTATTAGTCGCGATAAAGTTATTAATTGAAAAATTGTAGAGTTACAATTGCCTCGCACAAGGCACTACTGGTAATAAAATCACCTCCAGCGCTTGTTGAATGGGTGCCGCAGCGCTAAAGTTGACCTGCCGAAGGGGGGGAGGGCGCACCCCACCCCCCGGCTTTAAGCTCTGGGTATAACTATGACTCCCACACGCAGAGCCGGTTTGCCCTGATGCCCTCGGCACTTTGGCATGTACGCCGAGTGTTGTCGGGCAATGTTGCCCACCAGAGCGGTATCCTTCCAAGGGAAATATGCAGGGGCTGTGGGAACGTGTGTTCACGCAACTAGTGGGGCGTGCGTCCAAAGGCACACGCGATATGTTTTCGCGAGGTTATATAGGGCCGTTATTATGGTAAAATCGATGCGGGCAATGTCACATCGACTTGCCTGTATACCTGCATACCTTTGGCTAAATGGTGGAGAGAGAAAGTAGGAAGTTGGGAGGGGGAGAGGCGCTGATCTGCTGGCTTTCAAGCAACGGGACAACAACGTGCTGTATCAAACATGAGAGCGAAAGAAAAAGTACGTTGAAGGCAGCATGGCTCGTGCCGCACCGGCTGCGTGTCACGCACCGAGCAAGGTCGCCGCTGCTACTGCGTCCGTACTAGTTCTCGTCACTAAGCGTGTTAGGGAATTTCTCCAAGAGACAGCTTGCTTGTGTGGTCCGCACGAAGGCAGTAGGCGCGAAAAAAAAAAGAACAAGGAGAACTGCTGTCCCGCAGATTGGGGTCACGGGCGAGCATTTCTCAAGGGATGTGGCCGTGGACTGGGGGAAGGAACACGCGCGCATGGGGGAAAAGCGTTGCGCTCGGCGCACGTGCATGACCTTCGTTAGAAATTGTCGTAATTAAATACATATAGTCCCCTAAACGACGCCGGCGTTCGCACTGTTCGGGAGCGCACGCGTGCTGGGCCCGTATCAATTCTATCGTGCGTGGTCCGAAGGAGAGCGCGAAGAAAAGGAAGCAAGCGAGGAGGTGAAAAAGAAAAAAAGAAAGGAATGTCCAAGTGCGCTTTAGAACCCGAAGCAAATTGCAGGGCGGCACAGGGGCCATAAATAACGCCTTTTCGACCAATTACATGACTCCGAGTGCATCGCATTAGGTGCGGCCCGTGATGACCTTTCCTCCTTCCCTCTCCCTTGCCCAGCGGCCATTACACGCAGCGATGTTAGTTCTGACGCAGAGAGGCGTTGAAAAGAAGAAAAGGGAGAGAGAGAGAACTACAGAGGAGAAGGCGGAAAATCGGCACATCCAAAGGTGCAAACAAACACGTCTTCGGTGCGTGCGACCAAGCTGGGCTTCATTAGTGAAGCCTGCAGCTAGCTATATATCAGCAGTGCTCGTTCACAGCCGTGCAAAGCCCTTACTGTTATTATTATTCTATTGCACCCCTATTATGGTCAGCAGTGCACGTAGCTGGAAACACAGTGGGAAGGCTGCGGCACGCAAAGGCGCCGAAAGGCGGCGGTTCAGATTGGATGGGCGCCCGCGGGTGGCAGGAAAGCCGAGTTGTCAGGGGATCTTGAAGCACGAGGCTGTCGCGTCGTCAAGCGTGCACGAAGCTCGTGGCAAGCTGACTCGTCTTCCGAGATGTATGCAAGCCCGCGGCCGGAACGGGGATCTGCGTTTGGTTCGTCGGCGACGGGTGATCTGCGAGTTGAAGCTCCGCTTCGGTTTTCGAAACGCCAGCTGCGTTCTATACGTGTCTAAATTACCCCCGTCTGGAAGTTAAAACAGCGAAAATTCAGCAAACAGATAAACCTACCTGCAGATATGGGGCCTATACTTTCGTAAGTGATGCTTTCCATCGGCCGTCCGCATTCGCTAATAATATATGCCCGGCATTACGACTTACTGGCATCTCATTTTAACTACAGTTCTAGCGTTAGAACCTTTTTTTTTTCTTATTCTTTTTTCTCTGAATACGGGGAGGCCGTGTTTGAGCGAACTGTCCAAAGTAAAACCGCTTCACGCGACTATACAAGTGCTTTTCTGCAAATAGCGTTATGCCATCGCATTTTTTTTTTATGTCACATTAACTTTCGCAGCACGATATCGAGTAGCAACTTAAGAGGAAGCTTTACCTCGGGCCCAACTCAGACGTGGCCTCTTCAAATACGTGCAAAACGGAAAAACGTTTTTTTTAGATAACCACTGGACCGATTTTAATTAAGTTTGTTGCATTTGAGAGATAAAATTAAATTCTAATGAGTGTTGGAAGCGGAATTCCGATTTAGGGCCTCAATTTTGTTAAAAAGATTTTCGAAAATTCGCAAGTTCGAAAATAATAGAAGCACGAAGTTTACAAATTAATAGCTCTGCATCAAGAACAGATATCGCGGTTCTATAAACGGCACCCATTAGATCATTAAAAGCGGACACATTGAATATGCCATTTTATATCTTACGTGAATTTGTTCCGTCGTGTACAAGGGTTCTGCAAAAGCTGTGTTTCCACATCACTAAATTTTTTGAGATTCATGTGGGACATATCAATTTTGTCCTCTTTAGATGTACTATTAGATGCAAAGCACGGAATTGGGATATTATTTTTCATTGCCGAGTTACAGTTTTAAACTTGATAGTTTCGTTTTCAGAAAATTTTCGATTTTCGCCAATTTTCAGTAAACAGTTGACGAGCTAAATGAATTTTAGGTTTTAAGTTTTTCTTTTAAATGCAACAAATTTCGCCAAATTTGGTGCAGTGGTTGCCGAGAAAAACGAATTCTCCTTTCACATGTATTTAGATAGGAGAATCCGAGCTAACGCTTCCTCTTAAGGTTGATCACAAATCTCTCACTATTGCTTTTCCAACACCACATATGACCTGTTACGAGTGCTCGTTCGACATGAAGAGGTTGGTGCAGTTTCTGGAGAAGGATGCCTCCTCATCGCAAGGCGTACGTCTTCGCGAGACTCCTCTCGAAGCGTTTTGTTTTTCCAACCCTGCATTTCATTTGCCTTGTGAATTTTACGACCACAGATTGCATAGATGGCTTCGTGCTCCCGGCAGGAAAAGATAGATTTTGGTCTCATCTTCCACCTCTGTGCCAACACTTGTCGGCGAAGGTGCCGACAACGCAGACATGGTGTATTACAGACTCCTTTATCGGCACGTTCGGATGGGGCGTGTGCATAATGGACTTCGCAGATGCACTAGCTGCGCAATGCACGCATCGAAACGTTCAGGTGGCCGCTTACTTTCTTTTTTTAACCCAGCGGCGGTAATCTCGGTCGTCTTTGATGCTTATTGGCGCTTCTACAATTGCGTACTGACCAAGACACGTCAGCCTATAGGTTCGAGATTATTGCTATGTCGCTAAGTTCTAAGGGCAAGGTGCGGAAGCTGGCAAGCGCTGTTGTGCCCGAGCGTTACCCTCCATGACACTTTACCGCAGTGTCGGGAGAAGTGATCGCATTCCCTCGTTTGTTCCGGAGCCTGGTAATCTATCTTTCTGGACAGAGCGGAAGAAGCTACTAAAAATAGAGAATTTGTGTTTGTTGATACATACGGTACGTGATTATTTAAAAACTATGAAGAAAAAAAAATCACACATCACGAGTGCGGACTAATTACAGATACTTAATTGTAGATACAGAAACATATGTGAAGCATAAACGCGGGGCAAGTGATGAACAATCGATCAATTGAGCTAAAATAAACGTTACAAGGTTAAAACGACATAGCAGGCGCGAGGCACTCAGCTGCGGACTATCGGTCCAATTAACCTTCTGGCGCGTTAATTGTTCGGCGGGGAAAATAAAAGGTCTCGCTTTTCCGGCAATCACCTTCAAGTTATGGCTGACCTCATCCATGCACGTGGAGAATAACAACGGTACCCTTCAGTTCGCTCGAACCTGCCTGTCCCGAGGCATCGCGTGCGCGTATAGCTTATACGCGACGCTGACCAGGTTGCGGATCAGACGCTGGAATGGGGCTTCGAGGCTTTTCTCCACCTGGTGGTGGGACCACCGGTCGAGAACACTGCGCAGTGTATACTCGTCGCAAGCGACGCCACGCCTGAAAGTCTGAGCGCGCTGAAAGAAACGGCAAATGCCCCTTCTTTGAACGCGGAGCGTAGCGTCGAGAAATCCAATAGAAGTTCAGGGCCGGTATATAATGTAGCGACTCCTTTCGCTTCATTCTCTCATTTTCTTATTATCCACCGTCCATGGCCTGCCGATCCTGGTGATAACGTGACCAACGTCGAAGCGCGAAAAGGAGTGACATTGAAATGGGATGCTTGCGTTATCCAAACCCAGTTCTCGGCGATCGAGTTAAGCACAGAAAAGGGGACGGCGAGAACAATGGGCCGTGTCGCCTGTGAGTACTCCGTGCTATAAAGTGCATAGGCTGTCTTTTTACAAACTTGTGTTTACAGGCAGTCTGATCCTCTGTTTCTTTTCCGGAGCCGCCACGCACTGCCGCCGCCCACGCAGAACCCTTTGGGCGCCCTCGTGGACTGCGACTTGGAAACAGGCCGTAACCGCGTTCTCCCTCGTCAGTCGGGTGTTCTGTGGCGCTCTCGCGCTTAGCTGACCGCGAATATTGGCACGCGAAAGACATCTCCGCTTCTGGACCCTTCTGGCTGGGCTGCATGCTCCGCCTGAAGCGCCGAGCAAGATGGGCGGCTCAGCCGAATCGCGCGGCCGAGGAACCTGAATCGAACAGGAGAGTGGGCCGCGCCAGGACAACAGGGGCTCACAATCAGCCTTAAGCTGGTAATTCTCGAATTAGCATAATCGCCTTTTCGGGGCGCCGTCGTTGTCGCGACGGGAGGATCGCCAGATGCGCGATCGGGCGCTCGCGTGCGCCGGTGCCCGTCATTGTCCTCCGAGGCGGCCGCAGCTTTTCTCCACGCGCGTCGATGCTACACTGCGCAGCGCCCGGACACAACGACGCGTAAGCTGGTCGTAAACGCGTGGAAGCGATAAGATCCCGGGGATTGTCCGCACGCGGAGGCCGCATTGTCTTATCGCCTGGGAACGCCGTGTCCCTTCGTCTTCTGTCCGCGCCGGGCCGACGCGCTCGGCCGACCTGCAGCCAGCGCGCGCGACGTGGCTTTTTCGTGCCGCCTCCGCCGCTTCGTTGCAAAGTGATACTTTTGTGCGTTCGAGTGGCTTCACTGCACGCACCGGTGCGTCGTTTTTTTCCCTTGGTTTCGCCGATGAAACCGCCTTTGATTGCATAAAAAGGTTCGTGAATAAGCTGTCAGTGCAAGGGTTTCAGGCGGTCCCAATCGCAACACTAAAAATTGGTTCAGCTATGTTCGGCCTGCCTCCCTGCATGATCACTGTCCTAGACTACGTCGCGGCCGAAAAAGAAAGAAAAGTAAATAACGCGAAATGAAAGCATTATATGAAACACTAATTCGGGCAGACGAGGCGAAATACCTTCCAGCTGCGCTAGCCGGCCCGGGCTGGTCATTGAAGCTTTTTCCGAGAAGGAGGACCCACCTGACCGGCGCCGACAGAATGCAGTATATCTGCGTTGCTATAGGTATATTATTATTTTCATTATATCGGCAAACCACTATATGTATCTACATTATTACTCTAGCAGGTGCCATGGCATCCCGAATAATGTTTACGAAACCACTACTTTAAAATACATTCTACTTTACAGAGCTGTGGCGTTATAAAAGCGAGCGCTAGCAGGAGTCTCGTGGCGACTGGTCACCAATGCTGTCGGAATAGCGGCTGTTTCAAGTGGATGCTACTTGCTAAGGCTGATAACGCTTGCTCTGAATGTCGCAGGTTACCTGTCGTATGCATGAGCCCTTTATTTTACTGTTTGTCTCGTTCCTCACTGCTCTTTCAGATCTACGCGTGCACACTATTTGTGGAACAGTACGGGTCATCGTATGTTGCGGAGACTCGTTTGTTCTTGCAAGAAGGTACGGCCGGGTATACGACGACGACTTCTTTGAGGAATCACTCCTCTGCTTGGTTGGTGATTCCATTTACAGATACCCTGACGGCGCTCTGTACAGCATTTCTTATTTCCAGTTTACTACACAAACCAAGCTATTCTGGTATACTTATATTCAGTACTGAAAAGACCACATGCTGACTCCGATGACTTTGGTCCTTATAGAGACGCATGCAGTTGGAAACAACTACCAAGATTTGCTATTCAGGGTGCCGCTTTGACCACTGCCATTAGCGCTGAATAGCATTTTAACGCAGTACCGCTAAACTCTGACAACGGAGCTATCGCTAAGAAGTTGCCAGAAGTCTGTGGAGCTACTGCCGGAAGCTATTCTCGATTGATCGCCAAATCATCGCAAGCATAGGCTACGTTTCTAACCTAACGGCGTCCCTCATTACGGCAAAGAGCTGAATGAGGATGGATAGGTCGGTTTTTATTGATTACTGTAATGAGCCCCCGTTTATACCCGGTCAGAGAAGAAAGCAAGACGGCGCAATATTGTGCACCGCCATATGCATGGCCACCGTCTGTACGTATAAGGGAGACAGCACCGGTCACATGGCCAACTTGGCATTTCCGCTGGGCACGAAGATAAATAGACGCAAAAAACCCTACGGCAAGACGCCTACACACCTGATGAGTTATAATAAGGCAGCGTAGGTCGATGTTCTAAGTACTGACTCATTCGTGACTGCGTTCGTGCGACGCACGCGCGTCTCTCAATCCGTTCCCTGTATAGCGCAGCCGACGCTGTTCGTTGCGGCTCGACCGGGCTGGACGTACAGCGAGCCTTCGTGCAGTAGCTGCGGTGCAAGCTTGTGCGGGCCAGCAGGCTGCAGGCTCTGCTTTTACGAGTGTTCAGGACACGCTCTTCTTGGCGGGAGGATCGCACGCTGACGCGCGTTTTCGTGAGATGTCCGCCCGCGTACATGTGTAGCCGAGTCGCGCTTATCTCTGCCATTCGCATAATTTACGCGCTCTAAGCACTCTGAGGCGCAGACGGTTAATTCGGATCACGTTCCTATGCAAACTCTGGCTTTGCCATCGTGGAGAAAAAAATAAAATAAAGAAAGCAGGTAAGGTTCCCTTATCGAGGCGTATAATCGGTGCGTCGCGGAGACCACTCGCGGCAGCGCGGTTGTCGCCGTCGATGTCTGCGAAATCAGAGCGCCGACGCTGCTCGCGAAGTGCGTATACGGGTACCGTTTTCGCTTGTTCGTTGTAGGCAATGGGAACGATTTCTCGCCTCGTCCCACTCGGAGCGGGCTCATCGTCATACTCTGTCGTGTTGCAGTTGTCGTACGGCTGCCCGAGTGCTGCGGCCGTTTCTCACCTCAACTGTCGGCTGCTTAGGGGGTGGAGGCGCACAGAAAGTCCAGGAGGATATCAAATGGAGGAGCCGTCGTTTATCGCGGACGTGCTGAGGTTGACCTTGGGCTTTTGAAAGCTAAAGTGACTAGACTTAAAAAGAGCGCAAAGATGGGAAAACGATAACGACACAGGAAGCAGCGCTGACTACCAAGCGAAGAGTGCTTAAGGAACAACACACACACACACAAAAGAAAAAGAAGAAACCGTCGAACAGTTGTTAATTATTGCTTCTGAAAGGGCAAACCGTCAAGCTTAATTTCCTTTCGCTTTCTACGTTCTGTTTTCTTATGTGTATCTGAAATCGCCGCAAGAGTGTCTGCGGGTCAATTGGTAGTTATCGTTGTCAATTTAAGATAAAATTCTGGGGATTTTACGTGCCAAAACCACGATATAATTATTCGGTGCGCAGTAAAATGAGGGTCTCCGGATTAGTTTTGGCAACCTGACGTTCTTTAACGTGCGCCCACAGTGCACGGTATGCACGAGCGTCTTTTGCGTTCCGCGCCCATGCATCGGGAGGCCGCCGCCGCGGTCGGCATTGAACTCGCGACCCACGGAGCTCGGCAGCGCGATGCATGGCCACTGAGCTACCGTGGCAGGCAGGTACAGTTACCGTTGTTATGTGCGGTGTGTGTGTGTGCACTGCCGTAGGTACGGATGCCTCTCGTGTCAGGGACATATGTGCTTCTTTGCGCGCGGTGTATGTGCACGGCTTTCTGCGGGTGACGCACGATTTTGATCTGGCGCTCTCGCTTCTCGCCTTCTTCCCGAGGGTCTGCAGGATGCTTTTAAGCGTAATTTTTCTTGGCCTCTCCCGGTCCTCTCAGTTGTCTATGACCAGATTAAAGCAAACTTGCGCGCACTTGGCCGCCGACTCGAGGCGAGGTATGTGAACGCGGTGCTTAGAGCTGTGCGCTGTGTGTGCCAGATACGGATGCAAGATTGCACGTAACCTATGCGATTTAAGTCTTCTCGGAAGATCTGACGACTACTGGCGCCGCCTTGAGAGCACAGCTTATTGGCGCCTCTACAATTCCAAACAAACATCTCGAGTCTTGATCGGGTCCGATATATTGGCTCTGCGTGGCGAAACGCAATGTTCGCAACAAGGATGGTAGACGCGTTCCTTGGCGCAATAATCTGCATGCGCACACAAGGTCTTCACACCGGTTTGACTATACCGAGATCGAAAATAGCCACGCGAATTTGTCGTGCGTCGCCACCGGAGCTAGAACAAAAAAACCAATAATTGTGAACACGCGAAAGTTAGGAAGGCTGTGTTTATTTTCTCATATGTGGAGGGTATATAGTAAGCGCCTGATTACCATTTACTTCCGCTGGCGCTTTTTTTTCCGTCCATTTTTATCATTCAAGCTTGAAGGTGAGCTACTGTTAATCCCAGAGCTTTTGTCTGAGCTAGTCGGTCAGAAATACTGGTACAAGCTTTATGGCGCAAAAAAAAAGAATATAACGAAGAAAGACACATCGACGGGACGGGCGCCCGATGTGTGTTTATTTGTCTTCGCTTTTCTGCGCCATAATCTTGTACCATTGTTCATCTGTTACACGTTGCTTCATAATGAGAAAGATCACACCGCAACTTGTGATAAAAGCTTTCATTCTTTGTTTCATCCTCGAGATTTCAGAACCGCGAAAGAGACAGAAGTGGCCATAAATTTGGGCTGTTTAGTCGTGTACATTATGGCAAAATTGACAATGAGAAGACCACGTATGACAGAGGCAGGTAATATATTGGGGCCATAAAAAGAACATTCTGCCCCTGCCGGCACCACAAGTATATCAGGCTGAACACTATGGGCCCGCCGCCTATTCAGTTGCAAAAGTGTTTTATTCTGAGCTTTTTGGTATACCTATTTAAATGCACGGGAACGACGCCATGTACCCAAATATTCGCCTAATTTGGTTACCGCGCGTTAGTATGTCTCCCACGTCCTGTATCGCTTCGCTGCCTTTCAACTTCCCCCCGCCCCTGCCCCCTCCCTTTTTTTTTCAGAAAGAAACTTATATGGTTCCGAATTTCTACTACTGCATTTCTTTCGTTTGCTTAGAATTATGGTTTGCCAAATATTATCGACTGTTTGCATTCTCTCTCTCTCTCTATCTTCCGCTTCTTCAACTCGGCGCACCTGTGCCCTCGTACCGGTCTGGGTTACGGCAGTGACAAGAAGCTGACCACGCCGATACCGCACACGAAGAGACCCGTCTCTGGCCGTGCAAAGGGGGCTCCATCAAAAACACGCGCCGCCCATTATAGGTCGGTTTTTCGCCCGAAAATCTCGCGGCGGTTCATCGCGTTATTTTTCTCCCTCTCTCCTCCATCTCTGCCTTGACGGCAGGCGATATGGGAAGCGAGAGCGTTTATTGTCCACAGCGCGTCCATATCGCAGCTACCTTTATTTCCTTCTCTCCTTATCGCCGTGGTGCATGCCTAGCGTCTATTTTGCTCTCATTCATTTTCAGCTTGCGCTTACTGGCCACTTTCGTTCGTTGGTCCCTTTTTTTTTTTTTCGCCGCGGCGCGCTCTTGGCTTGAGACACGATCGTTGCTGTTGTTTTGATCAAACTGTCCCGATAAGCGTCCTCCCCGTCGTCCGGGGGAAGGAAGGGAGGCGGCGACTATCTCGCGCCGGGGCTCTTCTTTTCATTGCACCCCCCCTCGACGGTGTTCGCTCGGGCCTGCCCCTTTGTCTCAAAACAGACTGCTGTTTCTCCCCTTATCTCCCAGGAGAAAGAGGGGCGAGGGCTTTTTGTGGCAGCTGGCTGTGTGCCGCTACGTTTTATTTCTTGTTTATTTGCTGCCGCGCTCCTTTTGTGCTGCGTGCTTTGGCTTCTCGCTCGCTGGTCTCCCACGTTGGCTTATCGCTTCCGCTATGCGTCTCTCTCTAATCGCTATTCAGTGTTGGCAGTTTGGGTTGCGTATGGAGTCGTAATTATGAGACTCGCGAAGGTCGAGACAGGAGGAAGGCAGAAAGAAGCGTCGATAAGAGAGGTTGGCGATTCAAGATGAGCCCTCTTGGCACGCATATACATAGACGAAAGCAGTGCTTCACCGTTTTTAGGCTGCTTATTTTTCCTCGCTGTAATCTGCGCCGTCTTTATGCTTGCCTTGTTTAGAAGGCAACGCATGTGTGCATACGTATGCGACCTCGTCTTAGCGACTCCGTGTTGCAAAATTGGGAGCGCGGTCCGCTAACAAAACTACCGACTAGGAGGCACGAAAACATTAAAAAGCTTGTTTATGGCACCTCAAAAGTCTTTGGCATCTTCAGCATGGCGTCTGCTTAGTGTGAACGCTATAGACTGCTGTTACCACGCATTACATCTTCACACACGAGTCACGAATGTAAGTTCGCGTCTTCGGATCATGTCAGTACCAAACCAATTCTCTGATGTGCAGATGTTAGTTTGTCTGGTAGCGAAGTCTCGGTATTCTATACTACTGAGCTGCTTTGGTAAGATGCGGGAGCGCCAATTAATGAGAGCTAACACGAGGTACGCTCTGGGTCTGTCTGTGTGGATGCTACATGATATGGCATTGTGATAGGAGGATGTGGGCCCAGGCCTCAAGCACACAGGGATGGCACAATGAACACAGAGAGGCTTTAATGACACGGGGACGGGACTAGGATAACGTACACGATAACACACACAGAGTTTCTTTCATAAATGTCTGTCGCGTAAGTATCGTCACGCTCAGCGTCAATGTAGGAAGGCGTCCGATAGCGCGTCGGTCTCACACACTCACGGCACGAAGAGGCGCAGAGATGAATCTCGAGCGGCGAGTGGCGCAGGTGTTGGAGGCCGGGGCGGGTGCCCGGCACACGACGAGCCACTCGCGCGACAGCAGGGTCGGGACGTCGGCCCGCCACAGGGTAGACCGTTCGGAAGGCTTAGCTGCACCGGAACATGCCGCTGTCGGATGCTCGCTCAGCAGTGGAGCAGGCCGGTTGAAGACCAAGGACAGCCCGGCCTGTTCTGCCAGCACACCCAGGAACACCGGCCTTGGGTAGATGACTGCTCGGCTCGTTCGGAAGGCCAGCCCAGGCAGCTCAGGCAGATCGCATGGCTGCCGTCTCCGCCCAGACACCGGCTCTTCTCTTCTTCTTCGTCTGTCGCCGCCGCACAGCAATCACGCGCATTCGGCCGCGACATTCAAATAGTCCAAACTCCTATCACATTTCCCCCCAAGTTCAAGAAGTCGAGTAGGGTAGCACTACGGAGTATCACAAGTGACACAGTTCAAATTATTACTCTCATGACAGATTAGTCCGTGTCCGTAGCTATTCTACTTAGATAGTCTGCACCAACGTTATCACATCCACGAATATACTCCACATGAAAGTCATAATCCATGAGGAGTAAACTCCAACGTAGCACGCGACTGTTCACGTGCTTCGCCGAATTGAGGTATCGCAGTGGTTGGTGGTCGGACTGCAGGATGAACGGTTTACCATAAAGGTACACATGAAATTTCTGTACAGCCCACATTATGGCGAGGCACTCCCTCTCAATTGTGGAGTAGACAGCTTCACGTGGCAAAAGCTTCCGGCTAGCGTAGGACACGGGGTGCAAACGCCCGTCGTGTTCTTGCACAAGAACTGCTCCGAGACTTCTCAACTTCAGCTTTGAGTCGCTGATCCATAGTCAGTTGGTTGGAAATGGCGATGTCCTTTGATGTCTGTGTTCCGATGAGTGATGGGTAAAGCGGTGTTGTCTCTCCAAGCTCTAGACCTGTCTCGTCATCTGTACTCAGTGGGGCGCCTCCGACTAAATGGCGCGGCACCTTTCGTTGACAGACGTCACACGATTTAACAAACCGTCTCGTCTCCGACTGGACCCTTGGCCAGTAAAATTCAGCAACAATTCGATCCACCGTTCTCGTCACACCCCGGTGACCGGCGAGGATCCCTTCATGAGCCAACTTCATCACCATCTCCCTGAGGTCTTTTGGCACCACTAGCTGATCTAGTATTTTCCCACCTGACACTGTGTGCTTTCTGTATAAAATTTCATCCTTTAAGTAATATTCGCTTGCGCGGCCATCCGCGACCATCATCTTGCCGACCTTTTCAAAGCAACTCCTCAGAGACCCATCGTTCCTCTGTAATGCTTTTAATTTGCCTTGCTCTATTCCAGTGACTACAGGTTGTGGGACAGGCAGAGTAGGCAGGGACCGTATCTTCGTTTCCTTTGTCACAGCAACGAGCTCGCTACCAAATTCAGAGTCTTTATGTTTCGAGGATGCGGCTGCGTTTTTAACTGTGGACAACGTTTGGCCCTCTACGTCTGGTAGCTCTGCTTGAGCGGTGGATGACATCCTGTTGGCAGGGTAACTCATGTTGTCGCTGTTATGTTTCAGCGGAGACCATGAATTGGTCGGGTCATCAGGTGCACGGGCACCTTCAATGTTTCCCAGTACCACATCATACAGGGGATCTTGCATACATTTAACTCGTGTGACGCCGGTAAAGAACGGACTGTCTAAGTATACTATGGCTTCCGGTAAGTAGTGGATTGTACGGTCTAGCAAGAGCACTGGACTTTTTGTTCCTGTCATTTTGTCCTCAGGTACCAAAGAGAGTCGCACGACCACGGTATTGCAGCCAGTGTCTCGTAAGACAGACACCGGTTGTGATTCGAGAAAGCCTCTTCTCACTGGCAGATTTCCACTGTCACATCTGGGACCTTGTCGCATTAACGTCATGTTGACTATTGGGACCGTTTCGCCACCTTGAAGCACTACGTATCCGCCACTCTCTTCTGTCGGCTTTTCGGCTTGCGATGGAGCCAGAATACACGAAGCTTGTCCTTGATTTTTCCTTCTTGAGGTTTCACCGCCTTGTCCCTTTCTGCCGGACCATCCGCGACCTGTAGAGTCCTCTTTAGTCCGGGACCAGCAGTCCGAAGCTCGATGTCCCGCTTTATCACAGAGGAAGCACCGATTAGTTGCACGTGGCATAGCTGTTGGAGGTTCATTCTTGCGAGCAGGGTCTAACACGACCTCCTTGTATAACTTTTCTCTACCTAGATTGGTTAAGTTTTGTGCCTCTATAAAACAATCGGCATTCTTTGACAACATAGCGAGGGTCTTACAGTTCCTTTCTTTCAGGAACACTCGCAGTGACGCAGAACATCTTCTCAAAAACTGTTCAGCAATCATGGTATCCCTGAGGGAGTCGAAGGTCCTCTCAATATGGGACATTTCAAGCCAGTGGTCAAAGTAGCCCGATATTCTACCTGCATATTGTAGGCCAGTCTCATTATCTTCGGGCCTTGCGTTTCGAAACTTTTCTCGGTATCCCTCAGCAGTGCACCGAAAGCGCTGAAGGAGAGTAGTCTTCAGCTGGTCGTAGTCTAGGGCTGCATTAGAATCAAGCCGTCCTATGACCGTCAACGCTTCTCCTGTCAGGCAAAGGCTGAGGGAGAGCACCCATTTTGCGCGGGGCCATTCCTGACTTGTTGCCACTCGCTCAAAACGTTGCAAGTAAGCGTCTAAATCATCCCGGGCTTCGTTAAAGGGCGGGATCAACTTATGAGGACTGAATAGCTCAGGAGCCGCCCTGGTAACCGACTGTTCCGTAGTGCTGTCTCTCTGCGCGCTTTGTACGCTAGTAGTCTTTTCCTGGAGCTCGATCTTGAGCTTTAGCACTCGTTCTTCCGCTTCTAGTCGTAGACGCTCTTGTTCTGCCTGCGCTTCGGCCTCTAGCGCCTGCGCTTTCGCGTCTTCCCGATGTTGGGCGCGCTGGTCGCGTTCCCTCACGATTTCTGTATCAATCCAACGCTTTAACTCCGCTCCTGTCATTCCTAGCTCTTTCCCTATGGCGTACAACCTCTCGATCTCCATCGCTCCTCCTGTGCGTTTGAATATCCTGGCAGGCTCGCCAAAATTTGTGATAGGAGGATGTGGGCCCAGGCCTCAAGCACACAGGGATGGCACAATGAACACAGAGAGGCTTTAATGACACGGGGACGGGACTAGGATAACGTACACGATAACACACACAGAGTTTCTTTCATAAATGTCTGTCGCGTAAGTATCGTCACGCTCAGCGTCAATGTAGGAAGGCGTCCGATAGCGCGTCGGTCTCACACACTCACGGCACGAAGAGGCGCAGAGATGAATCTCGAGCGGCGAGTGGCGCAGGTGTTGGAGGCCGGGGTGGGTGCCCGGCACACGACGAGCCACTCGCGCGACAGCAGGGTCGGGACGTCGGCCCGCCACAGGGTAGACCGTTCGGAAGGCTTAGCTGCACCGGAACATGCCGCTGTCGGATGCTCGCTCAGCAGTGGAGCAGGCCGGTTGAAGACCAAGGACAGCCCGGCCTGTTCTGCCAGCACACCCAGGAACACCGGCCTTGGGTAGATGACTGCTCGGCTCGTTCGGAAGGCCAGCCCAGGCAGCTCAGGCAGATCGCATGGCTGCCGTCTCCGCCCAGACACCGGCTCTTCTCTTCTTCTTCGTCCGTCGCCGCCGCACAGCAATCACGCGCATTCGGCCGCGACATTCAAATAGTCCAAACTCCTATCACAGGCATACAGCAAGGGTTCGTTGTCAGAACTATCCGACCTGCGGTGGTTGCTTAGTGGCTGTGGTGTTGGGCTGCTATAAGCACGAACTCGCAGGATTGAATCCCAGCCACGGTGGCCACATTTCGATGGAGGCGAAATTCAAAAACACCCGTATACTTAGATTTCGGTATCCGTTGAAGAACTCCAGGTGGTCCCAATTTCCGGAGTCCCTCACCACAGCGTGCCTCATAAACAGATCGTGATTTTGGCACGTAAAACTCCATAATTTAATTTTTAGAACTATCCAAAAAGTCGCTGTGGCGGAGAAGGAGAAACGGTACTTTCAACATATCTCTTATTTTTGGGACTGAAAGTTCTACCGCTGCGGTTACGCGATGCGGCTCGATCATTTCAATTGAACAGTGCGAATAAACGTCATCAACTGCAGCGTTGATTCGTTAAAAAAGTTAAGTTCTGAGGTTTTACATGTCAAAGCTACGATTTGATTACGAGGCACCCCATAAGTAGTATGGGACTCCGAATTAATTTTGACCACCTGGGGTTCTTTAACGTGTATCTAAATCTTCATTTCGCCCCCATCGATATGCGACCGCCGCGGCCAGGATCGGAAACGGCGACCCCGAGCGAGCTCAGCTGTGGAACGCCACTATGCTGCCGCGGCGCGGGTGATTCGAGAAATTTTGCCTGCATGATTTCAACTTTGGAGATGAATAACGTCAGATATCACCATTCACCAGTGTTTACCCAGAGTATTCCTGCTTGAGCGCACGCATTTATTATACCTGTGCACGGAGCAGCTGAAGAAGACTGTTGCGGATGGTAGGCGCCAGATAGCGCGATCATTATCGCTCGCATCCGCCACGGTCATTGACTATTGCGTTCTACGGCTGACCACGAGGTCGTTGGTTCGATTCCCAGCCGTGGCGACCGCATTTCGATGGGGACGAAATAAAAAAAAACGATCGTGTTTCTAGATTTAGGCGCACTGTAATTAAGGAACCCCAAGGGGAGATATTAGTTAGGAGCCCTGCACTACGACATCCCT
Source organism: Dermacentor albipictus (assembly GCF_038994185.2). NCBI lineage: Eukaryota > Metazoa > Arthropoda > Arachnida > Ixodida > Ixodidae > Dermacentor > Dermacentor albipictus. The sequence goes on from NC_091821.1 coordinate 156,081,671, forward strand.
CAAAGCCCACTGTACCAGTTTCGGCACGTTAAACCCCACAGTAGTTTGTTATATATTTATTGCTCGAGCTAGTTCCTTGTGCCCGAGGCTGCTAACGAGTCCATTAGAGCTGATGGTCATGGTCGAAGCTTCGTTAAGTTGGTGCCGCGCGAAACTCGGAATTTGTTAACCAGCGTCATCTATAGAGAAGTGGTCCTTTTCTGACGTTCGTCATTTTCATAAGTTGCATATTTCGACACCCCATTAAAAATAATTTGTGCATGAAAAGGTTATGTGGTCAGTGTATACACAAAGTAGGTTCGTGACGAAGGGTTCAACAGCCAATGGATATGCGAAATTCTTCCTTCTACCCGAAGATGATTATGGCTATTGTTGCGTTTTACTGCGCTGGTTTGCCATTCACAAATAACTGGGCCCGCCTATCGTCACAGAATCTATCGTGAATTAGACACCATGCGCCAGAAGCTTGGCGGACAGTAGTTATCTTTAGTGAACAGTATGAGACAACCTTGCTTCACTACAACGCCAATTTGCATGTTTATGGGTGGCAGTCGCTAATATAGAACAAACGGGCATGCGAGTACATCCATGACCCTCGAGTTATGCAAGTTCAGCATTCTTTAACTTCGACATCAGTGGTAGGATGTTGAAAATACTTCAGTAACAGCGCACTGTTACTGAAGTTCTGACCAATATCAAAGCAAGGTTAAAGAAAGAAGGTGCAACCGCTGTTCTTAATAAATGGCACTCAGATCTTCGAGTTTTACAAGACTCAGTCAAACATGCTGAAATGAAAACGTTCATGCTTCAGTCGAGATAAGACACACAGAAGATCGTGCTCTAAGTGATAACCTTCTATTCTGCGGCATACGAGATATCACAACAGAAAGTTCACAGCAGTCAGAAAGTATAGAAATACTTGAACACCATCTAAAGGTCAGTGTAGCTGGCGGTATAGCGTATCCCGCGCGCACAGAATAGGACGTTTTACCTAAGGAAATGCCGGACGCTTAAAGTTAAGGAACAATAAAACAAAGGAGCTACTCCTTTCGAAACGTTTAGTGCTCAAAGACAGTATAGTCTAAGCACCAGCGAGGATTTCTGCGCAAGCACCAGGAACCTAAGAAGGAAGCGAGACGAGTGTGGCAAAGGTCTCCAGAAACCTTTTGAGCTGCGGTACAATAAACCACTCGTCGATAGAGGATTCTACCAGTACATTGCGGCTGACGACAGTGTGTAAGAAGTGTAAGACCTTCCGCCAGGGAACGAAGCCCTTCACCTCGCGCACTTCGCTCTGGTCGCGTACGCCTTTCTGTAAAGCCATAGGGAAACGCGATGGGTGGACGCTCGGTATCAACCATCTGGATACTTTACACGAACGTACGTAGTATTGTACGAAACAGAGAGGAACTAAGTGCCGCAATTAGGGATACTAACGCTGACATAATAGCGCTAACAGAAACCTGGTTAACGAAGAATATATCAGCTTCGGAGCTTTGCTATTCCAACCGCAAATATGTTGCGTATCGCAATGACAGAACCAACAGAAATGGTGGTGCTAGCAATAAACGAGAACACCAATTCTTTCTGTGTGTGCCTTTAAATACCGATTTAGAGTTACTGTGGTGCTGTGTTACCATAAATTACAAGAAACTCATGATAGGTATTTCTTATCGCTCTCCGTCTTGTACAAGCTTGTGCTGTGAAAAAAAACTTAATGATCTTTTCGACCAAATCAAATCATTTTCCAGCAGCAGAAACCCTGTCTATTGTTGACTTCAGTTTTCCGAAAGTTGTGTGGTAATGCACATCCACTTTTTCGCAACCTTCTTGCACATATTATGATCAATTCATCGCCGTATGTTCTGAGTTCGGTCTGTCACAGATTGTTGCTTTACCTACACGTGTAACATTAAATGCTTCTTCAGTCCTTGACCTGGTAATCCACTGATACGAGTTCGGCGATAACACACCTACCTAGTTTGAATGATCATAATGCTTTACATTTCACACTAGCAGTGGCTCGGCCCACATAACGTAGGAGCTCTCAACTTATCGGGGAATATCGAAATTCAAACTTTTCAGCAATAAACACCGAGCTTTTCGCATTTGTTGAAGATTGTTTACAGAACTTTTTAGAACGTTCACTCGAAACAAATTGGTGCATGTTTAAGAGCAAAATTCATCATCTGATCAATCGTTATGCATTCTTATGGCGTGTGTGCAATAACAGCACTGATCGTTGGTTTAGCAGGCACATAAACAGATTAAATAACAGGAAGAAGCGAAGTGCAAAGAACGTAAGCAGACCTAGCGTGTAAAGAAGCTGCTGCTAAATAGGTCCACGTAGAGATAAACTGAGCTTACCTATTTTGCCAGTACTCTCCCTAAGATGGTTAATACAAATCCTAGGCATTTTTGGAGTATTGTTAGAGAAAACAGCGCAAACAAAATATCCCTTACTACGTCCTCTGGCGCGGCGGTTCTTGATCACTTCTGCGCAACAGTACTCTATTGCACATTCGCAACTACATTCTCATGTGCTTCAGCGCAAGAGTAGCCAGAATTATGTCAAAACAGGAATACTTATATGGATCCCATAGCTTTTGAATGCACTGGTGTTAGTGCAATAATCAGAAACTTATAGCGCTCGTTTTCTCGCGGTTCAGACGAATTGAACTCCAAATTTCTGATGAACATCAGTCAGTACTCGTTTGATATAATGCAGTCCATCTTCTCGCAGTCATTAAGCACTGGTTCACTGCCACATGACTGGAAAACAGGGAAAGTCATACCTATTCATAAACCTGGTGGCACGCGAGATCCATGCAATTACAGACCAATATCACTTACATCGATACCGTGTAAAATAGTTGAACATATTGTATATACTCATCTTGTACATTTTTCTTGAAAGTAATCACTTCTTTACTCTATTTCAACATGGATTTCGCAAGACTTTTTCTTGTCACACTCAGCTTATAACGTTCCCAAATTACTTTCGTGACTACATTGATGCCCGTTTGTTTACCGACTGTGGATTCTTCGATATTTCTTACGCTTTTGATAAAGTTCACCACTCTCTCCTCTTACATACCTAAGCACATGACGAATATTCCGTCTGACGTGCAGCGTGGATCGATTTTATGCCCCTTATTGTTTCTAATATACATAAATGTCTTGCCTACTAACATTTCGTTGCAAATGTGTTTATTTGAGGATGTCTGTGTGATATATCGTAAGATAGCCTATAGTTCGGACTGCACGCTTCTTCAAACAGATCTGAACACGGTACAAGAGTGGTGTTGTCGTGTGGAACTAAACACAAGTAAGCGCAAGGCAATGAGAATTTCCCGAACTAATGTACTTCAGCCTACGTATTCATCCATAATGAGCCGCTAGAATCAGTAACAACATACAAGTACCTCGGAGTCTATTCATCCAACAACTGGTCTTGGGAAACACTTATCGAACACGTTACTTCGAGGGATCGAATCCCGGCCACGGCGGCCGCATTTCGATGGGGGCGAAATGCGAAAACACCCGTGTACTTAGATTTAGGAGCACGTTACAGAACCCCAGGTGGTCGAAATTTCCGGAGTCCTCCACTACGGCGTGCCTCATAATCTGAAAGTGGTTTTGGCACGTACAACCCCATAATTTAATTTTTTTTAACGTTACTTCGAAAGCCAATCGCACTTTAGATTACCTGCGCCGAAACTGTTACATGTTGCCATCATCTATAAAACTACTGCTCTACACTACATTTGTCCGCCCACACCTTGAATATGCCACCTCGGTATGGAACCCGCATCATGCTATATTGACCCAAAGCCTCAAGACAGTACAAAACCGCGCAGCCCGCTTCATCCTATCTATCGTCGCACATCTATAGTGTAACTTCCACGAAAGCGTCACTGCAGCTTCTGTCACTCGCCAGTTGCAGGAAACATTCTGATATATCCCCTTTCCACAAAACTTACTATCACAACACATATGTCTTCATTGTGGATTCGCCCTGGGCCGGTATTTTGTAGCGATGCCTTTTCCGATTCTATGCTTTTTCACGTTTTTCGCGCTTGGCCGCTGGTCAGAGCGACGGTCTGCCCACATTATCAACGCGATCAGGCGGCCGTGTGTGGTAGATGATAAGAATAGCATAGAATAAGGCATAAGGCATCGATACAAAATAGCGGCCCTGCTCCATTTACTTCTGCACGTACTGATCATGCTAAGAAGGTCGGTCACGCATCCCAGTAGTAATACGGTTGCACACGCACTCGTATGTTACCCATTACTGCGAAAGCTTGGAACCGGCTACCAGGATCCGTAACGAGCATCAGGGACGCCATTCATTTTAAAAATGCGCTATTAACTCTTTATTATTGAGTTGGTCTTAACATAAGGCAATGTACCTTCTGTGCGTGCTTAGTTTACAAATATATTTTTACGCTTCGGTATTTTCCTGCATTTTGTGTGTACCTGCCTGTATTTACCGCAAGAATGATTGTTATGTACCCGTTTAACTATTTTTTATGTATAATATGCATATCATCATTGTTTCATCTCATAATCTTGCCCCTGCCCTCTGCAATATACAGATGTACGTTGAGAACAAATTAAATAAATAAATAAATAAATAAATAAATAAATAAATAAACGAGGGAAAACGTTTCATGAATAAAAACCATCTAGCGAAAAACTTTCGACTTTTTCTTTAACTCCCCAGAGTAATAAGAATCATGATGAAAGTACGCTGGACAGTGTCCTTCTTTTGTTAGCTGGAATTCTGCCACCCTCAACTGATTTCCAAAAGCTTACCACAGCACAGAAAAAAAAAAATGCGGCATTATAAACAAACTATCCATGCTTTCTTTTTAAAATTTTCCGGGACCGCCTTTTTTTTTTTCCAACTTTAAACATCCGCTAAATCTGCCTAATAAATACATCTCAACTTCCAGGCCTCGAGGTCTCTAATGAGACAGTTACGCCAGCGAAAATTTTGAAACTGCTTTTTTTTTTCTTTTGTCCTTCTCTACGCCACGAGCGATTTAGCGACGCGCGTATCTCAGAGAAGCATCGCATGGTGGTGGTGGCCGCCCCGTCCTTCTCGGGCGCCTAATACGGACACTAATTGACCGCACTGTCTCGATCGACCGTCGTCGTCGACCTGACCGCTCGTTCGGCCAATGTGCTACGCGCACTGGACACCGCGCGTCTTCTTTTTTTCCCGTCCGCAGAACGGCAGTAACGAGTCTCCGCCGGCGCAGCCCGTCAACCTTCGCGCTGCAGCCGCGCGAGGTTTGCGGACTCGCACCTCGGGCGAGGAGGTGGCGGCGCGTCTGCACGCCCCCTCTCTCTCGGCGCCCCCCCCCCCCCCCCCCCGGAGGGAAGGACCCGGGTGGTTTTCGGATATGCAGCAGCCGACGACGCCTGGGACGCCGTTATCTCGGAAGCCCATACGGCGACCCAAAAATGACGATAGCCGCCCAGTTGCAGTAATAACAGCCACCGGCGGCGCGACCCTGGACTGCTCTTTCTGCTTCGGACCTCATTCTATCTGCGCCATCTCATCCACCGCTTCGGTGCCTGCGCGAGCTCCCGAGGAAGGGGAGGTGCCTCAGATTAAGAACAACGCGACCGGGCTCGGGCGATACGGCCTTCCCCGCCATGCAGAACAGGAGAGAAAGCAGAAAAGAAAAAAAGAACCGCCAGAAAATATCAAGACGTCGCCGCGCACCAAGTGAAAAATAGCGCACTCGCACGGGCGCGCTTTAAACGTGGCGAGGGGTTCGCTACGAGTGCGCGAAAAGGGAAGAGAAATGGGGGCTCGGCTCTCTCCCTCTCGGAACACGGCTTTTCCCGTTTTCGGGATCGCTCGGGCAATCTCTTAACAACGCTCGCAGGCGCTGCGCGTACGATAACGGCGGCCCCTTGGGCGACACCCCCCTCCTTTGCTCTTTGACTCGTGCGCACACTTTCACGCATTCGCCGCTGGCTTTTGTCTTCTTGCTTGCTCAGCAGCCCGCGTCCCCGGGGTTTTCGAGGTGTGAATGCGCCGCCGAGGGCTGCCGAGAAAGAGGAGCCGGTTTTATGCGCATCTCTGTAAATAGGATAGTAAAAACGCGCGAGGTGTCTCGTATTGGTCGCCCAACTATTGCCTACCGGGCGGAACCGTAAACCGAGCTGTGGCTGTGCGGCGCCCGACTGTGACGGGTTGTGCCTGGAGTCGGGAACCCGGTCGCGTGCCGAGCTCGGGTTACGAGTGTGCCGTCCGCGCGCCATGAGCCCATGCCGCCCCGCGGATAAACGCGAATCGTCGGTGCTGGGAGCAAAGCCGGAGTGGTCGCTGGGTTGCGGCCGCGCGACGACACCACACTGTTGTCGGTTGCTGGCAGTGAAACACTGTAGGGATTTGCATCGACTTGCAAATCTCGTGCTTGGTGGGTTCTGGCCGAATGAGCTTATGCGCTAAAAAAAAGAATTACGACATAACTTGTATCGAGGTAAAAAATCTAACACAATGTTCTTGATGTTGATTGGTTTTTTTATTGTGCGCGTTAATAATAATAATCGCTCCTTCCACCAACAATGCACATTCTGTAGGTATGCAGGGTGTCCCAGCTAACTTTAGCCAGAGTTTTAAAATATGCAAATGCCACATAGCTGGACAGAACAAAGGTAATGTCGTTTGCCGTCGCACGGAGATGCTCAAGCTATATTTTTTTTCATTCCTACCAATTAGATAATCAGTCTTGATTAATAATTCACCTTTTCAAACATTATAATTAAATGAAAAGTGTCAATGAGAAAATTGTAGAGTTACATGCATGAAAGAACTCCCGATACAGCTTTCTGTTCCTCGAGCGGCCAGTCGCGCGACAAATGTGCGTGCACTTGCGGGCTTCTTTCACGCTCGGAAAAACATATGTAGCACGTATTGCGGCGCGATGGACGGCCGCGTTGCGCAGCTCAAACCTCGAAGATCAACTATGGGCCATCCAGCAAGCCCGTGAGGCGGCGAGGAGACAGGATCTCCGGACCTCCTCGGGGGCGGCCTAGGCCCAGGCCACGAATTTGCCGGATTGTTAATAAAGTTGTTACCACCACCACGTATTGAGGAAGAGAAAGCTCTATCTGGAGTTTTTCGTGTCGCTCTACAATTTTCTCATTGACACTTTTCATCTAACTATAGGATTTGAGAAGTTGAATAATTCAGACTAATTATCTCATTTTATAGACGGAATTTCAAAAAAAAAAATAGTTTGAGCATCTCCAAGCGACGGCAAGCAACATCACCTTGGTTCTGTCCAGCTACGTGGCCTTTCCATATTTCCGAACTCTGGCTAGAGTTAGCTGGGACACACTGTATACGGTAAATACGCTATCTCTTGGCATGGTAAATAATGCAATGGCGAACGAAGTCTTTTCGTTTGTGTTCTCCGGTCTGACGATTTAACGATCGCGGCTGTGTTTTCTGATTGCTCGGACTAAGTGATCAGAAAGAGCTAGAAGGTCTCCCAGTTGTCCGAGCCATATGCGATTTCACACAATTTCCTCTCCCCGAGTCCCCGTTGTGCGCCGTCGTTATTCGCCCCGTATCTTTTTAATTTTTTAAAAATATATTTGTATGCCATAACAACTGTCCACGTTACCTCAGTGTAGCTTAGAAGGCCGGAACGGCCGTGTATGGTCACGATGACCGCGGCGTGTCAGAGAACGGGCGGCGTTCCCCCTTAATGCTACGAACGCTTGGCGGCAACTTTGGACGCGCGCCGGAGCCCACACACGGCGTCCAAGGAGGGCAGCCCAGGGCCCGCTCGCTGGGCGCCCATAATAAACGGCGTAGTGGTAGTAATGGGAGGGGGGGGGGCGCAAGCTGCCCGCCGCGTCGCCCGTCGCGAGCGGTGCGCCGGAGGCACCGCCGGCAACGCCCGAGAAGAGCCGCGGGAAGAAAGGCGGCCCCGATAGCGCAGGCAAACTCCGGAGTTGCGTATACGCGCCGATATCTCGAGCCGTGCGGGAGATGGGGGAAGCCGGCTGAACGGGAGATAGCCGGGCGTGCGGGACGACCCGCGCCGCCCGGCGGCCGCTTATCTCGGCGGTCCAGTGGCACTCGCGCACGCGTCTCGCCGCCGCCGCCGGTGGTGCCACGCTCGTCTTGCTCCCCTCCTCCCTGCTCGCGCGCTTTGCTGTTTTCTTCGCTGCTGCTGCTGCTGCTGCTGCTGCCAGTGCCCGCTCATTGGCGCCTTATCTAGCACCGTTCGCCGCCCCTATCTACGGGCTCGCGCGCTGCCTTTTGTTGCGTCAGTTTCAATTCATCCGCACGTTCTAATCTATCGTTCGTCCTATCGGGGCTTAGCGGGTTTATTCTTTGTACACACACAGACGCACTCACTCCTCCCTCGGCATCCTTTTTCTTCCTGAAGGCTAACGCTTTCTTTCCTTCTTCCCCTCTCCGCCCGTCGCTCCCTTCACACTGCTCGTGCCGGTTACTCGCTCGCTCCTCTGCCACGCGCGTGTTTTTACAGTTCCGTCAGCAGTTTTTCCTTAGCTTACTTTTTTTTTCTATTTCAGGTGAGCTTCCTCACTTCGCTGCCTTTCGTCCTCTCAGAATTTTTCAGTCTTCGTTCGACACTTGCCTCTTTGTTGTACTTCAAAGGGAGCGTGGGTGCCGCTGTCGACAGTGCGCGCTGTAGGTGGCGACTTTTTCCCTCTATGCGCCTCACGTGAAAAGAGCCAGCAACGTCGCGAAAGTGATGTGCGCGCGATTCGAGCTTCACGTATTTGTTTGAGAACATTTAAGCACGCTTTTTTGTTTTACTTCTGGCCGTGAATGAAAACGAAAGGTGACTATTCAAACAAAGCGTACTCCTACCCCCCGCGGTGGCTTAGTGGCTATGACGTTGCGCTGCAGAAATCGAGGTCGCGGGCTCGATCCCTGTCGCATTTCGATATGGAGAAGACGTGCAAAAACCATTCGCGAACGCGTTAGCTAGTTGTGAATCATCTATAGTGCCTTGACCTGTTGGAATGTGCGTTACGGTTACATGAAGATAAAACGGACAGGAATTCATAGTAACTGCCCGTGTGACAAACTTTAAAGGCCGTGTTAAAACAACGTCCTCGCTCGCAGCCTGAGTCAATAGCGTGTGTTAGTGATGAGTGGCGAAGACAAACTGATGCCTTCGAGTTCTCACAGAACGCCGACGTAGCGCATTGTTAGTGCCTGCACAAACAACGTACCGCATGGAAGATATCACATATGTGCGGCATTTCATCACAGTTCTCTGAAAGGGCCCGCAGCGGTAAAACAATGTGTGTCAGAAAATTTTAAAAAAAGGGAGAGAATTCTCAGACCACGCACGTAGAGGACAGTGGACGAAAATATCGCGCAAATTACTTCATTTCTCAGGCACCTTTCGTTTAAAGGCAGAGTTAAATACTCATCACACACGCACTTTGGAGTTCCTTTGGAAATACGTTACTGGCGCGGACTGGGCAAGTGTCTGGAGTGGTACTGAGGGGATCTGTTTAGACGAGCGCAAGACGCCACCAGTCGAAATTTACAGATTTATTTATTGACATCTCGAAGGTTCATTTTACATGAGGGGGGGGGGGTAGTTAAATAAAGTGAGTTCTGTGCCAAAACTACGATCTGGCACGCCCGTAGTGGGCGACCTTAATTCGGACCCACCTGGCGTTTTTTAACGTTCAGCCAAATTTTAGAACACGAGCGTCATTGCATTTCGGCCCCATCGTATAATGCGGCTGCCGCAGCCTGGATCGTACCTGTGGCCGGCTTTAAGAGCGCAACAGACAAGCGTTCACTTTGCTGCCTTACAATAGGGGCGGGTGAGGGGGGGGGGATACGCGTCGGCACCTTCGAGAGCGGATTTTAAGTTGGTGCGGTGAGAGCGAATGGAAAGGTCATTCCGCTCGCGTGCAGCGCGTACAAAAGGGGATTCCTGAAACGTCAAAGGGCGTGCGCGTGGTGGCACCACCCGGTGTTTGGGTGGCCAGTGCGAGAGGTACGATGGACATGGGTGATGAACACTGGTGAGGGTGATGGACACGGGGTGGTGGACATGCATGATGATGGGCCTGACGGTAAAGAATGAAACAACTTATGGTAAAAGCATAACCTAGCGATTGTAGAATGAGGAGCTAAGGGCAGTAGAGAAAGCTTGAATTTTATTGCTGTGATGCTTCAATGATAAGAGCAGTTAGATACGATAAACCGAGGGGCTCGGTTCTGAATTGATTCTAATGTTTTATTACGGCTTGATTGGGAATGGTCAAAGACAAGGGTGGGACACTGGAGTACTCTAGTGTGAGACGTAGAATGGTTTTATAGGCTAGTTACTTCATAGGAAGAGGCAGAATTTGCTATGTGGTTGGTATGAAGTGACCAGTTGAGATCATGGGAGATGTGCACACCAAGCTATTTAAAAGAATTTGCGGTGGCTGTACTGTATTTGTTGCTTGTGTAAGTTGGCAAATTAAGAAAAAGTGGAGGAAATTAATTAGTGTGGTTTTACTTACATTTAGCGTCATAAGCCAGGTATCACACCATTCTTGTATTTTAAGATGTTTTTTTTCTGGACAGTGGAAACATAGGCTGAAATTGTTTTAGCGCGGTAGACAACGCAGTCATCGGCGAAAAGATGCATGTTAGAGAGGAGACGTTAGGTTATTTATGCAAATTAGGAAAGGAGTGGTCCAAGAACGGTTTCTTGGGGTATACCAGATAGAGCAGAGGAAAGGGAAGACCAGGGATGCTATGCAGGAAGGCTCGAGTTTGGCAAAGTTCAGGATCTGCGCTAGCTCCGGCGACGCCCTCAGATGAATGAGCTAATGGTATATAAAAAAAAAAATCAACCGTCGGCACGCCGCCAGTTTTACTGGCTTATCTAGATTCACTCTTGGGTTATCATCACTTGCGCGTTACCCCATGAGCAATAAAAAAAAAAGCAGTCATGTGGTCAAACCGTCGGTGCCCTCTTTCATTTGTTTATTATTCCGCCCAGTGCATTAACTGTGCAGATAAGTTACAGCAAAAATCACTGCTCCCTCCTGTCCGTGAACATGGTCGAACAGCGAAGCTGTGTTAGTTACACCGAGTGTTGCACCATGCAAGTCAAAACTTCGCTAGCAGTATATATTGTAATTGTTTTGTTTCACCATTATTTCACCTCATTTTCGATTTTGGCTGCTTCGCGTGGTAAGCATGCTTTAGGAGGGCTTTCTTGTTGCGGTTCTCCCAGCGTTTGTCTTTTCTTCGCGTGAGGCAGGCCCTACGACGACGAGCCCACTCACAAGCCAACTCTCGCTGACCCTCGCGGTAGGCAGCTTCTTCCTCAGGAGTACGTACTACTCGTGATCTCCCCATAGTTGTAGCTGGGATGGAATGTGCGAAACCACTAATCAAAAGCTCCGTATATTGGGCGCAAGACCCACCACTGGGGATTCGGGCGCTGCAATCGTTTTGACGATTGGTTGGATTAGTCTGACGGTTGACGTGGCTGCCGGCACTTTTTGCTGGCGCAAGAAGTGCCGACAGCCACGCACTCCTAGTATCGCGTTTCAATCGCTGGGCACTGTTCGTTGGCCGCAAGCCGCCAACATAACATGTGTTTCTTTCGCGGCAGAGTGGAATCAATCGTCGATAAATTCGATGCCGATCTCGCTCGATCGCCGAAAATGCACCGTGTGACAACAGTGTAAGATTCGCGTATAAAATAGAATTCTCGCAGGAGGAAAGTGGTCACTCCAACCCCTTTCCCTCTGTTGAGCTCTTTCTCTCCCGCTAGGTCACGTGGCCCCTTTTAAGCGTAGTCCGACAACGACGGCACAGGGCCGCATAAACAGCTTCGATGTAGAAATTGTATGTTTAAACGCATTCGAAAGAAATGAAAGGGTTGGCGTGACAATGCGCTATGTCTGCACTGTTCGCATTAGACGGTGGATGGACGGATAATGTCCGAAAGAGGAGACACGCCCATGACGCTCCTCAGAAAGGCGTGGCAAGCAGCTTGCGCCGAGCGTCTAGATATAGATAGCGGGGCAGTCACGGTATTGCGATATTGCGTTGATAACAATAAACGGCGCTGCACTCTTAAACAAAATTACACCCTTCGGGTCGTATCTCACACAACGATAAACGCCATCGGTCTTGCCCGCATTTCCTTTCTTTAACGCTGCGATCCCGGTACTTCCAAGTCACGAACGGCATGCCCGTTAGCAGCACGACGGAGCATTCTCGACAGGAAAGTAGCGAGCTCAGCGTTTTCAAGAAAGGAAACGCAAGCAAGGCAGATGACGATTATTGTTGTGGGCCAAATATACACCCCAAAGGGTGCAACCGTTTTAAGAGCGTACACTCTTAGAAAAATTTACACCCTTTGGGGCGCATCTTGTCCCACAACAATAATCGTCATCTGTCTTGCCCGCGTTTCCTTTCTTTAACGCTGCGAGCCCGGTACTTCCCAGTCACGAACGGCATGCGCGTTATCAGTGTGACGCAGCATTCTCGACAGGAAAGTAGCGAGCGCCGAGTTTCAAGAAAGGAAACGCAAGCTAGGCAGATGACGATTATTGTTGTGGGACAAATATACACCCCAAAGGGTGCAACCTTTTTAAGAGTGTCTAGGCAAAGTTACACCCTTCGGAGTGTATCTCTGCCACACAACGATAATCATCATCTGCCTTGCTCGAGTTTCCTTTCTTGAAAACGCCGCGCCCGCTACTTTCTGTCGGGAATGCAATGTCATGCTGATAACGCGCATGCCGTTCGTTACATGGGAAGTACCGGGCTCGCCGCGTTAAAAAAAAAAAAGGAAAGGAGGTCGAGACAGATGACAATTATCGTTGTGGGGCAAAAGCGTATACTTTTGCTTAAGAGTGTGCATTTGAAACGAGGAAGTACGCAGGGTGCGGTCGTGTTGACACGCGTGGCTTTATCTCGACATTTTGTTGTTGTCCACTGCTTTCGCGCCTTCCGCTGTTATCTTTATTCACTGAATGCCGTCGAGCAAACTCAGGCGAGCCATAAACTCGGGCCATCCTGCAAAGCACCTGTTTCAATTTCCGCGGGCGAATTGCCGATGGTTTCTCAGAAACGCTCGAATCCTAGATAGGACGTACTTAAGGACTAAGCAAGAAGTTGTCGGTAATATACGGGAATGTGGTACCTTGCAAAAGGCCTTTTGAAAGTGCAACCAAAGTAGATCTACAGGAACGTTGCCGTCGAGAAAAGGGGGTGAGTGTCGTGAAGGAAGAGAGCGAGTTGGATTTCGCAAGAGATGCCTTTACAAAAGCCATGTTGTTGGTTAGGGTGGAAGGAGTTCATAGTTGACAGAGAGTTAGCCACATTAGGATATATATGTATATTATACGTTCCACATTTTCTTTGCAGATACTAGTGATAGAGATAGGACAGTATTTCTTGGCACAGGCTTTAGGGCTGTGGGTGAAAACTGGGACGACCATACCATTCCGCCAGTCAAGTGGTACAAATCCAGTTTCAAGCAACTTCCAATTCTGGGACAGGAACGCCAGAGTAGTCGCAAAGTGAAACATCGCTAGAGTGGTCCGAATTCACGGTTTTCCAAATGTGCTTAGGGTTGTTTTGTATAGCATAGATGGTAAGGTGGAAGAAAATAAGTTTTTCGTTTGGACGTCAAGCGAGTTATAAAGTATGACCGTTTGCGCGATATCTGTAGACTTTGTCAAGCTATTTCGTTCTCCCGTTCCGCCCATCGACTGCCGTGGTGGTTCGCGCCTATCGGGGAGCGTTATCGACGGGTGTAGCCTAAGCGTATGCACGCCCAAGGCGTTGGCGGCACGTGCTGCGTAGCCGTCGGGCACGCGGGGCGGCCGTTGCGAAGCGCGCATCTTCTGGGATGGCTGTGCTCGCGAGGCGCCGAGACCCGACACCAGGGTCCACGCGCACCCTCCGCCATCATCACCTCGCGCTGGCCATTCGGGACAGGAGGAGAGAGAAAGAGAGGTGGTGCTGCCGGATTAGCGCATTATCTCCGTCGGCCATGGCGGGCCGCATTGCTATGCTCTCGCCGCGCGTGCTCCGGACGGGGCAAAAACAAGGCGCTGTTTGCAGTGGCTGCCGCGGTTTCGCCCCCCCCCCCCCCCCTCTCTCTCGGGGGCCCCGTTTTGTTCTCGCACTAGTGTCGCGCGCAGCCGACCGCGCGAGATTGCGGCGCATCGGGCGCGGAGGCAAATCTCGCGGAGGATTTGCAACGAGCTGCGGCCCCGATCTTCTCGCCCGTGGCCGGGACGGTCGTCCAACGGCACAGAAAGAAGAGCGGCAAATAAAACAACCTCTCTCGCTATATAAACACGCGCGGCGAGATAGCTGTATATACACGACAATGTGCGTGCTCCTCTCACTGGGACTCGAGAATGCGACAAGTAGCTCACCAAAACAGCGTGGTGCGCGATAAAGCACCCGCGCCGCGGCGCTAAGAGCGCGCGTGGTTTTGGGCCGAAGCAGATAAAGCGAGCGCCGGGCTCGCCGCACCGACGGCGCCGTTTTTTTTATTCCGCCACGCCGCCGCCCTTCTTTCCCGCTCTTTCGTTTTATTCCGTTCTGTCTGTGTTGACAACCGGGCAAATTTGTCGCTTATTTCGCGCCGACAAGTGGGCGAAGTGCGCTTAGCAGTGGCCCGCGCGTGCCATTCGACCACGCGCGTTTGGAAATATAGAGCGCACTCTCTTGGCTGGACCCAGTTGTCGAAACACTCTTTATTTTAAAATGGTAACACGCGTGGTTATGTGTTTCGTCGCACTAAGCCTGCTGGCATCTTGCTTTACTTGACGCATAGCCTCCAGCGTAATAACAAAATACTACATGGAGGTAGTGCAAGAAGCTCTATATACCGTCGGACACCTAACACCGCTGCTAATTTGTGGATTGTCATTCTTTAATATATTTCATTCTGGTTTTTCCAGTGAACATGGGACTAAACAGCAGCCCTGAACTCAAATAGATCACATACACTCGTTGACAAACTCTTTACTGGGGCATGGCCGGACCTTGGTATCCGACTGGTTCTGCTACTGAGAAGACGAATTTTTGAGCTTGTCTCAATCACATGTGTGACGATATATATATATCAGTGAAGCATTGAATCACAGGATCCAGCAACGATATAGTTCAAAGAATAGAAGCACGTAGGAAAAACATGGCTCTCCATCCAGGACCTGCGAAAGTGGATGTCCAGCGAAGCTGTTGAAAACCACCACTACTACTGCTGATGGGATGTGTGCAACGATTTATTGCTTTATAGTAATCGGAGTAATGGCAATTCTTACAGCCCGCCGCCGCCCATAGCGGTGCTGCAACAACATTGAAATCAGTTGCCAGGCTCGTTCTTTTACGTACGGAAGGCTACGGACGTCGCTCCCCACGTCGCAAGCTGCCGTCGCCGCGGCAGGTTGCGCAGCAGTAATCTTTTAGCAGAAAACGTATGCGGGTAGCGCTGCGTGCTTCGCATTGTTATCACGAGCGCCTTGTCAACAATTATTTGGTTCGAATGATTCTTTTGTGCTTGTTCTTTATTGAAACGTATGCTCTCTGTATGTTGTATGGGTAAGTCCAAAGAATGTATGCACTGTTAGCCTCTTGCTGACTGCTTGAAGCCTCTGCCTCACGGGAGTACGAGCCACTGCTCCTGGTCTGCACTGCCGCCGGGATCGGCCCACATCTTTGTTAACGGACGTGGAGACGAAAAATGCCGACCATCGGGTGGATAACAGCTTCGCTTTAAAATAACGCCACTTTACTGACTGCGGGACCGGCCTTCGTCGGGGTGATGCACAGATGCAACGGTGGCGATATACAGGGTGTTTCACGTAACTTGTGCCAAGGATTTAAAAAAAAAAGTCGTTAGCCGCAGCTGAATGAAACCAACGGTATAGGGTTGGCCGTCATGTGGCGCTCCTTGCAGTATTTCTGTATTCCGCTTAATTAGTTAATTAACTAAGATGAATTATACACAAATTTTGATATTCACTTTAGGGCCAAGTGCGTTTCGTTGCGTTGTAGAGGGGGTTCAGAAACGAACGATCCAATTTTTTGTGGCTACGTACATGCTACGTTTCGTTTTTTTTGTTGTTGTTGTTTTAAGAAAGCACGCCAAATATGAAATAAGACCGCGTGACTGCGCTTATCGTATTGCAGCGCTCTCAATCGCCCTTCGTCCGAAAGAGCCGTGCGTGCGGATCGTGGTGAAGCGGCCGCGGCTCTGCAGTGGCTTCACAGTGCGTCAGCATCTTTAGCAGTGGCCCCAAGGTTTATGTAAGCTGGTCGCGAAGCTTCCATAGAAGCCCCCATGTCAAGAAAATAGGGCTCGTTGTAACCGTCGCCATCTGCGTATCGTGGGAACAACTAACAGCAAGCAAAAAAATAAAAAGTGACGTCACAACCGGAAATGGCAGTGACGTCAAGATCTTATGCTGCTTGGCGCGAATGCTCGAATTTCTTTAGCGTACGGCAGTACGGCCGCTCGGACAGCAGTTATTTTTCTTTTTTGAGACTGAGGCGAGCTTGCAACTCGCCTCAGCTAAAACGCCAGCGTGTCCTTAGGAGTGGCGTATGTCTTAATGTGAACGTAATTGTGCCGTTATTGACGGCAATTGCTCCAGTAGCTTCCATAGGAAGGTGAGCGAATAGGATGGAAATAAACGACACTGCCAAAGAGCTTTTAAAATCGACTTCGCCTTGGTTCGTCTTGAGCAATGCAACCAATTTAACTGACCAAACAAAACATGTTTCAAAGATGAAAGGTACTATGGCCAGCACACAGTCCTAATGCATAGCAACCTATTCGTAATTCCTTGCGACACCATGCATTCATGTGCAACAATTATAAGACAACATTGCCCCGCATTAGCATTTAGAAAACATCCAACTTGCTAATTTTGCTGCCCGTCGGACACTCAGAGCCTGTGCTACGGAGAGTAAACGAACATAGCGCGACCGATCTTCACAGCGCGTTCCGCATTTACGTCACGACGAGACAAGCGCGTTGGATGCCGCAGCGTGAGCTAGTACGATAACAAAAAGCCTGCACTCACACCTTTCGCCAACGAATGCCGTGCGCTAGGTCACGCAAAATTTGGAGTGAAGCGCACGCCACACTTTGGAGGAACACGCAAGGAAGTAAAAATAATATTTAAAAAAGCTCGAACGAAACCGCAGCGTTCAAGGGAGCAATGCCATTCCGCGCGGCATAATAGCTGGCTTGCACAGGCTTGATAAGTCCTGCGTCAGAATCACTTGTTGGTAGGGATCGCAGAGAACGAATAAATTGTGAAATTGACAAAAAGCAAAAAAAAATTGTTCTTTTAGTGCAGGACAAATATCTGAAACGGAAAATTTACTCGTCGTATGTAAGTATTCTGATAAAAAATTTTAGACAATTTTTGTACACACACACATTAATATATATATATATATATATATATATATATATATATATATATATATATATATATATATATATATATATATATATATATATATATATATATAGTGACACAACTATATTTGGCAGAACCATAATTCAGCGGGTATGCACCAGTGGGGACGACGCTGAAGTAGCGCGGGTTTTTAGGTGAAGCGGGGGAAACGAAGAAGACGTTGTTGTTGTTCCCTTGGACGACTGATAAAGTGCGTTTCTTGGCGGTGCTGCTACGCATACTCGTCGATCCCACGTCGTTACAATATATATATATGAAACTGTTCTTCCACTCTATGAAGGATGACCAGCGAAGCTTTGTGTGTGGGGCTCTTAATTTCGAACTGCGCCTCCGCTGCGGGTCGGCCCGGCATTGCACTATCTTCGGGATTTTTTTCTACACGTGGACACGATAGTGGGGGAAAGTAGCCCTTAACAGCTTCGCGGTAATATAGTTTTCAGTTCAAATGTTCGCGCATGGTGACGCTGGGACAGCGCGCTGCGCGTTCCTTCTTTTTTTTTTTTTTCGCCTTCTCCTGCCGGTTGCCATTTCCGCGCAGCGACTGAGCTTGCAGAGAAGCCACATTGCAGTTGTACTAGTGCCGCATAGCCGATTTTTTTTTTCTTCTTTTTCGAAGTTATGTGATTGACTCGGAACAATCACAGTATATTAAACATTGCTCTTCTTGCTCACATTTCTGAGTCTTGTCCTTATTTATTGCTGCTCTTTACTACGTCTAGCACTTCCCGTACTATCTATGCACGTCATTTCGCTATAGCTCTCACCAATTTCTTTTTCCCCCCTTATTTCAAGCAAACAGAAAGAATCGCGCACTCGAGCTGCCGCTCGATTATCTCTGCCTTCACTGAAATATGTAGCGTGCGAAAAGGTAGACGCGCTTGTTGCTGTTCGGTAACCAAGAACAATACGCTGCCTCAAGCGAGTTCACGGAGCGACTGTCCGAAAAATGACGCGAAAGAAAAGCACCAGTGCTGTGCGGGTGAAAATTATTTTCAGAAGACGCATGACTGAGACGAGAAGCTCTGTTCCCCTTGATAAGGAATAAAAGCGCCCACTTTACGTTCGCACATTCGCAAACAGGGCAGCACCACATTTGTTTCCCTAAGGCGACAATACGGCGCGCCGGCGTCCAGCACTCGGCGATATGAACCTTTGTTTAGCTGTTTTTTTTTTCTTACACGACGCCTTAGATTAGGTGGGACACCGCGTCTCTCGGTTGTACCGCAGCAACAGCAACATCGCGTTAAAGGGGCGGAAGGGGGGGGTGGGCCCGCTTTGCCAGCGACTTATCACCGGCAGTGGCGGCAGCGGCGACGAAAAACGCATCTCGGTGACGGGGCACGTCTTCGGGATGCGTCGCGGAAGGAGGGGGGTCTGTGCTGTCCTCGCCCAATCTCTCGTCGCCACGCTGCCCGGAACGTGACTTCGCGGGAGTCGAGGGCCATTTCCAATTACATCGGTCATAATTCATCCTTGTCAATGGCGCGGCGTTGTATTCCTTTCCTCTCCCCCCCTTTTTTTTCACTTGCGCTCGCCTCGTGCACTCGGGACATTGGGAGCGAGGGGAGTCCTTCCTGTGTGGACATTTCTCGCACTGCGACGGTTGCGCGTGAGTTATCGCTCGGACGATGCGTCAACACCGGGTGGCGGAAGACAAGCAGCGTTCACGCTCTTGCAGTCGCCATCTAAGCACGTCCGTGCAGCTACAAATAAGGTCGCGTCCGCTACACGAGCGAACGCCGAGCCTTGCACACAGATGCTTCACGGTTCGCGGACACGTTTTCAAGGTGTATCTGCGATCCGACTGAGGTCCCGGCCAGCAGCAAGGTGCAGCAGCCACTGGGCGCGAGATAGGACGTGTTTCTTTTGGGGATTACCAGATATCGTCACTGCACGGACGAGCAGCACGACTGGTGACACCGCCGGAACGATCAGGACGCCGTCGTTGTTTTCGCCCCTGTACTCCTTGCGATAAAGCTGCGAGTAGTTGCGCTTTGTACGGTTGCGCGAAGAGAGCCTTCGGCGTCCCGGTGAACACAAATCAAGCCCATCTTCTGTATACAACAGAAGTTATTGCGAGTCCTTCCGTAAGATTGCTTTTTCTTGGTCAAGTTGCTATTTCTTGGTCTTGGTCGCTCGCGAGCTAAATTTTGAGTACGCGCGCCGTTTCGCGGTCGTGCGTGCAATAAATCTAGAGCCTTGGAGTTAGTGGCACATACCCACTTTGGGGCTGTATAATTTTCGCACGCTTCTTATTCTGCTTCTCTTTCTTCACACAAGTCTACTAAAATATACTTGCTAGCAAGTGTGCCGGCTCCATTGTTGCCCAACCCCTTGCTATTACTCTCGTGGATCTTCTTCACACCATTATTTTATGAAACCGAATTTCTTCCGCTGACACTCTTTGATTTCAACAACGACTGTGGACTAGTTCAAGTGCCCGCGGTATTGCGAGACGTTTTAGCTCTTCCTCCACTTCCGCTTCCTTTGCCATGACCTTCCTTATTAAAAAAAATAATTAAGTCAGTGAAACCAAGATGACATCACTTCGAAAGGTCTTTACGATTCTTCATAGCCGTTCACTGAAAAGGTTCGTTGAAATATTTTTTAAGAATTTTGGCTATTGCTTGTTGGAGTTAATTTAGTCAATAGAGCGGGATGTCGCATCGTTATAGAATGGATAAAAGAAAGGGTAATCTGCTGGAGAAGAGAACAGAATTAGCTGACTTGCTTCTTTGGTTGCACTTAGTCTATAGCGTACATCTGTGAACCCGAAGAGAGAGCAGAGAGGAGGTATGTATGAATGACAGTTGTAATTCCACGCGCACAACTACATCATCTTATAAAGTATACGGACGATGCGTCGGATGTTTTAGCGAAGCTTACCGTTACAGCCCCGGCCAGATTTTGCGTACGCTGGCTACTTCATGACGCCTTTGCTACGTGCATGCATGGGCAGCGTAGATTAACCATAGTGTGCGTGCAAAGCTCGCGTATGGCTGTAGCAGAAATGCACTTCCGATGTGCTACAGCACCCTATTATAGTGGGCAGTTCGAGTGGTTCCCGGCCATGCCAGTCCTGCTGAAAATTTGACTCAATCTGGGAGCAGACGAGTTCTGCTGTGGGAATTGTACATCCAACGCAAGATTGTTACCACTCTAAGATCATCGCTTACCGATGCACCACGGATGGTTCAATACAGCATAGAACTATTCACTGCCACAGTTCGCGCTCGCTGTTTCTGCAGGCTGTCGGTAGTATTCTAATAATTGCAAACCCTGACGTTTCGACGCCACAGCTTGATTTCGTTCGCACTGCCGGTGGCGTGGGCTATAAAGCGGAGTCCGAAAAACGGAGAATAGGAAGATTCATAGTGTCGAAGAGTATGATAGCCTATCGCTTCGCCGGTTTTCTGCTCGACTGTGTCGAGCCAGTATGGCTTTCATTTTGCCGCACAGCTCGAGAAAAGCTGCGACGACGCGTCGTAGAGAACGAGCGAGAGCGAGCTGTCATCCGGTGGTCGCCGGGCGGTGAGTCGGCGCGAGCGAAGACAAAAACAGCGAGACGCACGGGCAAAAAAGGAGGCGCGCACACCGCCGCTGTTTGCCCCCGCGCGATGTCCAGTTGTCGAGAGCGCGCGCTATCTGGAAGGTCCAGGCGGCTCCGACTGCGTTGACACACGCGCACTCGCTGCCGGGCTCGTCACTGGGACCCGTTTTCCACTTGCTGTCCCTTTTTTTGTCTCTCGGCCGCCGCGAGTGGGGCATTTCTGCTTCCGCCGATAGAAGCGCCCAATTCAGCTCTCCGGGCTGGTGATGAAGCGTCATTGTTTTATTGTTCAACAAATGCCGGCCGACGTCCTTGCCGGGTGTCGCTCACCAGTCGCGGACCGTTTTTCAATCTCGGAATGCGGGCGCGCTGGCTGTCCAGGCGACGTCGATGATTGCGATTTCTTCTCGCCCGCCCAGGCAGCCAAGCAGATGGTGGCGGCCTTTGGCCGCCTCGGATACAAGCCGGGGCTGCTGTACGCTGATAGGGCGGCCGTCCGCGTCTCGCGCCCCGTTTGCCTCCTGGCGGACGCTGCTGTTCTCGACGATGGCCCGCGACTATGGGCCAGCAGTCGAAAGCTCTCTATGCGCGTGCCGCTTGTATCGGAAGAGGCACTGAACTGGACACCGCGTTGGGTGAACGTGGTGCTGGACCCAGCTGCTTAGCCTATAGTCGAAGCGCTCAAGGCGATGTTATACAGTGATTGTCTGAACAGAAATTTGTTTTCTGGTCTGCCCCTCTGTTCGAAACAGGACAACTTGTATGTCTTCATTGTACACGTTTTATGTTGGTTACCTGTTGGCAAGCGGTTCTTCTGATCCGGTTCTTAGTCGCACTCTGTGCGGGTACCATGTGCAAATAATAATAATAATAAAGAAATAGATAGTTTAACCTTATGCGTTGTCGGTAAAAGCTCTCGACGTGCACACCACGTGCTCGCAAACTTGCTGTTCTAATGATACGGCACTGCGCAGCTAGTTCCTCTCTCTCGATATCTCCCGGCAGTTATTCACCACGTTCAAATTGTCCCTTCGAACATGACGAAGCTTGCGCTTCTTGGCGATTCATTATTGTGTCATCACGAGCAACTTTGCGTCATGCATCGACAGCACGAAAGCTTCTACAGCCTTTCCTACGAGCCTCGTGCTGTGCACAGTGACCAGAGAATGATTTTCGATTTTCGCCATCCCTAAGAGGAAACGAATAAACAAAGTTGCCAGGGGCTAATCACAGTTGTCAACTTCTCCCGCAAGAGGGAGGAAAGAAAAAGAAGAAAGCTGCTCGGCAGCGCTCTTCAGAAGCGAGTGCATGATGTCATGCGACTAGTCTGATCCACGGGCGCGGCTTAAATCAACGTCCTTCTTCTTTATATTTTTTCCCCCGAAACGTCAGCACCGTGGGTTCAGTGCTTGCGAGTGCTGACTGTCCCGATCCCTAATCTTCATCCGCTCTGCTTATCCTACGGCGCGCGCGCTCGCACGCCAGTCGGGCGCATCCACCCGTCTTATTTACAAAGCCATTAATTTTATCACCCCTTCCCCATTCTGTTTTCTTCTTGCCCGTCGGCACTGTGGTCGATGCCGTTTCGTGGTCGTCCTATTAGTTGTTGTTGCTGCGTTCGCTTCTTCAATATACTCGCGGCTATTAATGTTGCGGGCGGGACGCGGTCTCTGCGGCCTCCGGGTGAGGCAGCTGCTCTTGCTGGTGCCGTCAGATGTCAGCGCCGGCGGCTTGCCTTCAATGCAAGGGGCGCCCAAATCAAAAGCCGTTTATCTCTGCAGAGCCAACGCGCCGAGACGAAGACAAAAATTTCCGGACGCGGTTCGCTCGCTCCTGCATCCTTTCGTTCGTGCTAATCTGCTTACTTATGCGGCGAGCACGGCGTTCTTGCACTGCGATCGCCGTTAGAGCAAGGATGGCGTTTGTGCGTGTGCACTTATGTATATCTCGCGGAAGCCACGCCGAACTTTGTCATTTTTCGCGGGCTACCGTGACTAACTATTTCGGCTTCGCAGTGGCCACGAAACAAAACTAAAACGCCCTGTGTTTTTGACGCGTCTTATTTTATCGGGCGGTCTTCAGAGCTACTCTGCGACAAGAGTGCAAACTTGGCGCCACTTTCGCGCTTTGCGTGCGCTGTTTCGGCTTTCTTTTTTATTATCATGTTCGGCTCTTTCGTTGACAGGAAATAAAGGAAATGCGAGCACCGATAAACTGTTCTCCGAGGTGTGCCTTGTTGAGAAGAGGAAAAAGAAATAAACAAGCTGCGCGATTTTTCTAGCGAAAAGAAAAGGGTGGTACGCAGTATGCGTGCTGCCGGAGATCAATCGCCGAGGTCGTCCGCGGTTGGCTTGCAGCAAATGGGATTAATTAATAACCTCTACGAGCTCCGGAGATGCACTCTGCATAAAGTGTGGAAGCGAGGGAAGGGGGGCTCGTCGTGATACCAGAGGGAAGTTAATTACATTTTGCTCAACCAGATCCCGTTCCGGGTGTGTGTGCGTTTCGGCGCGAACAGCACCCCGTGCTTGGCTGGGCGAATTGAATTGGCCAGGTATGAAGAAGAAAAAAAGAAAAAGTATAATGCCAACCGGCTGCCCGGTCTCTCAAAGACGGCTTGTGGAGAGCCGTGCAGGTTCGAAACGTCCAAAAGCCGCGCGCTGCTCGTCGTGCATCATTACACGGAGATGTGGTTCTTGCTGCAGCGGCTGCGGTCGGAAGTGAGAGGGGCGACGAAAAATCGGGAGAGCGAGGACGAGGCCCAGCCACAGATACGTTAGGTTGCGCGCCAGAGGCGAGTTGCTCTACGAATGTTAGCGCCAAGACAAAGGCGCTTTCGCCTTTCCCCGTGCCCTCGACCGGGGGCTCGAATTTCATGGACACCTCCGCGGGCGTGTTATTTACTTTGCCGTACGTGTTCGCGTCTAATGATGTTGCGAGCGACTACGATGTTTTCCGTTTTGTGCGTTTTCTTTCTTTTTTCGGCAGCGACAGGATCCGTGTCTGTGTCACCCCTTCCCTGTCCTTTCGCATCGGCCCTGCGCTTCAGAGCTTGTCGACTTGCTTTGCTGTTTCCTCGGGGTCGCGCTTTCACTTGAACTTTTCTTTTGTTTTCTTTCTTTTATTTTTTTGTTACTTTTGCGCACGAAAAACAAAGCAGGCGTCGTGGAAAGTTGGGCGCAGGCGCGCCGACTCGTTTCCTTCGCTTATCGCGCGCACCGGGGACATATTTGCTCGGAAGCGAATGAGGTTATAGGCCGCGCTGTCGCTGCGGGGCGCGAGAATAATTCCGGTCGGGTTGGAGCGGGTTTGCGTTCTCCCGTGACCAGGCTTTGGCAAAGGCTGTTTTGTTGGGCTTTCATTGCCGACGCGGTTCACGTTGCGCACCGTCCGCATTTTCGCCCGATCGGGCTTTTTTTTTTTTTTTTGCATGCGCGTGCGCGCACTTTTTTTTTTTTTTCTCCTCTCTCTGTCTCGGCATCCGCGCCCGGGTGCACCTCTTTTTGAGCGTCGCTTTTGCACGGAAGCTCCGATTGCGCGTTGTCCGTCGCCCAGAAGAGGAAATAACAGCGGAGGCCACGCGATTGACGTTTCATTAGCGGATTAATTAATCAGAATCAAGGCTCCATAAATTAACTCTCGACGCCCCTTGGTCGTGCCCCCTAGCGCGGCAGCTTGGACGTGTCTCTTCCGATTAATGCAGCCGTTGCGCTTTCGTTTGCGCGGTGCTGGTCGCGATCGTTGCTGTTCGCGCTCCGAACCGCCGGCCGTGTGTATCTCGGTCTCGTGCGGTACACCTCCTTGTTGATTGCCCGTGCGCGTTCTTCGTTTCTTCTGTTTTTTTTTTTCGTGCTCGTAAAAACAAAGAAGGCTGGAGGGGAAGCCGGGCGCGCAGACGTTCCCAGCACCGAGAGTTCGCGCCGTGTGCGCGCCACGCAAAAAAACTTTACTGTGGCCACGCGAGGTTACAGTTCCGGGCGCGGCTTATTTATCTGAGGCATCGAGCGCGACGCTCCTTTGTGTTTGGCGCCAAGCCCAGCGGTTTCTCGATAACTCTGACGGCGTCGGGTTCCGCCGCATGCGCCCGTGTGGGAGTGCGCAGGGCACGGCGCATCCGGTTGCAACCGCAAATGATGAACACGCGCGCGCTGTCATCCCTCTGGCAGAGTTTCGGTGGCGTCACCTCCCCTCCGACCCCCGTTGCTTTTCGGTGGCTCTGCGCGGCGCAGATCCGCTCGCTGGTTGGACCGGGTCCCGGAAATTGACAACTTTCCCTTTGGTCTCGCGTGACGCGAGGCTCGCACCTGTCTGCTGGCGAGCCAACCGCGTTGTCTCTCGCGGTGCATATGCTAAGCGTCTCGCACGCCCCGACTTTCCCGAGTCGGGAGCCGAAGGCGCGCGAAAAAACTTGCGGTTCGCCATTCTGTCATCACGTCCTCTTCACGCGCTGCTCTGATAAATGCGGAACCTTCGAGAGATTGGGTTTGGCTTAACAACTTAGCAAATCAACGCTGTGAGGCGCTATTACCTGTTTCATTATACGTCAATGCGGCGGGAGATGTTCCCACCTAACGGCCAGACCAGGCACGTATACCCAGGATTTCTTTTCGGGGGGGGGCCCACCAACTCCACCACCACCACCACCACCACCACCACCACCACCACCACCACCATCATCATCATCATCATCATCATCATCATCATCATCATCATCATCCTGTTTTATGTCCACTGCAGGACGAAGGCCTCTCCCTGCGATCTCCCTTTAGCCCTGTCCTGAGCCAACCGATACCAACTAGCGCCCGCGAATTTCCTAATTTCATCGCTCCACTTAGTGTTTTGTCGTCCTCGATTGCGTTTTCCTTCTCTTGGTACCCATTCTGTAACCCTAATAGTCCAAAGGTTATTTAACCGGCGCATTACATGACCTGCCCAGCTACATTTTGTCATCTTGATGTCAATTAGAATATCGTCTATACCCGTTCGCTCTCTGATCCAAACCGCTCTCTTTCTCTCTCTTAACGTTATGCCTAGCAATCTTCGTTCGATCGCTCTTTGCGCGGTCCTTAACTCATTCTCAAGTCTCTGCCCCCTATGTCAGCACTGGCAAAATGCACTGATTGCACACCTTACTTTTCAATAATAATGGTAAGCTTCCAATCAGGAGCTGGCAATGTCTGCCGTATGCGATCCAACCTATTTTTATTCTTCTGTGAATTTCCTTCTCATGATCAGGGTTCCCTGTGATTAATTGACCTAGGTAAACGCACTCCTTCACAGTCTCTAGTGGCCGACTGGCGATCCTTGTCTTGTCTTGTCTTGTGTCCCAGACAGTGGCGCGTACCCACTATGGGGGATTGGCCAAGAAGCAGGCGGTTTTCCGTATGGTTAGAAGTAGAGAGAAACTAGATTTGTGTAGTGGAGCGTGGGATGATAGTACTGTAATTTAGAAGTGTAATTAAATCCTGATCTCTTGTTCCTTTGCCCGGCTATTTATCATTATCGTCATCTTCTGCATAATAATATTCAACCCCACTCTTACACTCTCTCTGTTAAGGTCTCCAATCATTTGTTGAAACTCGTCTGCATTGTTGTTGAATAGAACAATGTCATCGGCAAACCGAAGGTTGCTGAGATATTTGCCGTTGATCTTTATTTACTCCTAAGCCTTCCCAGTTTAATAGCTTGAATTCTTCTGAGCACGCAGTGAATAGCTTTGGAGAAATTGTGTCTCCCTGTCTGACCCATTTCCCTATAGGTATCTCCCTGCTTTTCTTGTGTAGAATTAAGGTAGCTGTAGAACCTCTGTATATATTCTTACGCGAAGGACGAGCCAGCAAGACGAGAAACTATTTACCATAGAGTTTCATATTAGTATACCTAGAGGCAAATCTGGCGCTGCGATCGTTCAACCATCATGGGAATGATGGGAAGTACAGGCTTCGGATTGGCATTCTATTGGCTGGCAAAGTAGTCTACAAGTATTTTTTTGGCAGTTTTGGTTTCGCTCCAAGCGCAATTGCTATAACCTGTAGTGGGACAGTGCAACGCAAAGCTCTCTGCTTTTGTTATGTTGCTCGGAGTGGCGATAGCACGCTGGGCCAGCGACTGGGACGATGCTTGTGTCGCGGTGTGGCGTCGAAGCCGTGACGAGAAAGCTGCGGCATCGTAAACGTTGAAATAACATATTTTGAGCGTTTGGACCTTGGTTTGTTAAGTGTGTTAGGTTGGCACTGTAGCGTTACGTGCTTTATGAAACTTCAGAATAGGACAAAGAAGGCACTACTGATACAAGACATATACAGTTGTACTTCTTGTGGCTTGACAGTCAAATTTTACTGAGGGCTTCATTATGTGCTCATTGAAATGCGTGTTTTAGGACTTTGAGAACACAAACTTACTTGTGGTAGGAAAGATAGCTGCTTCCTAGGTGTAGTCAAGTGTCGCACAATGGGTACTCGCAAAGCCACGCTGTAACGCTTCGGAAGCGGTACGCCAATATAAAATATGATGAAGCATACTCGTAGGAGGCCACTAGCGTCCTAGCTAGCACTGCAGCAGATGTGCTTAAAAGTACTTGAAAACGTTCAGCAATCGTGACAGCCGACGCAACCTTTCAAAAGAGCGAGAGAGTTCGCAAGTGCCTGTCGTCTGCGAGAAAAGTCTCGCGTTTCCAGCGAACAGGCGTCGTAGCAGACGACACTTCTAGCGTTCCTCTCAAGGGCGCAACGCTTTGTCACAATACAACATTTTATTTCCAGAAATACTTAATGAGTATTTTTATATAAGTACATGCACGGTTGTTTTGCTGTTGTAAAAATGAATAAATAATTATTCTTTGACGTTAAATTGGGAACAGACTCGCACAAGTATGCATACCCTGGTGTGTCCTGGTGACAAACCATAGTAAACCATGCTTCCATCTCAAAGTCATACAAAGTTTATGTAGCGTGTTGTACATTATATAACATACTGCAGAAATAGAATTAGATTTTACGCTATAATATTTGAGTACAGTTTTGTTTACTGCGCCAGAAGCAAACGCCAGTAGTCTAAAGACCGAAGTCAATCCGAAGCCTGTACTTCCCATCATTCCCATGTAGGTTGAGGCAACGCTTATGAGAACCCCCGTAGACACTAGCGCCACATTTCCCTCTAGGGTATTTATTTAGAAACTCTATGCTATTTACAGATTATATTTACAACAACGGTTGCAGCACTGACCGGTTAGATTCACAGCGCGAGCCCAGTTCGTTCTTCCTCCTCTTTTCTGGAGTGATGACGCCCACGCACCTCGTTCAAACAAACAAATACCACACGCATGTAGCAATATTTTTCAAGCTTTTTACGTAAGCGTTCTGTAGTGCCTCTAGACTGCTGGTATCTCTACTGAATCAAATGCACTTTCGTAATCTATATAAGCCACATAGAGAGGCTCATTGTACTCTGCAGATTTCGCGATAACTTGATTGATGACATGGATGTGATCCATTGTAAGGTATCTCTTCCTGAAGCCAGCCTGTTCCCTTGGTTGACAAAATCCAGTGTTTCCCTTATTCTATTGGAGATTATTTTGGTAAATATCTTATACAATACTGGAAGCAAGCTAATGGTCCTATAATTTTTCAATTCTTTAACGTCTTCTTTTTTTGTGGATTAGTATAATGTCTGCATTCTTCCAGTTTTCTGGGACCCTCGCAGTTGATATACACTTCGTATAAAGAGCCGCCAGTTTTCCAAGCATTATGTCTCCTCCATCTTTGATTAAATTGACTGTTATTCCACCTTCTCCTCCCGCTCTTCATCGTTTCATGTCTTGCAGCGCCCTTCTGACCACATCGCTAGTTATAGGAGAGTTTCTGTATCCTGTTCATTACTGTTTCTAAGTGAGGTATCGTGACTCCTCTGGGTACTGTGTACAGGTCAGCTTAGAATTTTTCCGCTGCTTTTACTGTATCTTCGAGATTGCTTATGATATTATCCCTTTTATCTTTTAGTGCATACATCATGGTTTGTCCTATGCCAGGTTTCTTTTTTACTGATTTCAGGCTGCGTTCATTTTTTTACGGCTTCTTCAGTCTTTCACATGTTATAGTTTCGAATAGCAGTTATTTTCGCCTTGTGGATCAGTTTTGACAGTTCCGCGAATTACGTAACGCTGTGCGGCCGCCAGTCCCACACAACCACGTAGAGCGCAGGACTCTGCGATTCTAGATGTACTGCGCTCACCGAGAAAGGTTAGAAAAACACCCACATAAGCACAGCAGAGAAGTGGCCACGTGAGGCGGTTCGACCGATAACTGTAGAAGCGTCATTCAAAGCAAGTAATTATTCTCCACTTCCGGCGGTGTTTTCTCTACTTCCTTTTTAAATAAAAAGATGTTGATCCATAAATATTCTCATAAACAAAGGTTAACATTTTTATCATTCGCTTTTGCTTGCAGTTTGGTTGTTGCGTTGGCTCTCTCCCTTAGTAGATCGCTTAATTTTTCAACTCCTTGCGATTTTTGTTTCCGGTTTCCAATTTTGCACGAAAAGTGCTATACAATTAAGGAAAAACAGACGAGGTAACTGGCGACAGCCATCTTGCTTATGGGTTTAAGGGTTATTGCAGGGTTTCATGATGGACGCTCTTTCACATCATTTTATTTCCCACCTTATCTAACCCATATCACGTGTGTATGGTTCCGGGCATCTGCCAGCGTCGCGGCGAGCCGTAACTCAAAGAAATAATGAAGCAAAGGGAAAAGTTCCACGCAATTGGTGTTTTCTCCGGCCGCAACTCGTTCCATGAGAGTACAGATCAGCTGAGTAACAGCCGCATCCCTCTCCTGGTCCCAGGATCAGTCTAAACAAACAAGGTTGAACTAACAAAAGCAACAGCTATGCGCGTGACGGTTGAATAGATGGTGACAACTGAGCGCATCTCGAGTTATCCGCGTGGGTGCGGAATCTACGAGAAAACTGTCCTTCACATTACAAGAGATGCCGATAACTACCGCCATCTAAAAGGAGTGAAAAAGGCAGCATAAGGCTGGCCGATGAACAGCTGCCAAGTCTCAACATTAATCTGGCGGCGCTTTAGGAATGTGTGAGGAGTGGTGGCGTGGTTGGGGAGGGGGGTATGCCACTTGATTTCGGGGGGGGGGCCCGGGCCCCCCCGGGCCCCCCCCTGGGTGCGTGCCTGGGCCAGACAAAGATTATCGGCAACACTGGGCTTTGCTACTACACCTGCCGACCGGCCCCACTACAACATCTAGATAATACGAGGCCTGCTCGCTCCTCCGTGCCGTCAGCGCCGAGGGTCCATGAGATCCGCGGACCTTCCACCTTCATTTAATTTAAAAGCAGTCAGCCTTAACAAAATTATGTAGGTAGAGAAAAAGAGAGATGCTGTATTCAATAAAAATCTGGATATGTTTGCCAGGGTGACGGCCTGGCATGCCTACGCGATGCTTATACGCAATGATTTTTTTAAAAAAGATGGCACATACACCCACTGACACGCATACAACAATGCTGTCGGGCACATTGAATAATACCGTCAGCTGTGCGCTCTGGCAAAATCGAATGCTTGGAATCGGGAATAATGATATCGATAAGAAAATCCTGAAGGCACTGCGCGTCAGACGTCGCAAAATAAGGGCGATCTATTTATTTAAAACGTTTACACCTTTCTTTAGCGTGTGCGTCTGTTTCGACGTCGGGAGTGCGTAAAGATTTCTAGCAATTTCGCTTTAAAATGGTGGCATGCTTTCGCGTGCTCCGTTCCTCCACCGGCGACTTCATTTTTTCCACCTTAATCACATTTAATGCCACTAAATCCGATCGACGGCGAGCCCGGTGACTGTCCTATAATCGTCCTTGTACGCTTGGTCTTACCAGAGTACTTGCCAGTATGAAAAGGCTCTGGTCTTACATTTCGCCCTACTTTTCGGTCATGCCAACCGCTAGCTTCGCTCTCTCTTTCATGATCGAGGATTGGTAGATCACAGAAGAATCTGCCAGCATGCGAAAGATAGGTGGTAGTTTAGGGAAGATGCGGGATGATAACGTTTTGACGGGTGTTCGAAGCAACCCACGCATCCAACTTCATGCGCTGGCTACGCTAACGATGTCAATGCCCCTGTCTTTTATCGTCTGTGATAACGACACTGCACGCAAGTCGAGACATTACTTATTGCAGGGCTGCTTTCCCGAAGGGTTTTTCGCTGGCGGCAATACTTTTTTTTCGTCGTCTGGCAGGTGCACTTTTTTTTCCCCCTTTGCGTTCTGATCAGAGGCGTGCGCGTAGTGGTGCACGTCAGATCGCGGTACGGTGACGCACATGAAATGCGCGTTTGTTAGTCTTTCGACGCCTATTGAAGCAGACGCTGACATTGTGTGAAAATTATCTAAATTCTCGGGTTCTTAATTATTTCCTGGGCGCGCGCACGCGCTTGGCGGCATACTTATGACGACAGTTTGCGCAGGCATTGGCTAGTCTTCCCGTTAGAAGGAATCGAATTTTCGCTTCTTGCTTTCCCTGATGGCCATCACGTAAAAGTAGATAGAGAAGGGCTGGCGTGCACAGTGCCATCAAAAGTAAAGCGTGGCCTGCCCTCTGCGCTTTAGAAAAGCGGATCGACCGATCGCTGCCACAGCGTCCTCGGACTCGCCCGATAACTCGCTCTCGCCCCGCGCGGAAGAAAGCCCGAGAGAAAGACAACCCCGACAGCTGCGGTGTCAGGCCGCCACGAACACGCCGAAAAAGAAATGGACGCGACGAGATATCCCGTGGCTTCGGTGTACACTCGCAGAAGCCGGGCTTCTGCGCGTGGGGCCTTTTGAGCGTTGCGTTGGGATGCGGCCGATAAATGCCGCGACGCCGCAGGCAGAACGCATTAGTCAGATTAGGCGCGGTGCTTTATGCAAATCGGCCTCTGGTCTCACTCGCCGTGCGCGCTGGGAAGAAAAGTGGTGGCCGCCGTTCTTAATGGACAAGCGTCGTCTTTCCCGCATGGCCGCGGTCACGTGCGCGAGCGATCCGGCGTCGGCATAATCGCCCAAGTCCCGGATACAAGACGCTCCTATATGTGGCAACGAAGCCGTAGGGCGAAAGTTTCTCTCGTTATCTCTGTCTCTTTGTTCTTCTCTCAAGTCAAACACTGCCATACCGGAGAGCTATAGCGGGCAGCAACTCCTTATCTCGCATCTCACGAACACGAAAAGGGTTGCAACCAGAGCTCGGGGTGTATGGTGTGGTCACTGCGTTTGGGATATTCATTGCGCAAAGCAGGCCGCGCACTCCACAAGACAAGCGCGGGCGTGTGGACTGCTGATCATTTAGATCGGCACCGCGCAGCTACTCCGCCTGCGCGCTTCTCGTGCTGCGTGTGCAACAGGGGCAGGGGGGGGGGGGGGGGGGCAGGTGCTCATCGGACAGAGATCGTGCACGGTAATCATTCGGGACCATTGTGCGGCCTTGTCTCGGGACAGCGCTCAAAATTGATCACTCGCGTGTACCTATAGTACGCTCGTATTTCTCTTTTGTACAGAAAGAAAGCGATTACTTCCCTTTATCGGCGTTTCGATTTTATGTGCCTTAACCAGTCATTTGCATGCGAAATATCACATATTAAGCTTGCCTTTAGGCTTGTAGTATTGACTAAAACCTGAATCGCGTACGTAAAGAAGATATTGTTGTTTTCAGAACGGTTAACGTTACAGCGATAATAATAGAAAACATATATGTGCGGAAAGTACTCCCCGCAACTGCGTATTCATAATAGGATCGAGGCTGGTATGAACGCTAAAAACAAATAAGATTCACTTAGTGCTCTCAATTTTAGGCGCGGACGGACTACATGCTGAGGCCTGTTTGATATATTCAGATTCCCATAAAGAAGCTTCTCTGCATGCGTAGCAAATGATGAGATTACTGGGTTTAGTTTTCGCATTACTGCATCAAATGTGTCCATTTGTTTGTCCGCACAGACGCTTGCTCTCTCTGCCATACGCGTATCTAACGCATGTGCCGTAAGCATTTCTATGCCTACCTAACGAGGATACCCGCCTGTCAGGTAAGACGATCGCTTCCACGATAGGGCCCGCAGCAGCGAGCGAATTGACCTTCGTGCTGCCTCTCGCGTCAACGCGAACTTAGTGGCGGGAACACAGCACACAGCGCACACGAAGCTATCACTACTCACCGCACTGTGTCCCCATCTCAAATCGCTCTCAAGATAGTGTCCACGTGGCCCGCCATATACGCAGCCGCCGCCGGAGTACGGTTGACCACGGTTGATAACGGTTAGACGCGGATTGACAAAGCGCTAAAGAGCGATAATGGCTTATAATGATCGGAACATCATCAGCGTACATGGCGCCGCCACCTGCAG
Source organism: Dermacentor albipictus (assembly GCF_038994185.2). Classification (NCBI taxonomy): domain Eukaryota; kingdom Metazoa; phylum Arthropoda; class Arachnida; order Ixodida; family Ixodidae; genus Dermacentor; species Dermacentor albipictus. Next base: position 156,115,103 of record NC_091821.1, read on the forward strand.
TACTTTGCTTGCGTCATCAATTCACCTTGCGCCGCCGTCCACAGCAATTCGTGTCGCCGCAGCGCTGTCGTTTACACTGGCCGAATGAAGTTTCGTAGCATTGATAATGACACCGAGCTGCGTGTAGATTAGCGAGTGGCACAATGCTTACGCATACTTATAAGGCAACTCCCAGGGGAGTTTCTGCGTGAATTATTTTTTTTCCATCTCTCATCGTGTATCAAGTCTAGAGTAGTATGTCAGACCTATAGCTAAACTAAGGTAATGTTGGAATAGAGGCCGCCACCATCCGTCGTGCTACCAACACCACACTACAGATTTCGTTATATTAGCCGCCAGCAACTCAGTTTTACGACGTCCTGTGTCTAGCGACTGCAATGTTACACACGATCCTCTTGTAATGCTTTATTTCCGCCTCCCGTTTGTAGCCGATTATCAAAGTATCAAAGCGCAAAAGTTCACTTGCGAGGTAAGATTACTTCTGCGTAGTGGGATATCCACATAATAAAAAGGCAGCTCAGGAACTGCTAAGGATGGTCGCGCGCAACCGCTAAGCAGTCATGCAGTTATACGCCTAAGGTAAATTGTATTCTGGTCATATATAGGAGGCTTAAGATTTTCTTTCCTTCTGCTGAGTGATCACACACCACCTCGTTCATGTGTCATGACATCACAAAGATTGCGGAAGGATCAACACATTGCTACAATGAATCGCTAATGCGCTGCGTTCAGCTGTCGCAACAACCGCTTCAGTTGTTTAAAACGCGCCAAATGTGTTACAGCGAAGCTGTATATGGCTAGGGTTCCGTGCATATTTGTTCTCCGTGAACAAAAGCATCATCATCAATGGCTCAAACCCCCGTGAGCAATCCTGCTCCCGTAAGCATGCAAAAAATGCAATGGCTCATAGCCCCGTAAGGCAGAGGCTACAAGCACTCGGCAAATTGAAGCGAACGGCGCTTAAATTCTTTCTAATCACGCATACAACATACAGAACAGCATGTAGAAAACTGTCATCGTAGCCTGGCTCATACCCCCGTAAGCAATCAAAAAATGCAATGACTCATAGTACCGTAAGGTTCATGGCTACTCACTTTGCGTGAATTAGCTGCGATGACACTACCCCTGTTGTAGTTGTCGGTGATTTCAATGTGGATGTGTCGGTACCGAAAAGAGAGCGGTTTACGCGTTCCGTGTTGCACACATATCCCTTGCGATGCCACACTGATCCGGCCCAACCCAACACCCAGCGGCCTACGTGCATCGATTTGACATTACCAAAGAATGTGATTGCAGTTGTGAGTGAAATAATGAGCACAGATCAAGACAATAAAAGAGTGGGCGTACCTTTCGTCACGATGACCACCCATCTAGACAATAAATGAGTTCGTATCTTTTTTCAAAATTATGCGTCACCTCTGTGTCGTGTGCCGCTTCGCTGGCCAACCACCTTCACAAAGTGGCATGGCTCATGATTTTTTCAAGAGAAGCTTGTATTGCCTCACCCGTGTCGGCGTCGGTGTTGCCGCACGAAAATAAAAACTACTTGTCGGGTTGCAAGACCACCACTCTAGCCGATTCAGCCACTGTCGGTTCATGATACGCGCCTTTAAAGCGGGGTTTTATATGCACGAATTCAAGGCGCGAGCCAATAGACAAGAAAACCATGGCCAGGCGGCGCTACTGCGACTCTTGACAGCGCCCCCAATGTGGAAGCGTCAAGCCGGGCGGTCGCGCCGTGGCGCAGTCTCCGCTTTGTTTACATTGTGTTGTCCGCGCTTTTCTTCGCTGCTCGTGCTCACGGCGCTCCGTTTTCGACGGCGGCAGATCGCCTGCTTGCGCAACAGCCATGCAAAGATTGCCGTGCGGTTTCAAGAAGGCTGCCGACGCCGACAGCTTTTTTTCGTGGCGGCAACCTCACGATAGGGGAGCGTCTGCTTCCGAACGTGTACGGCGTTGAACTAATTGTGGACGGTGATGTGAGAGTGAAAGCCAAGTGCGTGTCACAGGTGTCCGACAAGATCGTAGACGACGTCGAGTTAGAGGTACGCACTATGTTCAGAAATTTAGCCACATTTATTTCAATTACAACATAAGTCACACTGGCAGCAGGAACTTCTGTTGTCATACTACTCGATGACTGCAGATCCATTGGGCTGCTTCTTGACGGTTCCGTCACTTCACAAAGGCTTGTTCTGGAGTCTGTTTCACACGTGTCTTGCCGCTGCTCAAGAGCTGCGTCGCTGCAGTAGGAAAGCACATGTCCCGGTGGTGCTGACTGCTGAGAAGACTGTTGTGATTGCCATTGGTCTGTTTGGCGCCGCTTCCATCTGCATCGCATATGAATGAAACAGTATGTGTGCCTATTTGTTGTGGGGATTAAATTACTCCCAATAATATGTTTGCAAAGGTAACGTTCCTGTGATTGTGTGCATATATTATTCTACAAGAGTGCTACCACTACAAGTTACGATACTTGCACACTTAGATACTTAGAAAGCATGGGAAAACAACAAACATAACGCGCACGTCTCGAGCGGCTGCTTTCCGATCTGCTGCTTCCCGACGACCGCGGCTTGCATTAAATACGGTCTGCTACCACACAAAAGTAGCGCGCAGCCCCTTTCGTTACCTGCACAACTAGTAATTTAAGTTGCAGCGTTTGGAAAAGGGAAATAATTCTCTTGAGCTCGTCCATTCCGATCGCGAGGGAAGCCACAGTGCAATCAAATAAATTCGGAGGTTCTAAGTACCGAAACCATGCCAAAACCACGAAATCATTATGAGGCCCGCTGTAATGGGGAGTCTCGGGAATAATTTTAACCTCTGGGGGTTTTTTAACGTGCACAAAAATCAAAGCACGCGGTAACAAGGGTGTTCTTGCATTTTGGCCCTATCGAAATGCGGCCGCCGTGGCTGGGAATCGAGCACGCGTCGTAGAACTTAGCGGCGCAACACGCATGCATGTACCGCTAACAAACGGCGGATGCCACCACAATTCAACAACGCGACACGACTAAACAAACGGCCGTGCACTAAAAACAGGCATATGACTATTCCGCTTTCAAGATATTACACGCGAATGCGAAAGTATGAGACTTACTTGACTCGGCGCACGGCAGTTATCCATGCTTGTCGTCTGTCCTTCTCGTACCACTTCCCAGGAAATCTGTAGAACTTCACGGGCGGCGTAGGACCTTTCGTGTTTTCGAGGCTGATGTGGCAATCAACAACACATCAGTATTGCGTGCCACCTTTCCTGGCTGATGAGGTCGCACTCGGCGTCGCAAAAACCACGCGCACGAGCGCTCCGCTCCCGCCGTACAGAACACAGGCGCGCGCTAGCGCAGCGACGACCCTCCAAACTTCCATCGGTCCGCTAGGGGAGCATTCGGCGCTGGTGCCGCGCGGGCAAACTTTAGGTTGCCTCCTCTATCACGGGCGTCCTCTCCCTCCGGGGAGGGAAAGGGTGCGATAGCGTGCTCGCTCGCCTCACCGCCTGCCGTTTCCCGCCAGTTCAGGCAAGGTCGGTTCAGGCCGGGCAGTCAGATGCGAAAGGTCGCGTTTGGTTCGTTCTGCCGAAGAGCAGGAACGGCAGCGGGGAGCTGGCCGCGCGTTCGGCCGAAGAACAGGCGGCGTTTGATGAACGCCGTCGGGAACTCACTTGAGGAAGGGCTCGTCGTCGACGTGCCGACCTCGCCGTGAGGAAGCGCGAAGAGGCGTTACGACAACGAAGAGCCGCTCATCCCGAGCTTCGTCTGCACCCCTCTTCTCAGTAGTGGAACGGCGGTCAAATTTTTTTTTTGTAATAGATGGCGCAAGGTAGGATAAGTAATGCAATCAGGCCTAGGCGCAGATGAGTGTCTTGAAGAAGAAATCGCTGCACGTAGCTCTTGCAGCGTGAATGGGAGGTAGAGACGATCGTCCATTGTTGGAGGACCGCACCTGAGTATGCATATCTGCCACACAACGATAATCGTCAACTACCTTGCTTGCGTTTCCTTTCTTGAAAACGCCGCACCCGCTACTTTCTTGTCGAGAATGCTCTGTCATGCTGATAACGCGCGTGCCGTCCGTGACTTGGAAGTACCGGGCTCGCAGCGTTAAAGGGCCCCTGAAACGGTTCGGACAAATTTTGTAGGCGCGTAGGGTACAGCTTAAGTAGAACATTCGCACCACAATTTAAGTGAAGCGTTACGTATTAATGGAGCTGCAAGCGATTAGAAGTTACCCTCCTCCCTAGCTATGCTTTTCCTCCTCAACTCGCTCGCCGAGTGAGCGGCGCTAAGCTCCGCCTTCACTGGTTCAGCGTCACGATGCGACGTCACATCGCTCACTTCCGGTTGTTTAGGAGCACGCCCCCGCCCGCGCGAGACCTCTCCGCTAGCCGCTTGGCCGTCGACCGAGAGCTATCGAAGCAGCGTGCGTTGCGAGCATTCTGTCGTAGCGCCGAACGTGTCCGGTACTCCGCTAAAAACAGGCAAGCTGGTCATTTCGGCAAATGACTGCAGGCATAAACTCAAGCTGATGAAGGAACTTTAGCGTAGACGTACGTGAGCAGCCTGATCGGTCTGCACGGTCCAGACACTTGCTGGCGCAGCGCTTAACCAGTCAAACAAAGCGTTAATATTGCTCTAACCAAGTGTAAAGTATTTTAAACATTTATAAATCAACGTGTTGATGATTACACTCCTGCGAAAAATACACACCAGCAGCAAAGAATACACTTCGTTGCTGCTACTGTGTATGGTTGAGCTCTGTGCCACCAGGAGGCTGCACCGTGCAGACCGCTCACATTTGCCCTTCTGCTCATCTCGTGTCTCATCCCGGCACAGTCAAGCGGCCAGACCCTGTCCCCTTGCGCTTGCGTTTGCCCTAATACTGGACTCGCGGTTTGCAGGTCGCTAGGTTTGCAGTCCACAAGGCAACAAAGTCGAATCATAGTGCTCGCGAAAAGACTGAGACCGACTCTGACCGCGGAGCTCTCTTCAAAATGGAGTACGTTGTAACACAAGCAGACGACACTTGCTGTGTGCCGGAAGTGCTGAAGTGTACTAAAAAACTATTCTTATGTATTCTCTTTAAGTTATTTTCTTTTTACAAAAACAAAGTAACTAACATTCCAACTATTACGAGCATCATTTGTTCACCAAAAAGTTGGAAAAATTATCGACCACGCGTCCGGCGTGCCCGCGACCGGGCCGGTGGGCTAGACCTGCCGGTCCCGACGTGGGACTAGCCGGGTGCGCGACGAGTTCGCGTCCTCGCCGGACCTACAATAAATGTTTCTTCTTCTTCTTCATCGACCACGCGCCCTGGTCAGCCAATCAGATAGCTCGCCCATGTGACGTAATATGGGTTATTTGCATCATATGGGTAGGGGCGGCTTAAAATTCCGCCGAGCAGTGCGCTGCGATCGGCAGCGATGGGTATTTTTAAAACCTTATAATAAATTACACGCTTTACGCAGAGCACTTAGATGCATCAATTAATGATCAGAAGAACCTACTCTAACGACTCAGTACGTTTGTAGAAAATCGCCAAAATCGTTTCAGGGTCCCTTTAAAGAAAGGAAATGCGGACAAGACAGATGACGCGGCTCAAAGGGTGTAAATTTATCTTAAAGGGACACTAAAGCGAAACAGTAAATCAGTTTAGACTAATGAAGGACATTTTGAAAACCCTGCAGGGAGTCATTTAAAAAAAAAATTGTTTGATTATTAGATGAGAAAATGAAAGTCGAAGTATCAGTATTTGAATTTAGCGCCTAAACCCCAGTGCCGGTACGTCACCGTTACGTCAGGGATTCCAAAGTATGTTTTCGCATTTGGGCTGCGTTGGCTGAGTAAAGGTTCCCGAAACTTGCCATGTTTAATATTTGGTTCCTTTAGAACACAATGTAGTCAATCTGTACCGCTATATATAATTAGTAGGCCCTAGAAGATGCCATCAAAAATCTAAGACGTCACAGCCACTAGGTGCGGGAACTTAAGTAGGCGTCGCCACCCGTATTTCGTTCTCGCACTTTTTCTGGCTTACCAAACGCCTTATCGTTGTAAGAGTGCCGTTTTTGGTGTTGTAGAAACGTAATTTACTGACGCAGAAGAAATCATTTTTCGCTTCAGTGTCCCTTTAAGAGTGTACTTTGAGGTCTTGTAGATACATAAGGCCGTCACTACACTAAACAATTCTTCGAGGTCACATGAAGTTTTTTCAAGTGCAAGTGTTATTAAAGATTATATATATATGAAATCTTGAAGGAAGGACAGGCGTATATGGCATATAGTGAGAAGCTCTATGGGGTTCGGAAAGCTGGTCGTACCCCTTCCCCAGAAGTATTGAAACTTTGCGCCTCCCTTAATCGCGTACGACGCTTTCAACCGGCAAAAACATAGCCTTTCAGACCCGCATGTTAAATAGAGAGGGCGGCACCCCATTAGCTGTGGATTTGGACACCACCTATGCCTTATTGAAACCTTATTTAGTTCCGCCGATTTCGAAGCAAGGCGAGTAGTGCCAAGCACGGCCAAGTCAGATATGCGGTTGGCGACAAGTGACGAAACCGAAACTGCTACAAACATGGTAACATGGCTACTTGACGACTTCATTCTACAAAGATTTGTTATCTTCGTCGCGGGATGTTTGTATGCATAACGGTGGTATGTATTGTTGATCAGTTGATAATTGCAACTGCCGTGACCAGCGTTCTTCAAATGTACCCTTGGACATTAAGAAGTGTATTTCATTTTCTTCGGGAAATATTTAAGGTATGGTCATAATCTCTCTTTGACAAGTGAATTCGCGGCCTTTCTTGCCGATTGTGCGTTTTTACTTCACCCACTATGAGCTGCACTATGACATAGTTGCTGTACACATCCGACCTAAGCGTTGCACTGATTTGCGCCGCTCTCTATTTTGAAACCCACGGCTGCGTGTGAGGGCACAGCTGGCTCTCTCTGATATGACTGCGCCTCATAAAAGATCTCAGAAACTTCAAGTGGGCAACGAACAATTTCGCGGTGTCACCTTCGCGATGAGATGGTAATGATACATCCGCATCTTTTCAACAACTTTTAACTACCTGTAGATTGTGCCAGATACCTTACTTTTAAGCTTCGACCCGAAAAAGCTTGCACGGTTTGCCACACCACATGTTAAGCTTTTACCTTTATTATCACTGCCCCTGAACTTGTTTCCTATCTGTTAGATTAACAACTCGACTATCAGTACCGCCTGCCGAGATATATCAGTATGCGCTGTCGAAAGATAACAGATAGCTCGCTGATAACTGTGCTTTTAAGGGGAAATTGTGTGCAAAAAGATAAGCCGTGCAAGTCAGAGAGCAGAGTCGTGTGGTACCCATGCCCAGGAAGCTTGCCCAGCTCTTTAGCTTGCATAGAAGCTATATGTTTCGATTAATGTGTCATACTCATCACAGGTGTCAATGTTATTTTTTATTGCTGTATGTGTTCTACTGTAGACGTGGGCACCAAAGTGCAGAGGGTGAAGGCATACCAGCCTCTCAGGTGTGGTACCATCATTCACTCCATAGGAAAAGCGGAGGAGGAGCTTGAGGAGTTGGCCGAGTCCCTGCAGCTACCTTCAGAGGTGCTTGCCCTGCGTGAAGGCAGCGAGCCATCTCCCGAGCTGAGCATCTACGCCAGGGTCATGCTGCGTGGAGGCACGCTCTTTGGGCCTTACGCTGCCCACCTGGTCAAGGACCCTGGCCAGTCTGTCAGTGCTGCTCACATCACCGTGAGTAGCTGTGCTTGCTTAGTTCACTGAGGTTTAGGAGCCATTTGGTTCAATCAACCTCCTTTGCTCACTATTGGGGTTTTTGACAAACCTATGGTTTATATAATTTTGCCACCTCACAGTGTGTATGCTAAGCATTACCTCACATACATATGCACAATGCCATTTACCACCTTTAAATGTGATACAGCTGAATGCTCGAGCCAGTCTAAAGTAACATGCAGGTTTGGGCAAGTTGATGGTTGTAGACCTTTTATTATAATCTAGCACACAACAAGAGACAAAGAACATGGAATAAAGAAATTACGTATGTTGTTTCATTTTCTTTCAAGCCCTTTTTTCTCATTTGTAGTTAAATGAAGAAATAGATGATGTCATGCTTACACTGCCGTAGGGCTATCAACAGATGCTTACTTGAACTGGGAGGGAAAAAAAGGGCATTTAAATGCTCTTGCACAGAATGGGGCTTAGTAAGACATTTTTCTTGAGGGAGGGAGGTGAAATGTACTGTGGTGTGACTATCAACTGAACTGGAGGACCAGGGATGTCAATGCAGTTTGCAATCCCTCTCCCTTCACAATACTCCTGAAAATTGCTTACCGTAATGCTTGGCTACTGGTGCGCCAAGTGAAAAAATGCAACACTAAGGCTGCAGATCTGATGCAAATATACAGGCGGGGACAAAATAATAATGGATCTGCAAGCCTGCGCCGAATTGCATTTTTGCACCCTATGACAAAGCAAACACCTGGTGTCGAGACCTGACATTGTGCATGCACATCCCTTCAAGCCTATGTACCTGCCAATGTACCCACTTCTAGCCCGCTCGCTGTCAGAGTTGTGATGATTGAAGAAAATTGCGCTAGGAGAGTGGTGTCTATATCAGCCAGTGAAGAGTGTGGTGCATTGTCACACATCACAATGGCCGAAACAGACACCGCTTTCCTAGCGTAATCTTCTACAATCATCACGATTCAGACAGCAGGCTGGCGAGAAGTGGACATATTGGCAGGTAGGAGAGCTTGAAAGGGCACAAGAATACAGTTCGGCATGCGCTTTCGGATCCCGTATTATTTTGTCCCTGCCTGTACACAAAACTCTGCACAGATCTTAGTCATATTTGCAATTAAATATATGATTGCTGTAGAGACTATATTTTCAAAATCGAGGATGCTCATAGATTGCTCGTATTTCGTAATGTTTGATGAATGGCTAATGAGTGCATCACTTCTGCACACACATGTGTGTGTTATTGTCAAACGTACACATAGCATTATTAGTTTAATGCCAAATGTCGTTGCTGAGGAGATATTATAATTTGAGTTTGTTTTGCAAACTTTTCCATTTGTGTAAGTTTATTGTATTTTCTCATATGCATTTTTTTTTCATTCATTTATTAATTCATTCAATCATTGTTTCGGTAAAAAAGTTGCACATATAAGGCATCAGGAAGGCTGTATTGAAAATCTGTAGAAAAGCTTTTGTTATTTGGGAGGATAAATGGTTTTGGCTGTCTGGCATGCAGATACAGAGCAAAGAGGGCAGTGCCACCTACCTGAAACTGAAGGAGGCAGCTGGTAGCTGGCTGAAAACACTGCGGCTTGTCCAGGAGAAAGAAAGTGCTAATGCAAGCCTTTCTCTTGAAGGTCAGTCATTTTTGGCATCTTGTTCGTTATTTGTTTTGTTCTTAAACAGACTACGCACCGGAAGTAGCAGGTGGATTAGTTTGAGCACTAAATTTTGAAGCACTAAAATTTTACCTTCTATTAAATGTTAGCCTATTTGCATTAATTAGTATCGGTAATTTAATGTCGTCTGGCACACAAGCACTCCACTGCAAGCGAATGCTGGTACTGGACACTTGTGTTTGAGATTCTGTTCAGCTGCCTTTAAGTGATATTAAGGTGCAGTGCCATCAAACCAGGAAAGCTATGAGCAGGGTATGGCAAAATGAACAACACTTGTGATGAAATAGGTTCACACTGTTACTTGTAACCACTCCAGAATATGTAACTGGATATACTGTCGTTGCTCTGTTCTTCTCTGTCATGCTTCTTATTAGTTTAAGGTGGAAGTCAATTTTTTTTTTCCCCTTTCATTGATTCAAGAGTGCCACTGCAGATATTTTAGTAATGGGCTTGCCCACACTGCATACTTATGGCGAAAACTGAGGCTCAATGTCCAGTTTTTCATCCAGGACACCTCAGAAAGGCAAACTTCTTCATAGGCTAATTTTTGTGTTTGGAGCGTGCCGTAGACGCATCGCGGTGGCTTAGTGGCTATGCCCGTCTGTTGATGAGCACGGCGTTGCAGGTTCAATTCCTGGCCACCACGGTCACATTTCAATGGAGGCAAAATACAAGAACGCTGGTGTTCTTAGGTTTAGTTGCACGTTAACGAACTCAGTCTAGAGCGCTCCACTATGGTGTCCCTCATAACCCACTGCACAGTTTTGGCACGTTAAACCCCACAATGTTTTAATATGCCAGAGCCATGGCTGCGCGCATTATCAAAAGCTAAGTTCACATTTCTTGCTGTAACTTTGCATGTTCATTAGATGTTTAGACACTTGGTTGTTGTTCCTAGCAGAATCTGTTATCATTAAGTCGAACACTAGCTTTGTTTTATGTACATGAAATTTAGTCAGTCGAATGTAAGCATGTTGGTATCATGCTGGATAGGCATCCGTGCACAAAATTTCAAGTTCCTTCATTGGGCTGTGATAACAATATGAATAAAGATTATTAGGGACCATTAGAGTTTCATCTAGGAATCCTTTCAGTTGCATACCTCAGAGTTGCACGCCTCTGATGTTGGCCTCTGAGGCTTCTGTAGGCATTTTAATGAAATCTGTGAACTCAGAATTTTACTTAACTGGCCATAGTCACGTGGAAGTGTATTGCAGAAAGCAATTAAAAAAAAAAATCTGAGCACCATTCCTAATCAAAGCAGCCGAGCAGCTCCTGCTCACAAACTATAAAAGAGCCTGAAAATAATTTTGCGCACAAGTATAAGCTCACACATTGTTCTTGAATTTAGGTTGTTGGGAATCATTTCATTTATTTATCTTTTCAGCTCTATGTTGGGCTATTACACGGGTAGAAGCAAATGGTTACTGAAGTGCACTCAATATTAATTCAATAGTGAAACAAATGCTCAGTATCGATTATGCCAGGAAAAACGACATAACTTACTCATAAAAGCGACAGGCAAATAGTCATGGTGGAGGTTCAGAGAATATTGATGTGCTGGTGTAATTGAGAAAGCTATCTATGGTGGTGGTGGTGAGGTGGTGGTGAGGTAACCACAGCATCTGGCAGCATGTTTCATTGTGCAATGACTCTAGGAAAAATACTATTCAGAAAGCATTCATTTCACACTATTGGGCGGGGAATATACTTATTGTTTAAGCTGATGTCAGTGTGAAGAGTTGTAAGATGCACGGAATCACAAGTAGACTCATTTGAACTGAGAACAATTTGTTATCGGGTGTCAAATGTGACAGGAAGGAATGTGATGGTAACAAAGAGTAATTTGCCAAGTCAACCATAGTTTGCCTGCGTCCAGCACAACATTTAAACACATTCTGAATCACTATAAAAAATCTAGGCTTCTTTTTTGGATTTGTTATAATTCTCATTTGCTTTGACCCTGAACAACCTCCCCTACTTTTCTAATCATGGCTGTGAAAAAAAAGTAGAAGTGCTTTAATACATGTAAATATGGCACTTTGGCATTGGTAAGATTAAAATTTGATATGCTTGGATGCTCTTTTTTGCAGCCAGACTCTTGAACCACTTACCCACAGCAGTGGTCTCATTCATAGGCGTGCGCACGGTTGTTAGTTCCATGACCCATGAGGTTCTTTGATGGTTGCGTTTGCCTTTTTTTCTTGTGGGGGTTGTTTTTATTTTTTAGGAAGATGAAACTTTTTAGATGTCTTTGTTTGTGCTGTTAGGAGAATTTCGAAAAGAAAGAAAGCTACACATTTATGACTTTGCAACACTCAAAATTTCGTGGATACATGAACAGAAAGCCATTAATATTGTTTCTTTGTAGCAGTTTGTATCTCAGTGTCTGGTTGCAGGGCATTTAAAATGAGCTGTGGACATTACATTACAGCATATTGCGGTGTAGAAGTATGATAAGCAGGTACTGTATTGAATAAATATTATGTTCCATGCTGGCTTTTAATTTCTCATTGAATGTATGCAAAATGTCCCAGGTTGGATAGTGCGCAAAAAAGAAAGTGCAGCACTGCAGATAGTTTCGCCCCCTAATGAAAAGCCTCGTGCTCACCTAGGATGTCATTCCATTCCCAATGTCAGTGTTGCCTTAGACCAAAGAATGTATGTAATGTGTCTGGAAGACGCTAAGGTAATATAGTATGCAGAAGAACAGGCAGCCTCTATTTAAAGCTTCTAAAGCGTGTACATGGCCGCATGTTAGAATAAATCTCCTTTCTCCATGTCTGCATGCTCTCTTGGTTGCAGACTAGGCTGTCTGGAAAAAATTAGACATTCTCCTCACCTGAGGAGTACAGTGCATCTATGGCCAGAAGCAGTCTATGCTCCTTATCATTTTTTTTTTTTGCAGACTTCAGTGACTACTGTGTTACCTTTCAAATTTAGCTAAAAGACAGCAAATGTTCTTTCCATTTGATAAGTTTAACATTAGGTTTCACGTTAGTAGAAAGCGCAGGGCTAGAAAGCCACTGCATACTACATTCACGCTTCCTTGCTTGTGGAGCACTTGTCATTTCTTTGCAGCATTTTGACCTACGAATGTTTGGATTTTTCCTTTCGTGCAGGTGATGAGGTGTGGTGCAACCTGACACGTGACATTGCAGCAGACACAGAGCTCCGGGCTCATTTCACTGCATCTCCACGAAACAAGCAGATATTACCGAGTGCTGAGAGTCCGGCTGATGCCCTGGGTGATGACATTGACGTTGTTGTCGATGACACTGATAATCTAGAGTCAGCTTCGTCTGCCGCAGAAGAGTTGAAGAATGGTGTGAGAAGCCCGCTAACAACAGTTTCCAGCTCACCTGTTCCTACTGTCTGTAATGGTCCAGATGTACCAGTAGTAGCTGATGATGAGCAGAAAGCACCTGATGGTGCAGAAAACAGTGATCATGCTGAAAAGGCTGAGTCACCAAGGTAATTGCTTTTCATTTCAGCCAACATGTTTAGTAGTTGTCTAAACTAATCACAAAGGCAGCATAGCGTATAAATGTTTACGAGATAATTGTGGCGTTGTTGGTACATGACGAGAGTACTAGCGCAAAAATGACAGAAGTACAGAGGAGGTTGTGTGTGTTTCTTCCCTCTGTCCATGTGTCATTCTTGTTCTATCACTCTGTCATCATAAATTTTTAGTGCAGTTTCCTGTATTACAGTCAACATACTCTTGATAAATATGAGCGAGATGAGTAAGGCGATTCGAAGGCTTGATTTTGTTTTTTTGGTTATAACCATATGAACAGACAGACAATGAGGTCAGCCATAAATATAGTGCACCCACCAAAGTATTCTAAATGTACAGAAAGAATTTAATTACTTGAGTGATGCCCTTGTCTTGTTTCTTTGTGTGTGGGAAGTCACTAGTGAGCCAAAGATTAAGCTTGATTGATATTACATTTTCGTGTTTTTCTAACTCTAAAAAAAATGTTAAAATTTTTGTTGAACCCCTCTATTTATATTGCCATTTTGCCATTTTAATTTAATAAAAAGTTGAAATGACAATAAATATAGAAGACTGTCATAAGCAGGTGATGGCTCCTCCTTTTCTATCAGTGCACATTACTATAATTAAAAAAGCCTAAAAATACTGAAATAATGCTTTGCTAATAACGGTGCAGTATTTGCAGGAACACAGAAACAATAGTCGAAATGCACTATTTAAGTAGTGAATTTTGATCATTGATGTATGTTTCTGTTTCCGCAAATACTACAGTGTTAATAGAAATTCAAGTGGTGCTTAGTGTAGAGTGGCATCTTTGGATGCTTCTTAGACTGCCTTGCTGCAAAGGGTACCATCTTGCAAGATCCTACCCTCTGCAGTTTTATGGTTCGGTGGCTGCCTGCATACTTATGTGTGTTAGGTGGCATGCCTGCATACTATGTGTGTATACGTGCATAAGTGCATGTGCGTGTGTGTGTGAGTGAGAGGTTATTGAAGGTTTCCCAGGAGTGGGCATTCTTTTCTTTCTTCATTTTTTTACAGTGAATTTTACAGTGAAGTGGCACAACAGCCTAGTGAAATGACGCGAATTCAAGTAAAGATGGAAGCCTGCAGTCCTGCTGCAATTCCAAGTGGCCAGTCATCTGATGACCTGCCCTCTGATGATCCAGATGGGGACTCTAGAGCCACAAAGAATGACCAGCTTGCTGCAGTAGCTTCCAAGAAAGCTGATTTGCACCCTGAACACATAAATGGTTACAGCCCTCTGGCTGGCACAAGCCCCTCCATGCTCTTGCAGCGGCCTGCTATTGTTGTTCAGCAAAGTAAGTTCAGCTTGTTATATCTCTGCATTGCCACACAGGCACTGGGAATGGCATAAAACGTCTAATGTCCCAAAGAGACATTAACCTGAACTTCAGTTTTGGATGCATGTTGTAGACTACATTGTACCATTCTGTGAGGGTCAAGAGCTCGAACTTATAAAACACAGAAACAGAGGGAATGGCTGGCAACTCTGTCTACATTGGTATGAACGGCTGTGAGTTATGATTCAGTAATGACCATGTGGTTGAATGATACCTTTGTATTTTTGTAGACCATACCGAAATGCAGTGTAAGCATTCAAACATGGGGTTCATTCTGTTTCTGTAGAAAGTATACTTGTGCTGTATTTGTATCTGTGAGGCTTAGAAAATCCAAGAATAAACAAGTCACGGCACTAGTCCTTACAAATAGCACACTGATCAATGGCTTCATGTGAAACTTGGCCTGTGCTCCTTGCAGTACAGTAGCCTGTAGTGCACTTTAAGTGGTACATTGACTCCACATCAGGAAGTGAATTCGAAACCATGGAACAGTGGAATCTCATTAATTTGAGCCTGCTTAATTCGAACTCGTGGTTTAGTTGAACTGACACTGGTGGTACTGTCAAAATTGTGCATATTTCAGTGTGTGAAAGCACCCAGTAACTTCACTGTGTAAGCATTTGCAACGGTTAATTTGAACATACTGCAGCACTGACTGTGCTCTCAGCAATGCACCAACTCAAGCAGTGGTGCTTCTGACCCCACAGTGCAGCCGAGCACTGATTGCTGCTTCTGTCTCCCATTGCAAGTGCCGTATTTTGGCTTATAACTCGTAGCAAAAATTTTAAAAATTTGATAGTAAAGTCAAGGTGCGGGTTAAATGCGAATTCAGCCTTGAGGTGAAACTTCGCACCAGAAAAAAACAACTACATCAAAGGTCGCATTTCTCATCAATCACTCCGCATCTTACGACAAGCCCCGCATTCGTCTGAAAATCAGATCACCCTCGTCTGGATCCCAGCACACGCCGGCGTTGTCCACCCGCACCTCACCAACCTCAACGAGGTTACACACTCCGTAGCACGAGGACTAGTCAACCGTGCCGGAGACGGTGCAGGTGCACCCGCAGGACGCGACCGCCTTACAAGATACAACGACCTTGTAAAGTCATTTTACCTCGCAAGAAGAATCTTCCCCACCCCTCACTGCAAGTTAAACAGGGCACAGGCAACCACCCTTCGCCTGTTACAGACGAATACATACCCCTCCCTCACACGCTATCACACTATATACCCCGACATCTACCCGAGCCAGACGTGCAAGGTCTGTAAAACTGAATCGGCAACACTCCCCCACATGCTATGGGAGTGCAAACACCAATACCAAGACCTTAATCCCGTGACCCTCTCGTCGAGATGACACGCCGCCCTGCGCAGCTCCCACCTCGACGACCAACTCTGGGCGACCCAGCAGGCCTACGAAGCGGCGAAGAGGCAAGACCTCGACGTCCCATCGTGGGAGGCCTAGGCCCAGCCGACAAAACTGCTGGTGCTTATTAAAGTTCACTCTCTCTCTCTCTCTCTTAGAAGTGTGGCTTAACAGCAGTACTCGTTGCGCTGCCATGAAGCCACACTTCCGGAACTCTTCACTCGTGCGTTAATCATGCACATGTGCCGCCTAATGCAGCGCTGCACATGAGACCTCCTTTCAGTTTGCTTCCTTTAATTCGAACTTCGGTTAATATGCCCGTCCTGGTGCCACATTAAGAGTGCACCAAGTTGCACTTGCTAGCATACATAACGTACGTGGAATACCTGATAGGTCATGAGCACTTTAGAACGATGACACATACATGTTGACGTATGTAGTAAAAGGCACCTTCACATTGAAAGCATAACAGCATGTATGTGGCAGTCCCACATTGGGGCAGGCTTAACCTATTTAATTAAAATGGCCCAAAATAAATTGCTGCTGAAAAATGAGAAACTGTCGAGTTCCTTGTCTTTTGGCTAAAGCAGCTTCTTGTGCTGCTTCACGATTCACAGATTGATGGACCACCCCATTTGGAGCCATCTCTGTAGTGTTACACAATGCATCAACCCAGAGCGCCAGTGTAAGATGCCACTGAGACACATCCGTGGGAATGACGTCATCACTGACCCAATACAATAAATGGCTCTTTGCCTTACACATGCCCTCCTCTCCACCTTGCCCTTCTTACAGCCTCTCTTCTCAGTCTAGCCACTGCAGTATTACAACCCATACAGTTTTGCAAAGAAAGTTTGGCTTTAAACTTGTATCAGGGAAACTAAAAGAACAGAGTGGGCATTGTGCAGAATACTCTAGAAGTTGCAAAATTGTGGGGAAATTGCAGAGATTCGCAAGAAAGTATCAAATTAACATTAATTAGAGTGAGCTACAGAGATTATATATACAGAAATATGAAAGCTATAGTTCAATGAAAACATAAATGTTGCACTGGGACAAAACTTAGCAAGGATATGAGCACATTCCAAGATATCTGTGGTAAAGCTTTCAGGTGTGTAGACCAATTAAGGGAGACAGAAGTTTAAAAAAACCAAGGGGGACCACTTGAATTCTTTGTAAAAGAGTGAAAATTTTGTGTTTCTGTAAGCAGCACAGCAAATGTTTTGAGCTGAAACTTTATCCTGGTATAGTTGAAAACTTATTCATGCCAATGTGGCTGCCGAAAATTGCTTTATGGTGGAGGATAGCTCATGCAAGCAGTGCGTGTCACAGGAAAGTAGTGTCCAAAGGCTGCAGCGAATCATGGCTGCATGGCCCTCTTTGGCAAGAAAGTGTGACAGCTTTTGTGGACTTTGACTGACAATTCTGAAAAGTTACGTAGGTCTGCTGAGAGGGCACATAATTGTTGTTCACAGTAATTTAGTTAAGGGAGTCATAGAGTCACTTTAGTATGTGTTTGGCACTTATACGAACTGTTTATACATAATTAAAAAATGTATCATTCTGAGCTTGTGGTATTATATTATCTATTATGCTTGTATACGGTTATAGTTTTGTTTGTTTGAACAACTGCTATTGATTTTAGTGGCAGTTTTATCTCCCAGAATAATACCGTAATACCAGAAATTTTTTGTACAACCATTCTCATCTGTAATGTCGTTCAACCTTTAGGATATAATGAATAAATAAAATAGAAAAGCTTATTAATATTAAGACTTGGCAAATGCTTAGTCAGTCTTGAAATCTGTTTTGTATTGCCAGTTTGTTGAGGATGGCTACTGAATATTTGCAGCATTCGAGTGTGGTATGTGCGGCATCCAATTCAGCAGTGGCAAAACACTGAAAGCCCACCAAATGTTCTACTGTTCTCGGCGAGGTGAGAAAGCTGCCTTTATACCAGCTCGATCACAGACTGAAGTTACCGAGGATTGCCAGCCCCCTGTCTCGCCCAACCAGCGTGAGTACCAGTATTATAGTACTCATTTCTTTTAGGTGCTGCTTGGTTCCATGTTTACAGTATTGCACCAAACCTGTACAGTTTTGTAGGGGAAAGATTGTAGTGCACAGCGTACAATCCTTTCTCTTCTTAGAGAATGACCAACACAGGTAGCATACAAGAGTATATATGTTGCTCCACTTCGTTGTTTGCATGGTTTAGCAATATTTGTCTGGTGCTTAATTATGTGTGCTGTACAAGTCACATTGTTTGAAATTGCCATATTTTGAACTCTCACAGGGGAGATAACGTATCTTGTTACCATGAATCATAACACACATGGTACAGTTAAGCCTGCTTATAATTTCCGTTCTTAGACTGAACTCTTGGTGCAAACAGTTTTTTATTATCGAACATTTTGCAAGAAACCTGTGGAGAATTGCGTACTTATAATGACTTGGTTATTGAACCAGTTCAGCTAGGATGACTGGAACTAACTGCAGCCTAGCGACAACACAACTACTCAATGCGTACGCTAGGGCAACAGAGGAAGCCCTGCAAGCTTCCAAGGTTGGCTTAACGGCATGATTGATGTGCAGGAAAATGCTGGCTGCAGTTATTAGGGTTGCTTCAAATTTCAGGGTCATTCACCTTGTGCATCCTTTGCTCCCACACAAAGTTTCTTCTGTGCCCAGCTTGCAAGAGCAGCCTACAGACAAGTGATAAGCCAAGTGTGGAATGGAGCAGATTTTCAGTATGAAACTTTGACTGCAAAAAAATCTATTGTACGGTGCTACCACATATGCAGCACACTTGTGAGCATGTGAATGGCATGGCAGCTTACAGGAGTGCAATAATTGGGTTCGTGCCAGCTAGCAGACCTCAGTGATCCATTATTGGTAAAAAGAGCACTGTATCACTTATCTTCCATTGTAAAACATTGACCTCGCAACTTGTTGAATCGCTGATAATTTGTTTCCTGAGCAGATGCAGTTGTAATGAACCTGTTTTATAGGAAAGTATTTTTTATCTGTGAATTGGTTTTTAGTTAGTGGACTGGACTAAATTAGGAATGCGTTAAGCTGCTAAACTAGTATAGTATTAGCTCTTGCGTTGGGTTAGATAGAAGCTAAGTGGTCATGCTACATAGGCAATAGGCATACTTTGTTGAGTTTATTTTTCAGCAAAGAACGTCGGCATTCAGTGCCAGCTGTTGGTAATCTTATTGTAGGTTCATGGGTTACACTATGTTGGGCTGCTTTGTGAACAATTTCTCAATTTTGGACAGTTAACATCGTCATGAAACTCTGAATCTATCTGCACAACCATTTTCATGTACAGTCGACTTTCATAATTCGATAATGACGGGACCGACGAAACTGCTCGAATTATCGGGCGGGTTGAATTAAACAATAAGCAGAAAAAAAATCCGGAACACGCCGTTGATTCACTGGGTAGTATTTGCCTTTAAGGAGGTATGGTAGGATAAATGGTACATGTTAGTTTTAACGTAATATATTATAAATGGCCGCAGATATTCGCATCAAATTTCATGCGCTTACAAACGATGCTCTTGGGTACAACACGAGACACTTTGTTTGTGTCTAAATGGTGTGCCTTTCCTGTGGCCCACTTCCAAAATTTCAGGTGTGTCTAGTCATTTGATGTACCTTTTCTCTGCAACCACGCAGAGGAATGTGGTGATATTACACAATGTCATTCTAAATACCGATAGATTTTATCTGAACTAAAGAGATATCATATCCACTTTGGGGTCTGCACCCCCCCAAAAAAAATCTCTGCTTGCACAAAGCCACAAGGGGGGTTTCTTGCATTGTAAATTTTTCCAGTGTTCTCATTCATATTATCAGAGATTTATTTAGTTCAGAATATTTATGAGTGGTTGTAGTACATGTGTACAAAGTTTCACTGGGATGGGAATAATACTTTCTGAGAAAAAGTACATTGAATTTGAAAAATTAATTTTAAAAATGCAATTTGAGAAAAATGAAGTTTTATATTCGAGTACTGCTTGTGGATGCTCAGAATGCCCCAGGAGAATACATTTCACTGCTGAGTTTCTTGTAGGTGTCTACAAAATCCTTCCTAGTGTTCTTTTTTATCCGTCATTCTTCCTTGCTCTCGGCAGACTCATAGAATTCTGCCCTGTCAACAGGCTCTTTGTCCATCCTGTCGAGGGCAATATTTCAAAAGAGGCTTGGAATGGACCAAGGGCCTCCAGAACAGCTTCTCGTGCAGAATTACCGTCATTGTAGTAGGCTACAGCATTGTTAGTTGCCGTCTTAAATGTGTAAGCACTGACAAAGTTTTCTTAGGGCAGCGGCACCAGATGAGTTGGTTGAGCGACTCATTGGTGTTCTGTGTTCCTCCATGAATACATTTGCTCAGAAGACCGATTACCTTTGAAAGTCCTCTTTCTGCTCCATTTACGGGACGATCGCGCCATCTTCTGGGGGAGTAATACGTTTGAAACTGGAAACAGAGGCAACCACGACCACGTAAGCATATGCAAGAGTTTGACGTAATAGTTCTTTTTTACAAAGGGCTATTACGTCAAACTCTTGCTTCGAATTGTTAACCAATTCGACTTCACCCTGCCATCTGCTATCCACCTGGTTAGCTCAGACGGTAGAGTGGCTGCCCCAGAAAGGCGGTGGTCCCTGGTTGGAGCCTCAGAGCAGGACAAATTTTTCATCAACTGCGGTGGTTTTCTCTCGAAGAACCCGTATGGGATTCCTTTATGGCAATTGGTACGATTGGGTAGATGTGTCATTTTCTTTTAATTAATATATGATGTTTTAGTACAAATCATTTACTCACCACACACACACAAGTAAAAAAAACCACTTTATAACGAAGAAAACCGTGAACGACAATGATAAACAAACCGACCTTCGGCCGCCATTTTTAGACGCCAGGGCGTGCGGCACAGTTCGGCGCGATATTTGAACCGCTTTGAGTGGGCTCTCGAGGTCGCGCTTTCGCAGGTTTGTTTCTCGTAGTGCAGTCAATTTTTCTGTGCCAATATTGCAAATTCGACTTTGTTTTTTTTATAGGGAGGGGCCGGGGGTTACAATACCATGCCTTCTTAAAGTTCGTTTCGCCGCAATACATCCGCGTTATGCGTCTAAGCATACCAAGCGGGAAAAGGTGTCTCTGTTGCAGGACATAGTACGTGTTCTTTAATTTACACATGCACATGCGCCGTATCCGGGCACAGTACGAACACCGAGACTCCTAATAAATTTACAGGCAGTACTTGAGAGTTTTACCTAGACCCCCGCTCTTTTGATGGCTTTAAGTGTCCCCTCGACTTTCTGGGCTTTTTCTTCTTACTGCCTTCTTTTTCGTTAGCGTTGCGAAAATACAAAATATTTTTCTATGCTTCTAGGCACAGCGCGTACGCGTGCGTATAGTTAAGGAACGCTAGCCACTGTTAACGGTCTCATATACGAGACGCGCATGGCGGGTGAAACGAGGGCTCAAATCGCCACTTCCTATTCTTGGTATCTTCACCGCATAACAGGGATGTATTACGGCGAAGCTGAGAAGTCAAGTTTGAATTATTCGGCGAAGGCCAATTTCGAGATCGGAAGTTTGTACTCATAGAAATGCATTAAAGCTGGCTGGGACCTTCGCTCGGTACCGAATTAACGGAAAAATCGAATTAACCGGAGTCGAAAAAGCGGAAGTCTGCTGTATATATGGACTGACCGTAGTGTCATGCATTGGTTGTCAGGTTGGTGTTAAAAGCCAAATGGTGACACTCTGCTGTTTCCGTAATGTAACCCTATGTAAACAGCAAATTAGAACCAGGAGAAAGACCTGGCATAATATTTACATAGTGACAGACATGCCAAGAAATGCCATTCAAATTCATATGGTAATTGTCAAGTGCTTTCTTCAAGGTTTAGGTATAAAAATGTAGCATGGGCTACAATACTTAGGTCACAATGACCTGCAGTATTGTGAAATAAATATTGTTTGTAGTTGACTTCTATTATTCCACCTTTAAGAGTTTAAGAGGCCAGTGTAATTGATTGATTGATGAGTCGAATTAAAAGAGCAAACAGAAAAAATGCCCAAATGCACCATTGCTAATGTGGCAGTATTTACTTGATTCTAACGTGCCATGAATCAAACCTGCTTCCAATTTTTATAATTGAAAAATAGAAAACAATGTGCATTGAAATCTAACACGTTATTTTTATAACAAAGATTAGCATGCCTCCCATTCTAGTTAACAGAAAAGAGATAAAACTTGCTGAGTTTACTTTCACAGAATATAAATTTTATTTACACTTATGCCTGCCATCGTCACTCCAAGATCTTTATAAGTATGTTGTCATAACTATGTAACTATAACATGGCGTCCTGTTTGTGATCCACGACAACTTTGCAACCATCACGAATAGAATGGTAGCTCCGACATGCTGAAAACATGTGATGTGGCCCCGTTACCGGTAGCCTAGCACATAAAATAAGTTGTGTACATAATACAAAATAAGTTGTGACACATAATCGTCTATGATCACCAACGCATGGGAAAACTTGTTCTGGCGGCATGATAGTGGCGATATGCTGGTTCTGACAAGTGGCTACTGTCAACGCTGTGAACATGGTTTTTGTTTTGCATCTGATTGTGGTGGGCAGGCAATCTTCAGGCCCAATCTTGGGGAAAAAATGGTGTGCATTATAATCAGGTAAATACCGAGCTGCCATTTTTACTTGAAACACTGTTGAGTGCAGTCCAAAAAATCGATGTTCTTGCCAAGAGAGAAAGGGAGAGATCGTCTCTTTGGCGCATGCACTGTCTCCTAGTGCTGCCAAGGCAGACGCTGCAGCCATTAGAGTCACAATTAGAGTCACTTAGTGAGTGCATGTGTGTGCATGTGTTGCTAAAAAATAGTGTGCTGCTTACCTGTAAGACTGCTTCTCGGTGTACTCGGTTCATGTGATGATATGACTAAACCGTTTAGAGCATTGCACTAAACACATAAATGTAATATACGCAAGATTGAAAGTTGATTTATATCATAGTTCACATTGAAGCTGCTTTGATCTTAAGGATTCTTGTAAAAGGCTCTCACAATGTAAGAAACTCAGGTATTGCCCTCAAGAAATCCTGCCTGAAGGTGGATGTTCCTGCATGGCATGTAGTACTATTGTAACTTGACTAGATATTGAACAGAGCTTACATGTGTGTGCAGAGGGCTTCCCTCCATTCTGAAAGTTGAGGGATAGCATCGGTTGCCAGCTAATTTGGTGCTTTGCATTATCATCACAGGTTCATCGCCACGAGAGAATGGTGAAGGCGGAACAGAAACATGTGGTGTCCCAGCCAAGCGTCCTCGCCGGGAAGATGGATTATCACCCCCCAGCTCAGATGCTTCTTCAACAACCAGCAAATCTCCAAAGAGCAGTCGTACTTACCAGTGCAAGTACTGCTCTTATGCTTATGACCGGAAGGGGAGCCTCACACGCCACATGCGGCTACATGGTTCGCCTTCGTCCCCAACCAACACTGCTGACGTGCCATCAACAGCAGCTACAGAAGACATCTCAATTCCGCCAAGTGCTCGATACTGTGCCAACTGTGACATCCAGTTTTCTTCATACAAAACATTTACTGTACACAAGCAGTTCTATTGTGGCACGCGGCATGTACAGAAAGCCCCTGTGAGCATTGCCCCTGCCCCACCCCCAGTGCCAACGGTGTCCATAGCACCAGCTGCACCTGAGCAGGTTCTGCTTAACCAGCCATTATTTGCAGCAATATCTACTAACCCATTAATCCTTGTTCCATGTTCTTACGTGCCTGGAAATGGCCTCGTTCCTACAACTGGCGGAGTTCTGCGGCAAGATGTGGCTCCATCTGTGGCTCCAGCAATTGTTTGCCCCCAAACTGTCACTGTAGCACCTGCAGCCTTGGTGACATCTGGTGGCTCGGTAACCCCTGCTGCATCCACTCCTGCTGAGCCATGTGAAACGAAGGAAAATGGCACACAAGCAAAGGACCCAAGCACTGAAGGAACTGCTGCAAGTGCGCCTTCCAGCAGCAGCAAAGCTAATTCACCGTGCATCAAGCAGGAACATGTGACAGAGACACCACTGGACCTAAGCCTTCGGAAGGAGGCTAAGGCTAGGCAGTCACCAAGGAACCCTTCCTCACCAGCTCCTGCTCCGCTAGAGGAGGCTTCAAACCCATCTACTATTGTAGTCAGTGCTATGGATCCACTACTGACACTTGGGGAACAGGTAGTTGTAAAGCAAGGAACCTCTCGCTGCCGTGAATGCAACATTGTGTTCTACAAACATGAAAATTATTTAGCTCACAAGCGCCACTACTGTGCTTCAAGGCAGCAGAAATTGGGGCGACTATCTTCACCATCTGGGGATGAAGGATCTTCATCAGAGCTTGCGTCTCGGTCACCATCAGCCAATGCAAGTGCTTCACCAGTGCCCGCTATTCCTGATGTCTTTGGCCAAAGGAGTGCTGGAGTTCAGTCACCACCTCAACCACTCTACCAGTTTTACTGCCTTGCATGTGGTATAAAGTTCACTTCACTTAGCAACCTTCAAGCTCACCAGACCTACTACTGTCCAAAGAGAGACGTGCTGAAAGGCCAAGTGGGTGTTGCAGCTGTCAAAAGGCCTACGGAGCTTTCGTGCGCACGATGTAGACTGTCTTATCCAACAGAAGAAGCCCTGAAGCAGCACCTTTGCTCTGCTGCTCTGCGCAAGTGTCCCTATTGTGATGTCTTCTGTCCAACGCAAATTGCTGCACAGCGTCACCTTGTGACCCACACAGGAGTGAGGGCATTTCGATGTGCAGAATGTGGTTACAAAGGCCATACACTTCGCGGAATGCGCACTCATGTTCGTATGCACCTGGAAAAAGGAACACAAATGCAAGAAGAGGCTCTCATTCTTTGTGTTGGTGCAGATGGGAACACACTTTGTCCTTGGAATGGCAGTGCCGGAGTGCCTGCAGCAGTGACTCCTGCCCTTCCACATACGAGTGAAACAACAGAAGAAGCCTCTGCCCGCTCTGGTAGCCCTCCTACTGCTACTACTGTGACAGAGGAGTCGAGCTCAACTTCAAGAGCATGCGAGGAACATCATCCCGCTCCAACAGAGCTTCTTCACTGGTGCAATCTGTGTGGCTACTCCTCCTCTTACAAGGGGAATGTAGTGCGCCATGTCAAGCTGGTACATCGTGATGTAGTTGCCACCTCAGCAGTTCATTCCTTCACAAGTGAGAAGCCTCGTTCCTCAACAAATGAGGGGCATCATTCTCCTGTGCCAGAGGTCAAGGTGGAAGAAGTTTCGGATGCAGAAGATGTTGCCACAGAAAGTGTGACCAAACTACAGTCGGACGTCACAATGTGTAGCTCTCCGGCTGCTGCTGAGACTACTTTGGTGGACGTTATTGCAACTAACTCAGCTGATACTGATGCTGCTGCTGCAATGAAACCAGTGCCACCTGTGGCAACACCAAAGAGCAAAGTCCATGGAGGAACTAAATACTGTAAGGCATGTGACATATCTTTCAACTATCTGTCAACATTTGTTGCACACAAGAAGTACTATTGTACTGCCCAAGCTCCGGACAGTGCAGACAGCTCGGGTGCAGCAACAGAATTAGAAGAGTCAACACCAGGGACTGCTTAAAAGACTAGCCTTTTTTTTCTGCCCTGTCCTCGTGGTGAATGATGGGAACTTCTCTGTGTTGAAGAAAACACCAAGGACAGGTGTTGGTGCTTTGCTGTGTGTGTAAATGAACACGAAGCCTTCTGTTCAGCTAAACAGCTCAGTAGGTGGAATGGTGTCATCATTTATGAAAAGGTGTGCATTGGCTTACTCTAGTAAGTGGAACTCGGCATTGACTGAAATGCTTTTTCATGGCTTGTGTTGGATTATGTTTGCAAAAGAAAACCTAAGTGCAGGGGTTGTACTGAACTAGCATTTAGCATGGGGCAAGATTTATGGCACCAGTGTTCACATAAGGTGTAAACATAGTAAAAGCCAGAGCAATGACCATGGCACATCTCATAATAGCACGACTGAATGTCCTTCATAAAGCATTTGTCTTTGCACACTGGCATTTATGGACACATGATCATCATCAGCAACTTGTCAAGCCATTTGAGAGGCTACCAAAGTGTTTGCTGGGATGCTCTCTCACTACCTTCTACCTGAAATAGCAGAATTTAAACTGCTATGCTAGGTAAATATTACTACTACAGTGCACTCCCAGCTGCCCCACCGACAGTTTGAAGCTTCTTGTGTATATGTGTCCATCTTAATGACAGTATTGCAGATTACTTGCAAGCTCACTGTCAACTGTGAACACTGGTGTCAGAGACATTTATACATGATTGCCGTTGAAGTAAAGCACGTCTGACTATTATGCTTCACCCAGCAGAAATTTTTGTCCTTGCCATTTAGTAACCCTTTGCGGTCATAAGCATTTACCCACTTCGCAGTTGTTCTGGTTAGGAACTATTTCGCACATTTTGGGTGCTGTACCGAAAGAGCACTCATGTGAACAAACATGTAGTGAGTGATTTATTTTCCAAAACTTTTATTTCTGAAGCTCCTGTACAGTGCACAGTCTCCAGCCAGCATGACATTGCGGGTGATCACCACAAGAATAATTTTCTGTAGGTTTCATTGTTGCTTTCTTCTTCAGTGCTCTCATTTGAGCATGTTTGCTGGTCATCTAGAAGTGGAACATATCCTTTCTCAGCCCTTATGGATTCACTAAACTCACGTGAGTTCTTTATGTATGCGGAGAAAACATTGCCATCATCTTGGTGCTTCATGTCATGAAAAGCATGCATGAATTTCTTCCAGTGGGCTGCTAAAAAAAGTTGCCCTTGTACGCATGTGCTGCGAAGTGCAATACAATAGCTGAAAAAGTTCCCTAAAGGTGCCACAACAAAAATAAAGAATAAAACCAGCACATGTTAGTGTGCGTGCATTGAGTGCTTTAAGACATGTGACGATAACAGATATTTTTGCATGTTGGGAGGGTCCTGATACATGACCGCAAAGGGTTAATTATTGGCTGTCACATATGAGTAAGGTTCTTTGCTTTACTGTTTTAACACACATGCAGTGCATGCACCTGGGCCCAGTCTGAACGTGAGAAACATTGTTCATACCTTCTCATAATGGCGACACAAGTAACAAAATATTGGTTGAAAAGAGAAGACTGTTTTTCACGTGACTTACGAACAAGGGCACCAAGGGCTGAATGAATTCATCTGCCAGTTCCAGCCCTATTGTTGTATGAAGGTAACATTGAGTTAGCTGGAGAAAGAAAGCGCTTGTTCCAGGTCAACACCTGAACGAGGCAGTGTCAACATGAGTGCACTGACGATGTAATGTGGCATATCTTATGTACATAGTATACATACTTGTATATCAGTGTGTGTTAGCACATTTACATGTAACCTTTTTTGTGTATGCATAGCAAGAACTATTGTAAGCTGTCCACTGTTAATTGAAGTATTCCACTGTTCTGTGCATTTTAAGTGCGAGTACTGGTAAGCAGCACTAATGTGCGCACGCTGTGACTCTTTGTTACCTTTACTGAAAATGCATGTATGTAAGCATCTTTCTTGGTCACTGTGCAGTTTTTATAGTGGAAAAAGCAAAGACAGGCAAAATCATGGGCAAATTTGTGACATCCAGCTAAAAAAAAGGAGAGAGAATGCCTGGCCTTAATTTTGTTGGCTATATACTGTTTATGCAGTTTGTGTGGTCATTTGTTGATGAAGCCAGAAGGTGTGCTTCATTCCAGTCAAGTCCATATAAGTTGTGCATTTGAACTGATCTAGTGGGTTAAGAGAACCCCTTAGGTGCAGCAGTTGCCCAGCCTATCTACATCAACACTTATTCTTCAATATATCTAGGCAAACATTATTTGCACTGACATTCTTAAGCAGAGGAGGCAGAACCCCCTCCCCCCCCCCCCCCAAAAAAAACTATATATATTGCACCAGGAAGCATTTATTTGAAAGTGGCAGCATAGCTTTCTAAGTTGTTTTGTTTGTGTTGCTAATTAAGAATGGCATTGTACTTGGAGCTGAATTCCTGATTTTATGTGCATTGCATAACCTTTAGAGGTCACCTATCACAACTTCTTTTCTGGTGCATTTCATGCATTCTTATTATTCAGCAATGAAAAGTTATGTCACACTTGTATACAATATACGGTGGTGGCATGCAACAAGTGTTACCTATGATAGTAGGACAAACACTAGCAAAGAAAATACGCTTATTAACTTATTAATGACTGAAAATAAAGGAGGACTGGTTACAGAAGGTGCTCAAGCTCGAGGAAGAAAATTTTATTTGCTATTGGAATGTAATGTACTGCCTATGTTTCTTGATCATTTACTTTGCCATGGGAGGAGGTTTTGAAATGCTGATACATAAAGTAAAGCATGCAGATTCACCATAATGGTGAAACATTTGTAAGAAGTACATGTATGGTCAGAATGACAGTTGAGGGACTGCTTGCATATCTATACTTCACTGTCATTGTGGTGGCAGTACCACATCTTTTCTCTATTCTCTTGTATTTTATTTGGCAGCATGAACTGTGAAAGTGTAATCCATAGAAAAGTCTTCACTTGGCTTCTGTGTCACCCTTACTGCAATGTAAATGTTTGCAATAGGGTACATGCATCTGTTGTTACATTGTAATGCTGCTTATTAGTTCCCCTGAATACGCAACACAGTAGATTCAGTATGATGCACTCAAGTTCTTTGTCAGGTAACACATGACACAAGGATATTGTGCAACAGTGCACCCTTCATGTTGTTGTGAACAGTGCAGAAAAGATAGTTCTAACATACTAGTGTGACATAATCTTTGATTGCCATCCCACACCTTTTATTGCGCAGTGCCATTGCATTTACATTCAACATCTTTTCTGCCTCGCCTTTGCCCATTGAAAATGTGAATTAGTGGAAATGTGTACCTACTGAATTTTCATGCATATGAAGTAACTTTCTCCGCTTGGCTGATGCATTCTTTAGGCATGATGCGCAGTGCTTGCAAGTGGTCAGTTGAGTTACTGTGATTAGATTCAGTTTAATCAAACTAAATTTATTTATGTGCAAATTTTTGCTTATAGTCAGTTATGCAACTACTAATTTAGACTTGTGTATTGACTGCTGCTCTTGCACATAGATATTTTCTATGCATTTCATCATACCTACTTATTACATGATGTGTTATTATGTTCAGAGAGGAAGGGGGGAAAAGAAGCAGAAAGAAGTAACCCTACATTTCAATGCATGTAATTGGATGCATTTCATGAAAACTGGCTGCTCATTGAATTATAACTTAATTCTATCAGCAGCAAAAGTAATTTTAAAAAGGCAGCTTTCGCAAAGCGAACATGCTGTTAGCATTGTTGAAACTACTACTATAAAAAAAGTCCTTATCAGGATTAAAATTGCTGTCACCCTTGTCAAGCATTGTACGCTGGCTGCATGGACCTGTTATCCAATCTGTTCTGTACAAAGAGCCTCACACGTAACGAAGTTGGTCCCTATGTCTGGTGTGGAATGCTGTCACAAAGTGATCAACTGTGCTCGATGAGCATGCATGATATGACATGATACGTCAGCTTCCTCACTCCGTGGCAGAGTGTTTACAAAATGGGCTCTGCAGTATGTCCAGGATGTCCAAACTTCGTGCATGTCCTAGATCCAGCTGCATGAAAAAGCACAGACCACCAACAAGATGTGTTGCACATTATCTATTCCACTTCACCTCAGTTGTGGCCAGTGGCCACCATATATACATATAGGCCATTGCAATAATGGGCAAAGCAAACATAGCAGCTTACTTGGTAGTCACCAGTTAGGTTACCCAACTATTGTTGGGTCTTGCTGACTTGCAACAGTGGGCTTGTTAGGTGTGCATAAGATGAGAAAGGACAGGCTGGAATTCTGAAAGTTGACTGTGCTTCTAATGGCAAATGGTGTTGCCATGCACTGCATGCTCTGTGCAAGTTCTAGGTTGCGATGCTTCCTTTTAGTACCGATCTTGCAGCATACATATGCTTGTCCCGGCAACATATATATACTACATCAGTGATCGACCATTGATGGAAATGTTCCGGGCAAATGGAACGTTGCTCGTCGTGGGCATACTGGCTTGCAGAACTTTGTGAGCATGGATGTTTTTTGTTGTGCATGAGGCTCCAAGAGTACCAAAGAATGGATCAATGACGAATGTCATATCAAGATAGCAAACTTCATTGCACTGTGAAAGTCACGAGCGAGGTGGAATGACTATGAAGCTGGTACAAAATATATATTAAGGTCACCCTTGAAAGCTTGCCTGTGCTAGTAATATGCCAACGTTAGCCTGTACTGCCTGTGAGCCTAAACGATAACTAAGCTGCAGATTGACTTTTCTTTCTTCCTTCTTTTTATTTTGATCACTCACTATGAAACCAATACCCACAAATTCATGCTCTAGTTTCTCGATCATGGGAAAATGAATATTCTTTTAGTACTGATACAGCACCTGACAGGTGCACCCCTTTTTGCATGACCATAGCTTCTGAGGATTGAATGGTTGTTCCATGCATAAATATATTGCTATTTGGGTGTTAACAATCTTTGTCTAAATAGTGTTGACGTGATACAGGCTCAGAAGCAGTTTGCAAGGAAGGATTCCAGTGCAAGTTCCAACAGTGTGTAATGGCGATGATTAAAGTGCTTCATGCTATGGTTCACTTGACTTGGCACAATGTGTGCACACATGCAGCTCTGCATATCATACGAAGCAGTGTGGAGGAGCTCCTGGCAACAAACTGGCATAGTAAATAGCATGGCCTCATCATTATAGATGGTCCTCCTTTGGAATGCATGTTCTTTGACCGAGGCTTCGTGACCACACTGCTTCAATCTCTACTGAGATTGTAAGTATCATTCAGTGCTGGCAGGAAAAGTGAACTGTAGTGGGTATTGCTGAAAACGGGCACCTTTGCCCTTGCTAGCTCCCGCTGTGTGTGCCACGCAGCAGAATCTGCCAATTGGCTTGATGCGGTGTGCTGTGCAGGTTAGTTGCTCTGTGTTACCACTGCATGTGCAGCTGTTCCTGTGGGATGCAGCCCTTTCTTCTGTAGCAATGCTGATAAGACCACGATCGGGAGTACCGGTGAAGTGTTTGCTTTTTGACTGCACTCTCTCTGAAGAGAAGTAGGGAATGCCTGTAGAGCATGTACCGAGTGCGTATAGGGGAGGATAGTGCTGGGCGGTGTGACGTGTGTTCTGCCTCTTGACTGTACTACCAAGCTTGTCGTGTATGTAGCACCAGCTTGTCTGTATTTCTACTAAATTATTAAGGCCTCTAGATGTGTTTTCCCGACCTGTCACAGGTGTTTGCAAGTGAACATCTGAACTAGTCAAACGTGTGATGATGACTATGATGGCGATGATGGATGTGTTGTTCGCAGGAAAGATGACCGAACGCAAAGTGTATCCCTAACCCGGTTTGAGTGATTCTTGGTGAATGCCATCACAACTGGCTGCAGTTCTGAAAGGTGCAATTGCATGCGCGAATGTTCTGTATAAAACATTGTGCGTACATATTATACATATCTATATACATATTACACACATCTAGATTTATGTGTTTTGAGAAGGTGCGTGTGTGTGTGTTTGTTTCTGTTCTCTTGCTTTCATCGACGTCTTCCAGAAAACTAGTCCGAAAAAGATGATGGGGGAGCTGCTGTTTTCCGCGGGTGTGTGTGAAATGCGAGCTTCTGCTCCACGCTAGCTGCGGTACACCTCCTGGGTGCTTGGCGCTGTCGGTGCTCAGATTGAGAACGAGCACATGTCGTGGTGAATGAATTTTATGGAAAAATGGTTATTAAAGTTGAGTTGACACGTGAAGTTCAAGAAAACTGTTTGCTCCTGTGTCTTCATTTCACAATAAGAACACCTAAAAGACGTGTGACCAAACAGAGTTTCAACCAGACTGGTAATTTCTCTTGGTTAGTTGTCAGTCAGTGCCTCATCTTTTAGGGGCAAATATGTCTTATTTATTTATCTGTTGCTAAATGTATGCATCATGTTTTTTAGGTCCCTCTAAATCCATTGAATTGTGATTTATTGCCTTTTGCCTGTGTAATATATGCTCACATACAATGTTGCAACAAATATGATGTATGGAAAAACAACATACAAACCCACAATTGCACATGTAGGGCAACATGAACACAACCATCTAGCTATCAAATGACCATAATACATTCAGATGATATTCAATACAGGGACTAAATGCAGAAGTTTCAAAGAAACCACCTACAAGAACTGAAACTCATCATCATATCTATAACAAATATTTAGAGAGGCCCTTCAACATTTCAGCTTGATGTGTAAACATTAAGTGGGCAATCCTGATTTTATTAAACACGATGTTAGAAATTTCTAGAGGTTACGAACAAATTTTTCCCCAGATTGAATACCGTGGATTTTAACATTTGCAAACTCAATTTTATTAAATAAATGCGACCATCAAACCCAAGTCTATCTAACGAAATATTTATTCCCTCGAATCCAAAATGCTACGTCTGTGACGTGTTTGTGGCTCCCGCAATCACTTCCCCCACATGCAACCAGCAAAAGCATAGCCTTCAAGATATGTATTTTTCATCCAGAGCGCACCACCACTGGAGCAGGAATTATGGCAATGCAAGCCATAAAATTGGAACTGTCGAAGTGGGTGGAGAAAAATGACGTACTGGGGGAACTGCAGAATGGGTTCAGGCCAGGCAGACACTTGGAGGATATGGTTGTACTAACTCAATGCATAGAGATTTCAGTAGCTCAGAATAGACCTTTATTGATAGCATTTATAGATATTAAAGGTGCCTATGACAACATAGACGGGGAATTGTTATTGGATATTCTCAAGCAGGAAGGTGCAGATGGCAATTTCGTGGAGCTGCTGAGGGAAATGTATAGAGACAACCGAGTACAAATTGTATGGGAAGGCCGAAAATGTAACGAATTGGTGGAAATTCACCAAGGACTGAAGTAAGGATGTCCTCTGTTTCCATTGTTATTCACGCTTTACATTAAGAGCATAGAAAGACTGCTGGAAAACTGAATTAAGGTTTGATTTATCATGCATGCACAATGAACAAACTGTGCAACAGAAAGTTCCCTGACTGATGTATGTAGACGACGCAGTTCTACTAGTAGACAATGCAAGAGCTGTAAAGACACTTGTGAACATGTGTGGTAATGCTGCAACAAATCTAGGCCTCAAGTTTAGCACAGAGAAATCAGGAATTATGATCTTTAACGAAGAGACGAGTAATTACGTGATGTCATTTTAACAGCAAGTCATACCCATAGTGAAGCAATATAAGTGTCTTGGTGTGTACATAAATGAAGGAAAGACTTACTCAAGCACCCACCATGAGAACCTGAATATAAAGGGGAAGTGCAGGGCTTCAATATATATAATGAAGCACAGAGTACTGTGGGGCCACAAAAGGTGGTGCATGGAATCTGGAAAGGAGTAATGGTGCCAGTGCTCACGTTCGCAAATGGCATTCCATGCTTAAGTCCAGATATCTTGTCTGGGTTGGAAGTTAACCAAAAATTGATATGCCGGTTGCCTTTCGGAGCCCACGGTAAAACCACAGAGGCAGTGCAGAGTGACATGGGTTGGGCCTCTTTCGAAGTCGGAGAAGCGCAGAGCAAAATAAGTTTTGAAGAAAGACTCGGGAACATAGATGAAAATAAATGGGCAGCTAAAGTGCACAAGTATCTGTACCTGAAAAGCGTAGACACAGAATGGAGGAAGAGGTCAAGAAGGTTGGCAACCAAGTACAAGGTAATTGAAACTGTAAATAGACAACCAGGGGCCGAATCTTATAACGGTTCGGAATACGAACCGTTCACTTCGCCGCTTACGTCACTAGATGTGCCACTCCCAAGCCGGCGGTGGAAGAAGGGGAGTACGCGACCAATAGATGAGAGCGTGCCACCTCTGAAGTGTACGTCATTATATGACGAGCTAATCGAGGAATTGCAGAATGTTTCTGCTTGCTAAATAAATGTAAAATATAAATTAAATATTATACGCCAAGTTTTGAAGTATAAACTTATGGTGCCGGGCGTTTACGCAATGCAGAAGTAATTTATTAATGTCATTCTTTTTCATTCTCAGCCCACAGGTGCTATCGTAAGCGTAAATGAGTTGGCAGAGCGTAGCGCTATGTCGTCTGCTACCAGAAGCTCGCACGATGCATGCAACAGGAACGCACTGCCAGCACTTCTCAAGTAGCTAGCGCGACAAAGCCGTGAACTGGTTCTTAGGGACACCTTTACTAGCCGACTATATCAATTTTCCTTCTTTTTTCGCCCTTCGTCATCGGCTCAGACATGACTTGCTCGCTGCCGCTATCGCTGCGATCTGCCCCACGACGCGTCGCATGATAGAAGCAATGGAACTTAAATCGAACATTACGATACACGGGCCCTGCGTTGCCCGCGCGAAGTCAAATCGAAGAGTGTGGTGCTGACGGTGCGCGCTGTGCCATGAAATTGAGAAACAAAGTATGGCACTCCCGAGCTAGAGAAAAAAGGGCAGCCAAATAAGAGAGCTCCACAATACCTTCCCGTCCTGTCTGTATAGTTTTATCAGACGAACGAAAGAAACGCTGAACCAGCCTAGGTTGAACCCTTCTGACTGCTGAACGGCGATCTGCGAGCTATTCACACTGGCGATAGCACTGGGAATTCGATCTCACTATGCAAATATCTCCTTGGCACTGACTTTGAAGCTGAGGTCACGGGAAAGCTGACCCAGCCCTTCAACCGGCCAACAGAGTAATTGCGAGAGCAACTTTGTGGACAATGTCGGCAGCAGAGATCTAGGCAATTCCGACGAATGCTTCGCGTCCGACTGAGCTCTGGGAGCTGCAGGCCGGTCGCAATGAACCCCAGCGCGCAATATTCCTCCCTCTGCGTGGAATGGCCACTCGTACGCTTGCACCCGAGTCGCCTCCATTTGATAGCGTAGCCTGCAAAAGGTCTACTTAGAAAGCCAGCAAGGGCGGTGCAACTCATTATTCGTCACTTCTTCGAAAGCGTATCGCATTTGACACCGAAAGAGCAACGCCAAGCAGACGACGAAGGCAAGTAATCCGAAGCAACCAACGCACGCGCGCGCGACGCCCGCGTGTCTCCGGGGACGCGCGACCCGCGCGCGCCGCCAGGGTCACAAGCCAACAGCCAAGCCACAGCAACGGAACCCAAAGCGGACTACCCCTTCGCCGGTTCCTACGACCGGTTCGCTTTGAAGATGATTGACAGATGCGTGACGTATTCGAAAATTGCGATACCGCCCCGCTGCCTCTGACGACCTGTGACGTAATCAAAATTTTGGCCAATCAGGTGAGGCCAAAGGAACGGTTCCCCAACCGAACCGTTATAAGATTCGGCCCCAGGAGTCGTCAGAAAGAAAGTGAGAGAAACTGAGACAGTTTATCGGGTGCAAAGAACAGAAACAAAAGGACCATGGAGGTCTACAAGAATGAAAAGAAAGAAATTAGAAGGGAAAATATGTACGATAACACAGAGGGCAGTGCCTCGCTATTTGAGGCTCGAGCTGGTTGCCTAAGGGCAAAAACATACCGGAGCCAATATTCGGAGCTATAGGTGAGGCATGTGTATGCTGCAGCAAAAATTTAGAGAGCATTCAGGACAGCCTAATGGGGTGCAAAGGGATACATCCAGTGAGAACAGCAGGCAACGTACACCTTCCAGAAGCGCTTGGGTTTAAAGTGGATAAGCGTCAACCAGTGAGCAGTTGAGACGAGCAAGGGACGTTTAGAGGATTGGTGGAAAAAAGCAGAGAATAAAGTCCCGAGATATACAGGGACTTTAGCAGGGAGGAGATTGGTACGACCGGGTCGATTGCAGTCATGGCGATACAAGGTAGATTTTGAAGGAAAAAGAAGAGTTAAAGGAGATGTACACAAAAATGCTAGATAAAAAACGTATAGCATATCTGATTAAATCGAGCAGGCTAGGTGACTATTTGTCACTGCCCCTTTTCAAAGAGGACGCCAATAAATTATCATCATCATCACCATCAATTTGGCCACCGCCTATTCTGCTTACTCATTGCATAGCAATTGAGATCCTTGAATGTGGCAGTCTTGATGAGATGAGATAATGTATTACGAGTGTTTATTGGCCAGTTGCTTGCTCCTAAGCTCACGTACGTGCTTGCGCTTGAAAGAATATCCCATATCCACTGCCTTGGCCGTGAGCGGCGCTGGCTAACACTCCTAGGCAAGCGTTGAGATATAAAGTGGACGGAAGCACTAACCGGTCCGCAGTCGAGATAAGCAAGCGACATTTAGAGTATTAGTGCAGTGTACTACTTCTCGAGGTCACCTTTCTGTGGCTATGAAGGGAAAGCTACAGAGCCAAAACGCGCACAAGTGAGAGTGCTTCTGAAGAGAGCCCCACGTTTTAATCCACGTGTGTTTAGACTGGGGAAACGAAAACATAAAAACACTCAAATAGGACAGAATACACCACTGAGTGTGACGGTTTACTTATTTTGTGGATTTTCCCTTCCGCGTCTGGGGAAACGCGCAACCGTCTCACATGGAACCTGCGTCGATTCAGCGTCTGTTCCGAGCAATCGGAAGCACTGTCAAACGCTGCCGGACTACTTGGCATAACAGATATTCAGCAGCCACGCGCCCGTAGCTTTCCCTTCACAGCCACAGAAAGTTGTCCGCGAGTATAGGAGCCCTTTTTAGTTCACTGTAGTATTGGTGAAAAAAAAAAAAGAAGGCCGGAAGAATTGATAGCACCGCATTCGCAATTGTTAACAAGCATATATAAAGGTACAAGGTAGTTGCAGTAAACCCCCGCGAATTAAGTCACTGTAAAAACCGGGTGTGCTTAGATTTAGGTGCACGTTAAAGAACCCCAGGTAGTCGAAATTTCCGGAGTCCTCCACTACGGCGTGCCTCATAATCAGAAAGTGGTTTTGGCACGTAAAACCTCATAATTGTTTAACTGTAAAAACCGGGAAAAAAATCGAGATAAGCTGAGTTTGGAGATAAGAGAAATCACGAAAATAGAAGCCTTCTGTCGCGCATAGACCACATGGAGCCTTTCCAAAACACCGCTCGTAATATCTTCGGACACTCGTATCATCATCGGACACTCAATATCATCGGAACCGGAGACGTCGCGGCGTCTGCGGGCAACGGCGTTACTATATCACTGTGCCAATTAGACAGCATGCTTGGGCACAGAGTCAAGACGATCGATCCTAATGACATATTTGAAGCCACCTCATCCAAGCATAACAATTTTTCGGACATATCAGAAATCATCGTAATGAATTCTGGACAATTTATACTTCGAGAACCGAAATCACAGAAGAGCGCAATTGCCACGCCTTTAGCAGACGCCCACGATCGAGTGACGCGGCATTTACGCCTCGCCGTCGTACGAGCCTGAAGTGAGCGTCTCAGTGAATGCTGGCATCTTTTAAACGCAGCGCGTGGGCTGATCGCGCCTCCTCAAAAGCGCCGATCATCTTGCCCAAGGTCACGATTAGTACGCTATGACCTTGATTAATACGCTATGACGAAGATGGCGTGACGGTGACAGCATGGCGAGAGTCGGAGGACAAAGCTGGAATGACGACAATGGAACGACCACGACAATATCAAGACCACAAGGCCTAGTAGTCGATGCTGTTATACACCTTGGGCCACTGGATTGGCGCAGAAGGAATGAATGACGACGACGGCAGGACGAGAGTCAGATCATGAAGCTGGAAGGACGAATGACGACGATGGAACTAGGACACGACCCAACCTGGTAGGCAACTTGAGCCACTGGGTCGGCGTTTGAGGGAGATAGATAGATAGATAGATAGATAGATAGATAGATAGATAGATAGATAGATAGATAGATAGATAGATAGATAGATAGATAGATAGATAGATAGATAGATAGATAGATAGATAGATAGATAGATAGATAGATAGATAGATAACAACCATCTACTATAACACAAGAGCAGCAGCAGTTGGTTGTTTATTGAAATAAATCAATAAACGAACATTAAGCAAATGATTGCTGACCGCACTGTAACTGTCCAGCGCAGTCCGCTGACACCTAAACGGCGGTCAGCAATAAGGGAATGGAGGCAGGGGAGTAAAGGGACATGGAGAGTGGATAACAGAGAATACTAGCTTTAAGAATAGAACTTTTTGTGTATATACAACAGAGCGACTAGGTGAAATTTATCCATACTTCGCTTATGGAGTGACTTTCTCGAGAGAGTTTGTCACTCGGCCACACCCACCGGCACTATTAGGTCACGTATACGTGACCTAACAGGGCCGGTGTGTGGGGCCGGGTGCACAAGGGTGGCGAGGCCCGGCTACTCGAGGAAGTCACACACTATTTTGCGAGCTGCCTCTCGCGCGTGATAGGTACTACGTGTCCATAAGAGCTCCTCGGCGCTATCGGACAGCAGCTTTGCTGCGCGCTAGCAGCTCAAGAGTTCCTCCCACGGTGCCTGGAAGAAGCACTGCGCCACAGAAGCGAGCGTTTGAAAACGATAGCACCAAAACAAGAAAAAAAAATCACGAGCCATTTCACTCTGTGAAGGTGGTTGACCGGCGAAGCTCTTTGGCACAAGACACGGAAGTGACACATAATTTTGAACAAAGTTACGAACTCATTTATTTTATTGATGGGTGGTCATCGTCGAAAGGTACGCACACTAATTTATTGTCTTTATCAGCAGTTATTATTTCACTGGTAACTATATCACGTACATTTTTTGATTATGTCAAATTGATGCACGTACGCCGCTGAGTGGTTGGTTGGGCCGGACCGGCGTGGCATATCGCAAGAGATATATGTCTGCAACACGGAACGCGTAAACCGCTCCCCTTTTCGGTACCGATACATCCACATTGATATCACCGACAACGACAACAAGGGTAGCGTCATCGCAACTAATTCACGCAAAGTGAGTAGCCATGAACCTTACGGGACTATATGAGTCATTTCATTTTTTTGCTTGCTTACAGAGGCAAGAGCCATTGCTCACGGGGGTATGAGCCATTGATGATGACAGTTTTCGACACGCTGTTTTGTATGTTGTATGCGTGATTAGAAAGAATTTAAGCGCCGTTCGCTTCAACTTGCTGAGTGCTTGTAGCCTCTGCTTTATGGGGCTACGAGCCATTGCATTTTTTGCTTGCTTACAGGAGTGTGAATGCTTGCGGGGGTATGAGCCATTGATGATGATAGTTTTTGTTCACCGATAACAAAAATGCATGGAACCCTAGCCATATACAGCTTCCCTGTAAATATCGTCACCGTTAACTGCATCTACAAGCAACGCGCTTGCGCCGCTCTAAGGAAGCTCCGGTGCTGACGTCACAGAGGTGCGTGCAGTGCCTGTAGTGGCGGCATCGGTGCCGAGCCGTCAGTGACGCGCAGCACTGAGCCGTTGGCGGCATATGAGCTGCCGCGCGGCACGCCGCTGCTGGAAGCTTGCCGCTATAGTGTCCATACCTGGGACAGGATGGCGTCTGCTGCCGCAGGAGTGAGGAAACTGGAGATTACTGGAAAGAACTCTTGTTACTCAGCTTGAACAGGCTGCTGATGCTGACGTGCATGACGACAATGGCAGTGGCATTCCAGTGGGGGTGGAATGAAAAACTTTTGTGTTGCGCATTGGTTACACGCTAAAAAACTCCAGGTGGTTGAAATTAATCTGGGCCCCCACAATGCGGCGTAAGTTGCTTTGTGAAGTGTGAACGCTATAATTTAATTATGATGATATCAGTCTTGCAGGCGCGTCGTAGAATATGTTAGGGTTACTGTATATGCTGCCAAGTGTGGCAGCCATATACAGTAACTGTAGAATATGCAGACTGCGAGCGCTCTCCATTGGCGTTCGATTCTTTCAGAAACGCAACATAGGAGAAGTGCTGCTGTGAATTTATTGTCACACAATGGGCGAAAAGTGGAGGAGTTCTGTAGCCTGGATGATGCTCTCGGTGATGAGTGCCACCATATGACCGAAGGCGTCCCCGTCGATGGGCCGCTGCCGGATGAGGTCCTGGAGGCCGGGGAAGGGGAGCCCCTCTGGCGAGTGCAGCAGGTTCCTGCGTCCATCGTTCATTCGATATCGAGAAGCGCAAGGAGGAGCGTGATCACTCTGCAGCCGGCTCGCGAGAATAACGACAAGGCATACTTGATTGGAAGGAAAAATATGGTGAACGGCGAAAGAGAAAACACGCCAGCTCACCGCTCTATCGCTTGACGTTTCTGCGATGCTTTCTTGCCATTGTAAACTACGCTAGCTGTCCTAGCTGTCATAGCTGTAGACTATGCTAGCTGTCCATCTAACCATGCCGTTGAGACGAGACTCCACTTCAGTGGAATGTGTGCGGGACACAGACGAGCACGTGATGAAATCGCGAGTCGCGGCGAAGAACGTGCACGCTTTCCTAAGGCCGTCCCTGATCCCGGTCTACGCAAATGGGTTGATAGCTCTTGCGGTTCCTCGCCTTCCAGGAGAAACGAAGACCCATTGCCAGTCTTATTAGCGGGTAGGTCGTTGCTGTTTCAAATTACCGTCTGTCTTCAGCGTTCTCCAACATGCCAATCAATTCGAAGAGGTTCGTCGTAGGGCCGCCGGCCCCGACGCTTTGTGAAACGTCATTCTATTTCTGCTAACAGCAGTAAGTGTGACCACGCGTTGTAGAAAACAACCTTTGTATTTTCCGTGAAACTCGCAGTTGAGCAGCGAGCCTCCGAGTCCGAGACCACCGCACGCGTGCACACTGTTCGAGATCTTCTGCGAGCGCTGACCATAAGCGAACCCCTGGCCTATATACTCCGTGCTCAGGATGACTACATATCGGGTTTTATAACAGCAGTTCTTAACTCGAGGCCGACCACTACTATAGGCTGCAGAACATCTTCCCTTGTAGTACCTATGATGATGGTAATGATTATTTAATGGCATCCCCTTTGAAAGGGGGCGGTTACAAATAGTCACCTAGCCTGCTTGATTTAATTAGGTATGCTATACATGTTTTTCATCTAGCATTTTTTTTTGCCTCCAAAATCTACCTTATACCGCTAGCTATGACTGTCAGAGATCCGGTC
This sequence comes from Dermacentor albipictus, assembly GCF_038994185.2. Classification (NCBI taxonomy): domain Eukaryota; kingdom Metazoa; phylum Arthropoda; class Arachnida; order Ixodida; family Ixodidae; genus Dermacentor; species Dermacentor albipictus. Next base: position 156,156,026 of record NC_091821.1, read on the forward strand.
GTATCAATCCCTGCTTTCCACCAGTATACTCCAAACGTCTCTTGCTTATGTCGACTGCTGACCGGTTGACGCTGTATCATATCAGGTATCAGTACTTGCCTGTTGTCAACAGCGGGTTCAGTGCAACGTGCTCCATTTCCCTCTCCCTTGTTAACTCCTACCTTCTCTCCCCACGGCCCTATACATGTTCGGACCGCAATAAACCAGATTGTTTCCTGAGTTCGTGCCGTTCGTCGTTCCGATACAGACGCTTCCGTCCACTTTAAACCCAAGCGCTTGCGGAAGGTGTACGTTACCTACGGTTCTCGCTGGGTGGATCCCTTCGCATTACATTAGGATGTGCTGAGTGGTGTCCGGAGTTTCGCTGCAGCATACCCATGCCTCACCTAGTTCCAAATATTGGCTCCGGTATGTTGTTCTCCTTAGGCAACCGGCTCGAGCCTCAAATAATAAGGCGCTGCCCTTTGTGTTCTCGTACAGATTTTCCCTTCTAATTTCCTTCTTCTCATTCTTGTAAATCTCCATGGTCCTTTTTGCTTCCGTTCTTTGAATCCGATAAACTGCCTCAGTGTCTCTCAGTTTCTTTCTGGTGACTCCTGGTTGTCTATTTACAGTTTCAATTACCCTGTACTTTGTTGCCAACTTTCTTGACATCTTCCTCCATTCTGTATCCACGCTTGTCAAGTACAGATACTTGTGCACTTTAGCTTCCCATTTAGATTCATCTATGTTCCCGAGTCTTTTTTCAAAACTAGTTTTGCTCTGCGCTTCTCTGACTTCAAAAGAGGCCCAACCCGTGTCACCCTGCACTGACTCATTTGTGGTTTTACCGTGGGCTCCCAAAGCCAACCGGCCTACCGATCTTTGGTTAACTTCCAACCTCGACAAGATATCCGATTTTAAGCTCCGCTTGTAGCTGTGCCGAGTGACCCCTGGTGCAGCGAACTTACTTGTGTGAGATGTGTCGAGTGGGGATACCACGAGGCGTGATGAAGACTTTCGGGAGCCGGATAAGGATGTCATTGCAGATGCGCGCGTACATGGGGCTGTGAAGAAAATGGTCGGGTTAAGGTGCAATGCGAGTGCTGCCGCAGAGCCCTCGATCGGAGCAGCGCTTTGAACAAACAAACTGGCTCTTTCACTGTCAACCACTTTTGTACCTAAGCTATACTTATATTGCTTGTACTTTGAGTGTCAGGTGTCTCAGTCAGTTACATTTTTTTTTCTTCTATCATCTCGTACTGCGCGCACGCATTCGTCGCCTCCGTATTGCAAGAAGAGATCTTTCAGCACGTTCGCCGCCAAGCAATTTGTTAAACATGATCTGGACGCAACGATATGTATATATACACCGATTCCGGGCTTATTGACAATAACGAATTGTTGAGAGTACGAATACGTCAACTATGCAAGTTCATCAAGCAGTATATCAGGTGTCTGAAGCAAATCGTTAGGACTAACAGCAGTACACGTATTCTCCAAGTGGTTTTCTCATTAGTCTGCAGTCTGTGAGACGCAGTTAGCCGATTACTAAGCTCTCTCTCCACCCCTTTCTCTCTCCTTTTTCTCGCACACTCCCAATCACGTAGAACACTAAGAGGTCACGAAGACAGCGCCCTACCAGCAGAAGCTGGGCCCCTTCTGTGGACTTACTTCAGCCTAAGTCATTGCAGCCCAACCTCGCATGAATTACTGTAACTAGACAAGCTAACTGCAGTGAAAAATAATAGATTCCATTTTTCCCCTTCTGAGAAATGAGCATGGTTAATTCTACGTCCAATTTAAAAAGATGGGGTCTCCAAGACCAAAATTGGAGTAAATGGTGCTTCCCGCATTTCCACTCACCTAGCATAATTTTTTTGAATACCTATATGCATTGTGATCAACTGCATGTGCGCCGTCATCCACGATACCTTCCAGTCACCGGCAATAGGTTCGCGGCCAGATTTGTGCAAAGTGTGTGACAACCCTCAGATGAAGCTTTAGGGGAGGAAACAGATAAGTGTGCTCTCCAACGTAAAAGCGCTGCCACGTTTGTCAAGTTCCATTGCCAACACTTAACGAGTACTTGCTCCGAAATTGTTCCGTATACCAGGCAAGCGAGACGCTTGCAATGCTTCGAGAAAGCAGTCATTGCTGCTCTTTCGCACTATTGTGCGAAAGAATAGACGGGGGGTAGCTAACAGCTTTTCCAAGTTACATGCGTCCTACCCTTCGACAACGTTCTACTAACCTCCGAAGGCCTTTGGCTCATATTTGATCACGTTGCTATGGCTTCCGCTATGCCAATTCGCCCTCTTTGAACTTCCGAACGACTTCGGGATCGTCTTCACACTACCTTAGATCCGTTCACCCCACCTGTGGTGTCTTTGATACGCCCAATTTGGCACACTATCATTCCGCTCCTGCACGCTACAATCGTGACCAGCATCGAATGCGCGGCGTGCGACGCGCTCAACATATGTTTGATTGTGACGGATTTAGTACTGTTGAGCGCATGCCGAAGAAACATTTTTAACCGACGTCCGAAGAAACATTTTTAACCGACGTCCTGATGGCGCACTAACGCTCAGGTTCAAATCACGCTTCATGCGCATTTATTTGAATGGCACTCAACATTGTCGTGCTAGCGTTTTCAGCTTTACATGCGCAAATGACTATTTTCGATATTGATATCGCCCGTAAAACGAAGGGAATATGCGGCTTTCCTGCACACAAACTCTCATTGCGGGGAAACCACCTTCAAAGAGCGCGTCCTTAAAGAGGACTCGCGTGTGAGTGCCTTCCAAACCGCGTTGAAATTCTGGACTGCAGACTATCGCCTCTAAGATAACAGACCTTAAATTATTCCCAAGTACAACGTTTAAACTGTTTTTCTTTCACGCTGCAAAGGAAACGCACGAACACTCGAAGACCGGGATACTACGGGCGCAGGCAAGCGCTCAGAAGGACAGCATCCGCGCACTTTGCCCTGACAAAAAATGGTCCAGCTTCTGGGTAAAGTCGTGATTGTACTTGAGCTCTAGACAGATTCGTCACGACAGCGGCCCGCAACACGACTCGCTTGTGGGAATTCAACGAGAACCGTTTGAGCGATTCACGATTCCTTCCCGTGGCAGACGTTTTGCGACAACAGTGTTGTTCCGCGAACGGGCATTTAGACGCTTTCGGCTTCTGCGCAGAGGTTTTCGCTACTATACAGTGTGTCCCAGCTGACTCGGGCCAAGCTACTTAGAAGAAGTGCAACGAGATACGAAGATGCGACCAAGAGCGTTTTGTTAGTGGTCACCTCGCGCACACTGGTAAATTTTGTCGTTGTCAACGCTTAGTTATTCAGTGAAACAATAACTGCCTAAATAATTGCTTGTATAATTGCGAAAATTGCGACATCACATTCTGTATCGCGTTAGAAATAAAATATACTAAAGAATTTCCGGCTTGCAACATCATTCCTATAGTAGGATACAACTTTAAAGAAACAGCAGTTGGCAACCAAGGCACACAAACCGTGCGGGGTTGTGTTAGTCCACCAGCCAATCACAGACGCAAACAAAGTCATCGGAATGCGACATTTTCAAAATGGCGTCGTACTTGATACCTCCGGAGCGCCTGCTGTTCTTGAGTGTTTTCATCGGCGGAAGCGATGAAGTGTGCAACAGACATGGACAAAGTACATGGAGCCTGTGCATTTCACTCTTCAAAAGCCCGCGGTACAGTTCACTTTATTGCTGAGCCAGTTTTACTCATGGATCTTCACTGCCATCTGAAGTGAAACTTGACAATAAAAAAATGCAAGCGTTTTATTTCAGTTCAATAATGAATTAGGCTTTCACCATTCGACTATAATATACGAATGAAAACGTATAAAATTACGCCCTAATAATTGTATTTTTGCGGTTACCGCCTTATTTAGGTAACAGGGAAAGTTTGAAGTACGAACTATTTGCAGCCTCGCGGTGGAACAGTGGCGGGCGGTTATGAGTGCGTGGGCGGGGCTTCACTGCAGACTTAAGTTGTATCCGACTATAGTTACTTTTTCGGCGTTTCAAATTTGTGGCGCGGAAGGCGAAGAAAGATGCGAAGCGAGCGAGCGCCTGCGAGCGCAAGTGGTTTCAAAGAACGAGCACTGGTCGTGGTCGAAATTTCCGGAGTCCTCCACTACGGCGTGCCTCATAATCAGAAAGTGGTTTTGGCACGTAGATCCCCGTAATTTTTTTTTCGAGCACTGGTCGATGGCTGGCTTGATTGGCGCGAAAAAGTGGCAAGGCAATGGTATCTTTGTTGGCTGCTCGTACGAGCAAGCGGCCGCGGAGCACTGCCTCTTAGAGTCGTGCGCAACGGTCACAGCGTAACATACTGTTCCGGCGTAGCGCAGCGATAAGTATAGTATACGACTGAACTTCAGAAAAAAAAACATGCTTATTTATTGTTCGTCAGGGTAGAAATAAGGAGAAGAAAGAAAAAGAGAGGAGAAATGCCTTAGGCATGGAAGCCGTCAACTCCTGCAAAACAGTTTACGCTTGGTTTTGCAGCGTATGTTTAAAAAGTCACCGTCCGCCGCTGTATACAGCTGTGACATCTTGCTTTTACGTGTTCTGTTGCTTTTCTGATCATTTCTTGGGGAATTCGGCTGCAGGCGAGCTTTTTTTTTTTTTTTCATTGAGCTCGCGTGGCGTATTAGACGGCGTCTGGTACATTTCATCTTTGGTGTAATCCCAAAGGGGAAAAAATATCTAAAGGGGTCAAATCTGGTTATCGGGTTGGGCTAGCTAACGTCCGTAAAGCGAACAAAAAAGATAACGATTGATAGTACGGCGCAGAAGAAAGAAAGGAGACGGGATTTCACCACGCGCCGCACCTGCGCAGTGGGGGAGTGCACCCACGCTAGCCGCCGTTGCTGCCGGCTGCGTCTGCTGTCGTCTAGCCCTCAAGGACAAGGCAGTTGCGGTGGGAAAACACGGGGATGTGCGCCGCGGTAGCCGCCGCGGTGCGGAAGATCCGGATTGCGCATTTGCAAAGGTATACCACTGCAACAGTTGCAACTACAACGAAAACGGGAAGACCACGCATTGTGCGCACACGGCTGAAGAAGCCGTGATCACCATCGTTTCAAAATAAAAGAATTTATATACATGTATACGGTATGTGTGAATGTATGATTTATATCGGGAAACCTAAACCTAATATCGGGAAACTTAAACAGGTTCACTGGCTAATCCGCTACCATACGAATGGTTCGGCCTGAAATGTGTTTTACTCACGCGTTTCCTTGTTTGACAGAGAGAGCAGCAAACAGCAGAATTCCTTTTTTTTTTGCTTCGCTTCGGTCACATTCCTCAATTATCGCCGGCCTAAGGCGTGGCACACGACTGTGAGAGTCAGCGTCCCGCAGAAGCTTGCTCGTACGAGCGGCCACGAGCGGCCAACAAAGACACGATGGCCTTTTCACTTTTTCGCGCCAATCAAAGCAACCAAGGAGCGGTGCTAGTTCTTTGAAACCGCTTTGTGTCGCGCGCGCTCGCTTCGCATCTTTCTTTGCCTTTTGCGGCCACTAACGAAACGCCGTTAGTCGCATCTTCGTATCTCGTCGCACTTTTTAAAAAAATTAACTTGGCCCAAGTTAGAGGGAATACACTGTATAGAGAAGTTGAGCAGCCGTTAGTCAGTCAGATTTATTTATTTAAAAACACGCTAGAAATCCAGGAAGGACAGAAACGCACAATGCCTAATAACATCTCAAAATAATTTAAAGGAATTCGACGAGTTCTTGCACCGCATTCTTTTGTATCAAATTTTTCATTTACCTTCTGAATTAATTATTAAAGTTTATTTATTAGGTGAGTTAATTATTTAAGTTAGGTGAGGATAAAAGAAGCTTGCTTGTGGCGGTGAGAGAACTTTGCCGTATCCCTGATAGTTGAACAAAGTTTGCTGTGTAGCGGCAACTGCCTTGTACCTTGCGACTGAATAGCCGAATTATTTACGCAACGTACCTCGTACAGTACAAAAGGCGTTAAGGTGTGCACTTACTGATCTTGTCTGATTTTCTGAGTCCAGTTCATGTACACGCGCCCAGCATCGAGAAACTGGTCTGCGGCAAGCTGGAGAGAATCTGCAAGATAATAATACAGTAAGCTTTTGGTGTGTCGGCGGTTGACACATAAGCTTCGCAAAAACTTTGGCCACATTGAATAGAAAACAGTGACAATGAGGTGGCGATTTAGACGATTTGATGCTGCACTCTCAATGCATGCCAGTACAGCAAACAGGGTTGGACAAAGACAAAACACATTAACTCTAGTCCTTGTCCCACCCTGTTTGCTGCGCTAGTCCCTTAGAAACAGAGCGATCGGCCCACGGCAAAGTATTTCGCGTTTTAAATGGTTTTGACTGCTATAAGTTATCCGCTGTAGTACTCGTATAACAACGTTGTCGCCACATCTGTCTTAACCAGCCAATGCATTTCCGGTTCAATAAGTTTGAGTACGATCGATTAAGGCAAGTTCAATGCTCCCCATCTTTTACAATAATCCATTTTGCCGTCACTTGGTAAGTAGCGCAACATCGGCTGATGCGGGGTATAGCCATAAGCAAGCGAGAAAGAACCAGATCACTGACCGAGCCTCAATTGGTGCGCATCGATGACCGTCATGTGGTACTTGGCGAAGTCCTTGGCACGGAGGCTGATCCACTCGGCCAGCTCGACTACATCCATCGGCAGGAACGTGCGGTCAGCCCAGAGACGAGCCAACAGTGCAGATGCCTGCGCCTGCATGCGGCTCATGCGAAAGTTGGGGTCCACCAGCCGTTCCACCAGCATGTACGAGTCGGCGGACGTTCCCTGGGCCGGGTAAAGGCTGTCTGCCGCGTGCCGGTGCTGCACAAAGTATTAGTGCAGCCGACTCGTGAGTACATGTAAACATACAGTGCTATGCGGGCTGTGCCGACGGCAGAAATGTCACGCTACACTTCGTTCATTCCTGAATGTCGAAGAGTAGAGGCGTTTCGATAGAGGCGTTTCCGTCTTATCTTGTTTGCCGGGCACCCAATAACAACGGGCGCGGGTGTAGCATTATCCACTTGAAGTTGCCCGAAGGTTGAAGTATCTAGGTTATGGCGCGTTACCTGACGTAGTTACCCTTCATGAACAAGGAGAGATCGGCGTATTCAGTAATCTACACATGTCCAAAAACCCTGCGAACTGCTGAACTCAGTGTTGTGTATTCACTATGAGGACTAAAAACGTATGGTGATCCCGTTTCCTTTGCTACGATTGCGTTCAGGCCTTCGTCCCTTCAACGCATGCATGTGTTGCGCTATCCTCAACGGTGTACGTGCATGCTTTCGCCGAACGCAGTGAAAGAAAAGCGGTGAAATTGGAGTAAAGAAGGAAAGGACGACAAAGCTGGTGCGTTGGCTAGTGATACGATCTCGACCAGGTGAGTGCATCTTCAGCGCAAGAATCAAGACACGGCGACGAAGGCGGAAATCGTGATGATGAAAGAGAGTAGAAAAGAACGTATTCACTTCATTGGTACATAGTTGTGACTCTATCCTAGTCTCAAGCGGTTCTGCCTAACACAGGGGCCAGGACGGCCTTAAATAACCCCTCGCGGTCTTGTGGTAGTCGATGTCTCGTTGGGAAACTTGGGGAACTTGTGGAAGCGTCAAGGCCTTTGTCAGATTGTGAAGTTCACATATTCCCCTTCGTGTGTTCGCCTTTGGGTCCTCCCCTTTGTGTCTGTTCAGGGCGTAGAGAGGTGATGCTTTTTTGGGGACGAGGGCAATTATGTCGACATGGTAAAGCACGCTGGAATGTTTTCCACACTTGGCAGGTCGAAGTCCAGGCCGATCATAACAGCCTCTCGGAGATGAGGGCAATGACCTCGACATGGGAAAGGGCGCTGGAATGTTTCCCACGCTTGAGAGGCCGATCATAACACTAGCAACTACGTCACTTTTTGTGTGTAGTCGTCAAAAAAAGCTAAGATACATTAAGATGTTCGGTGACATTAACGCATCTTTGTGAACCACTCATTCATTCATCATTGATTGAGTCAATGAATCGCGGAGTTTACCATACCATTGAACACTGCGGCTATGAAGAGACGCCGTAGTGGAGCACTTAGTACTAATTCTGGCCACCTGAGGTTCTTTAACCATCACTTAAATCTAAGTATTTCGCCCCCATCGGTATGCGACCGCCGCGGCTGAGAATTGAACTTGCGACCTGGTGTTCAACAGCTGATCGAACGTCATAGCCACCGAAGCTCCACCTCCTCCGTCATCGTCTTCCTTCTCTTCATTAGTAAAGCATTGAATTTGGTCAAGCTGATTCATGACGAAAAAGAGAACAGTGCATGTAACACGACAGAGAGAACGACAAAAGGGCGCCGCTCTTCTCTACGTCCTGTTGCTCGCGGTGTTTCCCTGACTCGTCATCAGTTCCTGTCTTCCATGCAATCGAAATCGGTGTAACCGCAACACGAACTATAACACTTCTTTTCATGGCGAACAAAGGCCTTAAGTAGAGCCCGGATTATTATGCACAGTGGAAAGAGTATGCAAAATATATATCTTTCTTTGCTCCCAAACAGAGAGAGAGAGACCATCGCAACTTTAACGGCTACTTGCCATAAACTGGAAGAAAACAGACGGAACTCCAGCCTCAAATGTGAATGCTGCTTCATCCGAAAGTCCAATTGGTGGCAACGCTCTGGAGAAAGAAAAAAAAAGGGATTGCAAATATATTTAGTCATTGAAGTCAAAAGTGCGAAGGAATATAGAGCGTCAGTTAATGGCGGTACATGAAGAACAGCGACAAGCATCGACCGCAAAAGTTGGTAAGGTTAATGTTTCTGCTATCGCACGGAAGCCTTTTTCCGTATAGTAAAACAATAAAACGTTCACTGGGTCCACGTTAAAGAATACCAGGTAGTAAAAATTATTCCATGATGCCAACTACGGCTTGTCTCATTATCGGAATGTGGTTCGGGCTAGTAAAACCCCAGAATTTCTTTAAAAGCGACAAAACCGTCACTAAAGCACGACGCATGACGTGGCCGAGACTGCGCAATGGCGGCACATTGCCATCGTTCCAATTAACAGTGCCCGTCGTAGTGCACTGTTAATTAAAACGCACTGACAATTTTTTTTATCTGTCTTAGCAATAATAATACTGTAATACACACCGTTTTGCGAAATCCTTTTTTCCGCAAACTGTGACAGACTGGAATATGTTACCGGAGGAATGTGTTTCGATATCTGACAATAGCGATTTTTACTCCCGTCTGCATTTGTGACAATGCATTACTGTCCTAATTTTGTTTTAATATTCTGTTACGCTTGAAAATATTCATTTATTGTGTGTTCCCACCTTGATGTTACTTTATACATTCTTTCCTTATTTCCGCGAACGATCTAATACATCTTTTTCTAGCTGTCCCCCCTGCGATAATGCCTTCGAGGCGACGCAGATATTCTGTAAATAAAAACTCAATCAATAAATACATGTCTGTTTTACCAGTGTCGCATCTCCGTCCCGTTTCTGTGACGTTTCAGTCGTATTTCGAAGTTTAACTAATGAAGGCATACGAGAATTTCACGCACTTGCGTACCCCACACAAGGACATGTCCTTTCTTCATTCTAACGTTCATATCAAATAGCTCACGTCGACATTTTAAGGCTGGCACATACCTTAAGTGCACGTCTTGCTTTAAATTTATTTAAAGTATACTGCAGTCCGAGGACCAAGCAGGTGGGCATACAAACGAGATACAGAAGAACGTAGTGCAAAACAATATTCAATGACATGTGAAAAAAAAAGAAAGAAAGAAAAGTGATAACCCTAGAGAAAACACAACTTTCGTAAGACGTTAAAACACAATATCATTATTTAAAAAATGGTCCAATAACACACTTTCAAAGACTTTCACATCAATGATTGCCAGACTTTCAGGCAATGTTTTCCATCGTGTTATAGTGCGAGAGAAATGCGAATGATGAAAAAAGCGCAGTGCGAGCAAAATATGGTGCTGTCTGAAAATTATGAGCGTGCCGAGTTGGCCGTGATAAACGAGGGCGCAAATATGAGTTGGGCCTGATATTAAATTGATTAGAGAGCAATAAAAACCAAAATTTCAGTCTAAGAACAGCTTTTCTCTTATCTAACGACACAGTGTTGTTAGTGATGAGCTAAGTTGGTGAATATAAGCTGAATATAGGTGGATATAAGGCCGAAAGACATGGGATATTGCTTCGCTTACAACGGGGTCGCAAATGGCGACTCTTTCTTCCGGATCCAAACTAGACGGTGGACGACACAGTCAGAATTCACCACCAATGTACGCTAGGTGTCTGGTTCCCGTCATGCATGGTACTAAAGTGACCCTTTCGTCGCTGTTACCATTACTACGAGCAAGGGTGCCCCGCCAGGGAGCCGAAACGTTAACCTTACTATCCCTATTGCTCGATATTTGTCTTCAGCTATCATATTTAGCGATTGCAATTTTTCGTCAAGGCCACTTTCATTAACTATCCTTCAAATAATGTTGGGATGCGTAGGGTATCGAACGATGTCAACAGAGGTCGACGTGAAGTGCATCAATGCAAGCTGTCCGACATGGGCAGTCAAACAGAAAGGGCGATGGCTTTTCCCAAAGCCATTCTGGTCGTTCGTTTTCTCCCCACCACATTTGTGCGTCAGAAAGCGCTTTTTTGTTACATTTTCACTGTTGCAAACAGGTGCAGACGCTGCCGCTCCCCTCAGAGGCAGATGCTGGCGTGCGCTCTCGACAGTCTAGACTGTATCACTGTGGAAGGCTACCTTTGCCGGAAGGAAAAAAAAAATTAAATTGATATTCTGGTGTTTCACACGTGGCAAAACCCCAACATGATTATGAGGCACGCCGTAGTTGGGGTACTTCGGGTTAATTGCGACAACCCGAGGTTCTTTAACGTGCACCTAAATGTAAGTGCACGAGCGTTGTTCAGCATTTCGCCTCCATCAAACTGTGGCCGTCGCGGCCGAGAGTCGAACACACGACCTCGAGCTGAGCAGCGCGACGCCGTAGTCACTGGGCGGTTATGACTTGCCCGAAACCTAACGATGAACGGACCATTTTTTTTTCGCTTGTCTCCAGAATAGAAGCACTGGTTTCTTCTATAACACTGGCCGTGTTTCTTGAAGCAGTGCACCCATTATTATCCCGTCACATCTAATTGTATGCATTTTTTATCTTTTCCAACTGTATTGCGACAAATCTACCAATTTTCTCAAGTCTGAATGTATACATTCCAAAATTTATTTATTTATTCAGTTAGCTTAAACATTGAAGACATCTCCTGTGATACCTTCGCGTCAAGCGTTCGCCACGGTAGCGCATGCCACAGCATTGCTTGTATACTGCGTTCTGTGTAACGGACGAAAGAGCACCATGCAGCTTACTCAGGCATGCTAGCTGCAGCGCCTTCTTTGTCCTGCGTCCATTCGCCAAACAGAGTAGTTGTGTCGTTGGCTTTCACCTGTGCAAAGAAGCAGTAGCACGCTACGTCAGTTCCGTACCAGGTCGGCGGTCGAAGCAGCTTTTAACAGCGGCGCAGCGAGTGCCTTGACGAGGAGCATGACGCCCACTATGTAAGGGAACGTCCAAAGCAGAAACAGACTCGCTGAAAATTGGTCTGTGATTACGCTGTTGAAGACCGTGTACAAGTCCGCCGCTTATTTTCTGTTTTATGCTACCTTTCACTGCCCGGCGCCTGAATCGCAGGTACTTTGAAATTTCCACAACTGCATGTACTACATACAAGGTCGGGTAAACCAGCAAACCGCGCACGCGCTTTCTTCGCATTGTACCTGCCGCTTGTGCAGCGCCGAACATTGAGTGCGCGGGCACATGCGCACTGGCTGCTAAGCGCACGCACCTCATTTCATATACGGCAGCAGCAACTGCGCCAAACTTCACATAACCTAAGTGGCGCCCCCTATTTGTAGGATAAATTTTCTCCTATACACATTTTTTCGACTTCCGTACTGGCAACCAGTGGCGTAGCCAGAAATTTATTTCGGGAGGCGGGAGTCCTCCGCCGACAACTATCACTCCTCCCCTCCTTCATCTCAATGTGTGCGTGCGCGTGTGCGTGTGCGTGTGTGTGGACCACGCAAAGGCAAACTCCTAGCACTCCCAACAACGAGATGCACGTTTTTGCGTTGCCTAAGCAACACTTTGCTTAATTTCTGACAGAAGTATTTCACTGCTAACGCGTGCAGCCACTTCGCATCAAATTATGCTATCATCCTTATGCTATTTTTAGAAATGATGATATTGCAAATTTAACAATATTAAACAAAACTAAAATTTCGTTTACGAATTGATGCACTTATATAATGTATGTCAATGACCTGAAAAAAAAAAAAACGAACAGCGCTAACAACTGGGACAAAAAAACAAAACAAAAGAAGGCAGCGCAATATCGTCTGTCTTGTATGCAGGCCAGACTTGTTGCAGCCCAGGTAACAGTGGGGATCACCGTTGTTTTCCAGTCAGATGTTCCAGTTAGTGTTACGGCCACAGCTACGTACGGAAGAGGGCAGGCACTATTTTGCAAGACGCCTATCACTCAATCGCGCTTTCGGCGTTGTGGATAGCTATATTGTTCTAGATTTCAATATACAGGAACGAAGCTTTGCGCTGGAACTTCGATAGTATCATATGATGAAATTTAATTTGCTTTCGGTGACCCTGCTGTCCGACTTGTTTGAAAAGATGTGTGGCAGTAACTTGCGATCATGTTTTTCTAGTCATCACGCGACGCGTATTGTTATTTGATCACAATCGAGAATTGATGAGGAAGACAGTCCGAAGCAGGGCTGCTTCCTATTTAGAAGCCTTTGTGAAAATTACAACATCCGTAGTTCGCAGTAAAATAAGGGCCAGTAGCTTCGACACATATGAAAGTGTCGCGACTCCTGAAAACCGTCCATTCTGAAAACAGCCGACACGTTCCGTTAGGATGGGCTCTCCGCCGCAAGCAGCACGTGTTACGACTGGGTAGGTGAGCATCAACGCTCTCCCTAATTATAAATAATTGTCCCATTGTCCCAAATTACCAATTGTACATAATTACCCGCCATCTTCGTTCTTAGTGCCTTTTACTCGCGTCCCTTAATTCCCCCCCTTGCTCGTATCCATCCCCCCAGTCCCCTTCTTAAAATTATTTTCCGTTAGACACTGTCACACTCTTCAACACTCACCGGGTTGTGGAACGGCGCGGCGGCCACTAACATTCCAATAGTTTTGTTTCTGCGTAGACCTCGAGGCCACTCACCTATAGCTGCCCTCTCTCCTGTTTGTTGCGGCGGTTTCTTAGCGTCCCAGGCACAGCACCCGCGTCCTTCATATATTTTACCGTGCGCTAATCAGCGTTCTGTGGGTGTTCCTTTCTGTACGGTTTTTTTTGCACTGTTTTCAGTGTTAACAGCGTGTACAAATTAACCTATCAGCAAGCACTTGTCCAGTTTATTAACATAATAAAAGTCAGAGATAAAGGAAAAGAAAAGAAGGGAAAAAAATGTGGGGGAAAGGGGGGAGTGCTTATGCGTTTCCTCGACAAGCAAGTCGCATTACTTTCGGAATGCTCTTTTCCGTGGAGCGTGGTCGACGATTCGGTCAAGTACCCGTAATGAGAAGCTCTTCGACAACATGAAGGTCTGGTGGAGAACAACAATGCCCTCAAATTTTATGCACGTGATCGTCCTACTTTCCTCTGTGAATTGAATTTTTGGCGCTTTGCGGAATTTTGAGCAGTTATGGTCAACACGATCCGGAATGAAGTAGAGGCGCGCCATGAGTGGGGCCGCAATGTTCTGTGCATGGCAAAGGGGACCGCCCCCATGACCCCTCCCCCCCCCCTCTTCACACATACACACTTTGGGCCTTCACTATACTCGTAGACAACTTTCTGTGGCTATGAAGGGAAAGCTACGAGAGCGAAGCTTATGCACATGTGTCACAGCGCCAAGTAGTCCGTCAGAGTTTGACAGTGTTTTTGGTTGCTCGCAACAGACGCTCAATCACGCAGCTTCCACGTGCAACGGTTTCGCGTTTGCTCTCGCCTCGCTTTCACATTCCCGCTTTCCCTTACATCCACGTCGCTCTTTCGAAGCCCACCTCCTGTAACTTTCTGTTCCGTGGAAAGGAGGTAGGAGGAGGGGGTTCGTCAGAAAATTTCGGAGGGGGGGGGGAAGGTCGACTCCCCTCCCTCCTCCTAGCTACGTCAAGGGAGGCGGACAAACAGCTTAGTTTACAATGTGTCCCTTTAAATCTAGAGCAGTTTAGTGCTAACGGAGGGAAGCTTGAAATGCATTAAGCTGTGCTAATTAAAAAATAATAATAACCGTGGAGTTTGTTCTCATGCACTGTGAGAGACGGGTCCTCAGGAATTAATTTTCGCCACTTGGTGTTCTTAGTGCACCAAAAGTATACGGTACAAGAGCGTTTTCGCGTTACAACCTCATCAAAATTCGGCCACCGAGGCCAGAAATCGAACCGGCGACCTCGTGCTCGACAGCAGGACTGTACTGAGTTACCGTGATGGGCACAAATTTTAGGAAGACGTGAGGCACGTACCCGCAAGCAGCGCTGCCATCGATCGTGGTTGGGGCCGGTGCCATGCCGCGACGCCCCCCCCCCCCCCCTTGTGCGCACTACTCTTCTCCACTTTCTGTCAATCTTGCCTTGCTTTTCTACCTCTCTCAGTACTCCGCCTCGCGGACAACCGATATTGTGCCACCCACAGAAACCACTATACCCCAGTCTTACCGACGAATGAAGGGGGTTAATCGAGGGGCCCGATTTTTATTAATCATATCATGGGAAGCCAACAAACAAAGACACCAAGGAAAACACCGGGGAAATTACTTGTATTTACCAATTGAATTAAAGAAATGATAAATTAATGGCAATGAAAGTGGATGAAAAAACAACTTGCCGCAGGTGGGGAACCATCCCCCGTGTTCGTATTACACGTGCGATGCTCTGCGTGCGAGTTGGCCTCTCATGAAAGCATACGGAGGCTTTTATACGCTCGAAAAAATAACTAGTGGTTAATCATTACAGAATGAAACAAGAGAAAACAATGTAACTCTCTTGGGAGCCACTCGCATGAGATTACAGCTAGCAGTATAAATTTGCGCAGCATTGTCAAATACGACATGTGATACCATCGGGTGCCTGTGTCTCCAACCGAAAAAGTCGCTGACCTGGCGCTTTCGTACATCCGCCGCCGCCGTTCGCAAGGCCACTTTGGTGATGTCCTGGTGAGGTACTCGCTTTTCGGTGCGCAAAATATTGTGCCTCACTACTCATGAACAACGGAAATAACTCTGCCACCCACGCAAACGTCGCGCGAATGTGGTACGCGAACGCTATCTAGTGTGAGACGATGGCCGCGTTGGCCGGGAATAATGTTACTGCCACGCCTTTCAAGCGGCTGCTGCCAACGTCATTTTACACTGTGGACTCGCGCACTCTTTTACTTTGCTTCTCTGAAAACACCGATATCTGGGAAAATGAACGAGGTGCTCGCAGACGTATAACGCATGGCGGTACGCGTTGTGCAAGCTCTGCTGGTGGATAACCGAGAGCTGTCAAGAGAGGCCCAGTCGTTGCGCTGCTACACAATGAGTCGAGAGATCGCGACTCAGCCTGTCTGCTTACCAGGTCGGCAACATGGCGCAGCGACCACGAAAGACCAGGCGTGGCACGCGGCGTGAACTTGTCTCCTACAAGAAGCAAGTATTTCGAATAACACATAAGAAACGTTAGCTTTGTCGATCCCTATAGTTTGTTATCGTATAGTAACTGCAAAACGGAACTGACATGCATATTGATATCGATCGGACCATGCAGCCGGCTTCGCTGACGACCACTACGCTCATTTCTGTCCACGTCAGGACTCTTGCCAGCGATCTCCAATTACCCGTTTCGATGCGCCGGCAAACTGCGCTGCCGAGCGTCCACGAAGTGGGAGCGGCAATGTCACGCGAGATGTACCAGCCGATGCGCAGCACGGTGCACAACTGCGCTGGTTCGTGACCGCTCCACATGGTTCCACGGTCAACTGAACCAGCGCCGAATTGAAAGGTAGGTGGATCACGGTGCGCACATTTAAAAGATGCGCGATAGAGGAAAAAGCGAAAGAGGCGTGGCTCTCCAAAAGTGTAGAAAACGGGTTAGACAATTGCATCAGCGCCCAGCTGTGGGCGAGACTTTAAAAAAAAAAAGAGGAAAACCAAAGCCCCCCCATGACGTGGGATCTTGTATAAAGTTCGGTCCGCTGTAATGTACGTTCATCCCCGCGCAAGTTCGCTCTGACCCGAAAGGCTGAGCCCCGAAACCCGCCCCGGCCCGTGAGCAGGGCTATGGGCCGCACTGTCATGCGCTCGACTCTCTCGTTTCTCGGGCTCTAGGCGCTCCTGGATCGAGATCCTGCATTATCTGGCGAGCCGCCTGCACAAGAAAGCCTTCAGATCAAAAGGAAGGCGCAAGTTGTTTGTAAGTAACAGCGGATATTTTTTCCTTAACTGATACTGGGCTAAACACGCCGCGAGTCTTAATGCACGCTGCCTACACCCATCGCTAGACTGAAATTTCAGGCGGAGAAACTGCGACTTTTTCCCGACGCCTGTACAAACGCGGGCAGATATTGTGAGTGGAGTGTTTATTCTAACTAGCTGGCCGCGGAAACACAGACTAGCACGAAATGTAACATTATTAGTACTTCATTGATTTATATCTCGGAAAAGAAATCAGTTCCTGAATTTAACGAACAGCTGAAGATTCAAAATAACAAAAATCTTGAAAGAAATGATCACATTTCATGACAACAAAGTTCAGAAATTCGCAGTATATCGATTGATAGCAAATGATTGCAAGCGTCTTTCTTTCTTTCTTTCTTTCTTTCTTTCTTTCTTTCTTTCTTTCTTTCTTTCTTTCTTTCTTTCTTTCTTTCTTTCTTTCTTTCTTTCTTTCTTTCTTTCTTTCTTTCTTCAGCTCTGGCCGGACTTATCCCAGAATGCGGATCCCCAAGTATCAACTTACAGCACTTGCGAACCAAAACCTTTGTGAATTCACGCGACGTTTAGTCGCATGCAAACCTGAACCTGTTGACAAATAAATCTGACGCAGCACAGGTTAATATAGATAAGGCGGGCGAAGTAACATTATAAACAGCAGTCCTCTCCCTCAGTCAAAATTCATTTACCGCTCAAGGCACTGAAATATGAAATGTCAGTTTAGACAGAATAGCACCCGATTTTTTTTCACAGCTGATGCCGTCCAGCTACACCGGTAGGTCAACCATCTGTTTGAAACTATGAGTGCATGTTTGTACATTTATGAAGAGCGAGCGAATTTATTAACAAAACAGCACAGGGAGATCGGTTTTAAGTTTTCACCGAGTGAAGGAGACGCTAGCAATACGCGACGATGACAAGACAAAAGAATGCGTACGCCCAACAAGTATATACGACACGGTGGTCTTATTTAAGCCGCGAGCTCAAGCTTCGCCTTAGGCAGTTGCAGCAAGGGCGACGTGCTGCCTCGCGCACCATCTTGCAATGCCGCGCGTACAGAGAGTCCACATTTTGTCTCGGCTATTGCTCCGGAATGCCAAATGGAACACCTCACTTCGCATTTCGGACACTCGGTAAACGTTTAGGCGACGCTAATCTGCCCCCCCCCCCCAAAAAAAAAAGAAAAGGTAGGAAATTCGTGGTAGCAACCAGAGCTCATTTTTCTCGCCTTATCTCAGCCCTTTTCTCTTTGACCCTCGAGGCGCAAACAGTGCAGGAGCGTGTATAGGCAAGACAGATTCAAAACGGAGCGTCAGGCTGGGCTGCCGTCTGGGACACCTACCGCTTAGCAAGCCGCCCGTGATGTAGAGGACGGCGCTGTGCTGCAGCGCGGCCATGTGATGCTCCACCCACTCGGTGGAGCCCACGAGGCTGCCCTCCTCGCTGTAGAAGAGCGCGAACACGAGGCTTCGCCGGGGCGTCCAGCGGTGGCTCTTGTGCATGTGGCAGAACACCCTGCTCTGCACCAGCATCTCGGTCACCGACAGAAGCGGGTGCGCAGAGCCGCGAGTGTCGTCGTGCGTCTGGCTGCCGATCATGACGAACCGGTCTGCGCGCACAGTGCGCCACGCGTGCACATTGGCCGCTGCAGCCGCTCAGAGAAACAGGCCTCGAAACTGCGACCGCCATCGATCGCGGCAATAGGACCCACAACCGCTTATTTAGTGCTGCGCTGTCAGTGATACGCCGTAACGCATGATGTCGCGGTTTCTCCTTGTTCTTACACTGCAGTGCTCATACGTCACAGCCGAACAGGCGCGACTCTCTGGACTCTTGACGACGGTATAACGCTAGTTTAGTGACAAAGCCAAGCAGTCTGCCTTGCGATGCACCCGCAGCTCGCACATTAACCCCATGCGAATGCGGACCCCGTTGAGTGCACACACGAATACGTCGAGCGACATAATGGGTACTCGCTTCGTCGAGCTTCATTACAAGCGTTTCTGCTGAAAATTTCTGTGCACACCATGTACACGCGTATAGGCGACAGGTTAAAATGTCAGCTCAAAGGATGCATGAACACTTGTTTCGCGTGTTTTTCTGAACTATGCCGATCAAGTGCATTTTTCGACGCAAATGACTAATATGACGCCCATTCTAAAATCAATATATTTGCCAAACGGTAGCAATGTGATTGCAGCGGCGCGAATAAAGGAAAATATTCGTAGGGATGGCTGAAATTGTTAAAAAGTGTTCTGCAGAAAACCTTTCGCTATAAAATACTTGTCAAAAGCTATGGCCTCTCGCTCTCCCCAATTTTCTCAACCTCGTCAATACGAAGTTAACCTACCCACAAATAAATAAATAAATAAATAAATAAATAAATAAATAAATATGTCCAACTTCGCAGATACTCGCAACTTCGCATACCTGGTTCCACTTTGCCTCTGATGATGCCAATAACATTGTAGATGGGCTTGTGGATCATCCAGTTGTGTACCTCCACCTGCAATCTGAAGGTCAATGTTTTTTATATCACTACATCCGTCTATGCGGACAGTTTGGAGAAGGGATAATCATTATTCCGTTATTCCATCATTGTCGTCCCACACTCGTCATGCCGTCTTCATTCCAACTTATTCGCCCAGATGGCTATTTCACGAGGTCGAGTTCTCGGATACACTTGGCTTACAAAACCTAAGAAAAACAGAACCTTTGAGCCGTAAATATACCCAACTGGTTATCTGCTACGATCTTGCCTCCTCGCGAGTTCATCCCAGGAATCATGTTAATTAATCCTAACGAATTGCATGAAACACTTGTTTTGGATTGTTTACTGACTCATCTTAAACGTATATTTAATTTCCTTTATTTACCCTAAGGGTCCACAATCTGGGCATTGCGCAAGGGGCTAACTAAGGATACCTTGACAGAAGGTATATCAAAATCAAAGCTAGTAATACTTTATTTGATGTGCTGGAAAATAAACGAGCTACTGCAAGTTAGTGCACAAATGTTGGCATATCATATCGACCGCTAATAAAGACGAAGACAGGGGAAGAGAACACAAAACGATGACACGGGCGGTAACACCAACTAGGCGAAACTCAAGTTCTTCTCATGCACAAATGTAACTGTTGTGTTGCATATTTTTCTTTAAGAAAAAAAAAAGAGCCACAGGTTTCGCTGTATGAAAACGATCAAAAGCTGTAAAGGCATCCAGGTGCTTTCTCTTATGATAGTACGGAAGACGAAAGCTGCGTGGAGTGAAGAGGTGCTGGCGCTTTGAATTTGCCGTTAAAAGCGGTAAATTTCTGGCGATTGTGGATTTCTCATTTTCACAGGGAAGTACGTTTCGCGCGTTCTGGTCGCCTAAGCTACAGCTTCGGAGTGCTGCATGTAAGAGGAACGCGCGTCAACCGCGACAAGCTTACTGGAGTGCTGACGTAGCGTTGACGAAGCATGGTATTCCGAGCATGGGGTCCCAGCTGTCGGGGCACGCCGTGCCGTCCAGTTCCCTGCGAGTAGAGAGAGTGACAAGCACTCCATGCGCACAACTTTCGGGGTGCCTCAACGCTTCGAATCCGTAAGTACAGCGACAGATGGATATAGCGCAGGACATGAAAAAACGAAATGAAAACGCGGCGCGGTTTGGGTTTCCGTTTCTCGTTTCCTCACTGTTCTTATCTGTTGCTGTGCTCATCTGCTGTTGCTCCTCATTGTGCTCATCATTGTTGTATGAATTGCAATCCCCCGCACTTGCACGAATTCGTACGCGCGCCTAGCGGGTGCCCATGGGAGTCCTGGGGAAAATGGCGTCGCCACGTGTAGCGCATATATTACTCCATGAAATGATAGTGAGGGTTAGTTCACGTTGGTAGAAGCTTGGTGCATACTACGCCTCTCACAAGTTGTCGTTGCATGCGTGCATAAGCGCCTGC